>NC_087345.1:131345626-131648656 GCF_030014295.1 Loxodonta africana | reverse complement strand
AGATGCTGCTTAAACTTGGGGGTTTCACAAAACAAGGCAGCGTCTTCTATTAAACCCGTTGCCTTAAACAGAATATCTCTGTGTCCACACTTACTGTTCGTCTGTAACTTTAGCCATTTCTCCAAGATTCTATATGTGTGTGTAATTATTTAAAAGTATGTATTAAACTGACTTTTCCTAAATCCTCTATCATGTCAGTACATAATGTAAAAAAGAGAAATATGAATATTTTAGCTAAGTTTGACAGATTGAAAGGCAAATGTCATTGTTTTCCAGTAGAAAATAATATTTACCATATAAGTGAATAAAGGCATTTTAAATGTAGGATTGGATGTATGTGACTTGGACTCCACAATCTTCAACCCCAGCTCCATCAGACTCTAACCAATTCAAAGAATAGTTTGAAGAAATAGCCTCATCCTTTTTCTCCCTTTCAGATTCTGGCATCCTGGTAAACCCAATAATTATAAACAGTGTTGTGTTTTCATAACTTTTCATAATGGACACTGGGGCTGGAATGAGGCCTTTTGTGATGGAACTCAAAAGTCGATTTTGCGAGATGATGAAGATCTACTTATGAATGGAACGTTCTCCACAGACGTGTGGTTGGATTGCCGTTCACTGTGAAAGGGCTACTTTGCTTTTCGTTTCTGTGGAAGTCTTGTGAAAGGGATGTCCATAGAATTTTTCAGTAGGCCGTCACCTATTCTACTCATAACAGAATCAGTTCACACATTTATTCATCCATAAAATGTACATTTAGTGAGCATTTTCCATTTTCCATTGACTATTCATGAGAGTCTTTTCGTGGACACATGGAGGGAGCATGAGCTTCCTTTCCTAATTTCTGTCTGCCTGCTAAGAGATTAGTTACTGATACAATTACGTACTGGTATAATTTGATGTGGTTCCTCCACCGGTAGGTTTTCTCTCTTCATGAACTGGTCAAAAGCAAAAGAATCCTGACCATTACTTTTAGCTTCTCTCAGACAGGTTTATTACTTACCTAAAAGCCTATTTGTAACAGTAGGCATACACTACACATCAATTAAAGGTAAGTTCCTGCTTTGGCCCAGTAGACTTTTGGGCTTCTTAATATTTTCTTTTCAGTCTTGAAATTTAACATCAGGTTCAGATGAAGGGAAATTAGAGATCGAACATTAGAGATTTAGAACTAGAGAACTAGAGGTCACTGCTGATGAGTTGATCTACAGAATTACATTCTTCTGATATTCTGATAATTCTTTTCTTTGGTTCAGTTTTATCATTTCTGTTCATGGATTCCCACATTAAAAATTGCCATTGGTTTGTTTTTGTTCCCCTTCTTACTAAAGTTCTTACTCATCATTTTATTTCTACTACAATATAAAATATATGTACAATAAAGCCTGTAATTCATTGCCTTAGTCCAGTGATTGTAATCAATTACGATAAAGCTGATCCCATCCAGGGCTATGTTTGTATACCCATATACAGTTCCTAATATGACCTCCTAAGATCAGGTATCATCTTGATACAACTGAGTCCTTCCTTTGCCAATTTCCCCCAAAGTATGCTGGATGATAGTTATTTTAATAGAGGTCTGATCTTATCCATTGTATGTAGAATTTACCTGTTTAACTTTCAGAGAGCAACTTACACAATTCTGGGGAAATTTCACTTTATTTTTAATGACATTTTCTCACTTGTATTTCAATAATATGGGGATAGATGTGAACAACAGGCAAAAAGAACCACTTTCCTAAATGCCTTTGATTGGCAGAACAGAAGATGCGCTTGAACTGGAGTGCAGTGAGGAATGGAGCTCTTTGCTTCCTTCTACCTTGCATTTTATGAATGCAGTTTGTGATGGTTAAGATTGTGTATTAAACTTTGTTAGGCCGTGATTCCCAGTATTGTGCAGTTGTCCTCCATTTTGTGATTTTCCCATGTGTTATAAACCATAATCTCTGCCTGTGGTTAAAGAGGATTAGGGTGGGATGTAACACCCTTGCTCAGGTCACATCTCTAACCCAATGTAAACGGAGTTTCCCTGGGATGTGACCTGCACCACCTTTTTTCTTACAAGAGATAAAAGGAAAGGGAAGTAAGCAGAGAGATGGGGACCTCATACCACCAAGAAAGCAGTGCCAGGATCAGAGTGCATCCTTTAGATCTGGGATTCCTGCACAGAGAAGCTCCTAGTCCAGGGAATGATTGATGACAAAGACCTCCCTCCAGAGCCAACAGAGAAAACCTTCCTCTGGAGCTGATGCCCTAGATTTGGACTTCTAGGCTACTAGACTATGAGAAAATAAACTTCTCTTCGTTGAAGCTATCCACTTTTGGTATTTGTGTTATACCAGCACTAGATAACTAAGACAGAATTTGGTACCAAGAGTGGCTCTAGAGAAACAGATTTGTAAGGATGAGTTTTCTAAATTGGTTCTCAAGTCTGGTTAGTCTTAAAGATGTTGATGACAGTGCTTGCAGCAGCAAAGAGGGCATGGCTAATCCATGGCATGAGGTGATAATACAAATATGCAAAATATCACCACCAGTAAATCAGGTATTGGTGAAAGCCAAGGCTCTGGGTGATTGCATATATGATGTCTTTCTCCAATTTTGTCATAATGAAAAGTATAAGGAAGCTCGTTGATTGGTCCTACTTTCACTAGACAAACTGGTGAAAGAAAGAGATGTACTCAGGGCTTCAGAGTCAAAGCTCAAGTGATGCATAAATGACCTCACAGTTTCCACTTGTGCTTTGAAAGAAAGCCTTATTTCTTGTAGTAACAGAGCTGATATTGCCGCAAACCAAACCCAGACTCTTGTTGTAAGAGTGGCTGAATTACAATGCCAGCTCAATTGCCAACCTTGAGAGGTGTCTGAAGTTCAAGTGAAGGCATTGATTGGGAAGAAATGGGATCCTGAAACTTGGGATGGGAACATGTGTTAAGATAATCAGGAAGCTGGAGACACCGAACCCCTACATTCCTTTGAATCACTCCTGCCAACAGAACCACTCCTATCTGAAGAGATTACTTCATGTTTGTTTGTTACATCTCCCTGCCCAGAAAAACCATTGACCCCTCCACTCCCATCTAATGAGATTAGCCCTAGCCCAGCTGCTTCTAAAGATTCCTTGTCTGAGTCATTGCTTGGGGCATTGCCTGAGGCAGATGCTTTACAAGACAATTCTGAATGTTCTCAAAACAATTCCACACTACCGGTTCTGGCTTCTAGACCTACAACTAGACTTCAGTCCCAGTGAGCCCCAAAAAGTGAAGTACAAAGTGACCCAGGAGGAAGCACGCTACGCTCCAAAAGAACTACTTGACTTTTCTAGTATGTACAAACAGAAACCTGGGGAATATGTGTGAGAATGGCTATTAAGGGTGTAGGATAATGGTACAAAGAACCTAAGGATGGATCAGTCTGAGTTTATTGACATGGTCCGCTAAGCACAGATTCTTCATTCAGTGTTTCAGCTTGAGAAGTTAGGAAAGGATCTAATGGTTTGTTTGTTTGGGTTGCTGAAGCATGGATTACACGGCAGCCTCACTAAATCAAGTTGAATTACCAGACCTGCCTTGGTATACTATAGAAGAAGGTATCCAAAGGCTTAGGCTAACTGGTATGCTAGAGTGGATTTATCAAGCTAGACCCACAGACCCACACATGGAATGCCCAGAGGACACATCTTTTACCACAACTGTGAGGAACAAATTTGTAAAGGGAGCTCCAGCATCCTTGAAGACTGCTGTGATTGCTATTTTATGTAAATCAGATTTGACAGTGGGAACTGCCCTAACTGAATTAAGACATCTAACTACAATGGGGCTGATTGGTCCCCATAGTGGTAGGGGGCCAATAGCAGCACTCAAACGGCAAAGACAAGGTGGGTGTGGTTACAGCAATGGACAGAGGAGCCAAAGCAGTAATCAGGGTAGTCAGAATTATATGGATTTATGGCATTGGCTACTTAGTCATGGTGTTCCTAGGAGTGAAATAGATGGGAAATCTACTAAATATTTCCTTGATCTGTACAAATGGATGAATTCTAGGTCAGGTGAACAGCAGTCTAACTCAAATCACCAGGATAGTCACCATCCCTCCATCAATTCCCAGACTTGAGCAAGTTTAAAAACCCACAACCCCTCGAATGAACGGGAGGCCGGGTCCCCTTGAGCAAGGTCTCCAATACACTGCCAAAAATTTAAACTGTTAATCTCTTTCCCAGCATTCTCCAAAGGGACCTACAGCCTTTTACGAGAGTGACAGTTTACTGGGGAAAAGGAAATTGAATCAGACTTGTTGGGGACACTGGCTCTGAACTGACACTAATTCCGGGAGACCCAAAACACCATTGTAGCCCACCAGTCAGAGTAGGGGCAGAAGGAGGTCAGATTATTTGTGGAGTCTTGGCTCATGTTCATCTCACAGTAGGTCCAGTGGGTTCCCGAACCCATCCTGTTGTGATTTCCCCAGTTCCAGAACACATAATTGAAATAGATATACTCAGCAACTGGCAGAAACTCAACACTGGATTTCTGATAAATAGAGTAAGGGCTATTATGGTAGGAAAAGCCAAGTGGAAGCCATTAGAACTGCCTCTACCTAGGAAAATAGTAAACCAAAAGCAATACTGTATTCCTGGCAGAACTGCAGAGATTACTGCCACTATCAAAGACTTGAAGAATACAGGGATTGTGATTCCCACCATGTCCCCATTCAACTTACCTATTTGGCCTGTGCAAAAAACAGATGGATCTTGGAGAATGACAGTAGATTATTGAAAACTTAACCAGGTGGTGACTCCGATTGCAGCTGCTGTTCCAGATGTAAGGTTTCATCGCTTGAGCAAATTAATACATCTCCTGGTACCTAGTATGCAGCTATTGATCTGGCTAATGACTTTTTCTCCATACCTGTTTCTAAGGACCACCAGAAGCAGTTTACCTTCAGCTAGCAGGACCAGCAATACACTTTTACTTGCCTACCTAAGAGCTACATCAACTCTCTAGTCCTATGTCATAATTTAATCCGCAGGGAACTTGACTGCCTTTCCCTTCCACAACATGTCACACTGGTCCATTACATTGATGCCATTATGCTGATTGGACCTAGTAAGGAAGAAGCGTCAATGACTCTGGACTTACTAGTAAAACATTTGCGTGCTAGAGGTTGGGAAATTAATCCCACAAAAAGTCAGATGCCTTCTACCTCAGTGAAATTTCTAGGGGTCCAGTGGTGTGGGGCATGAGGAGATATTCCTTCTAAAGTGAGGGATAAGTTATTGCATCTGGCTGCTCCCACAACTAAAAAGGAGGCGCAGCGCCTAGTGGACCTCTTTGGATTTTGGAGGCAACATATTCCTCATTTGGGTGTGCTACTCCAGTCTACTTATCAAGTGACCCTAAAAGCTGCTAGTTTTGAGTGGGGCCCAGAACAAAAGAAGGCCCCTCAACAGGTTCAGGCTGCTGTGCAAGCTGCTTTGCCACTTGGGCCATATGATTCAGCTGATCCAATGGTGCTTGAAGTGTCGGTGGCAGATAGAGATACTGTTTGGAGTCCTTGGCAGGCCCTATTGGTGAATCACAGCACAGGATTTTGAAGGAAAGCCCTGCCATCCTCTGCAGATAACTACCCTCCTTTTGAGAAACAGCTTTTGGTTTGTTACTGGGCCTTAGTAGAGACTGAATACTTAACCATGGGACACCATCGTGAACTGGGTGTTGTCTTACCCACAGAGTCATAAAGTTGGACGTGCACAGCAACACTACATCTTTAAATGGAAGTGGTGTATATGAGATTGGGCTCTAGCAGGACCTGAAGGCCCAATAAGTTGCATGAGGGAGTGGCCCAAATGCCCATGGTCTCCACTCCTGCCACATTACGTTCCGTCTCCCAATCTGCACCTACAGCCTCATTGGGAGTTCATTATAACCAGTTGACTGAAGAGGAGAAAACCTGAGCTTGGTTTACAGATGGTTCTGCTTGATATGCAGGCACCACTCAAAAGTGGACAGTGGCAGCACTACAGCCACATTCTGGTACCTCCCTGAAGGACAGTGGTGAAGGGAAATCCTCCCAATGGGCAGAACTTAGAGCAGTGCACCTGGTTGTTCACTTTGTTTGGAAAGAGAAATGCCAGATGTGCGAATGTATACTGATTCATGGGCTATGGCCAATGGTTTGGCTGGATGGTCAGGGACATGGAAGGAACATGATTGGAAAATTGAAGACAAGGATTTATGGGGAAGAATTATGTTGATAGACCTTTCTGTTTGGGCCAGGGAAGTAAAAATATTTGTGTCTCATGTGAATGCTCACTAAAGGGTGAACTCAGCAGAGGGTGATTTTAACAATCAAGAGAATAGGATGATGTGTTCTGTGGAAATCACTCCTCCTCTTTCCCCAGCTACTCCGGTCATTGCTTAATTGGCTCATGAACAAATGGCCATGGTGGCAGGGATGGAGGTTTTGCATGGACTGACTTGGCTACAGCCACTGCTGTGTGCCCAATCTGCCAGCATCAGACACCACCACTGAGTCCCCCATATGGCACCATCCCTCAAGGTGATCAGTCAGCAACCTGGTAGCAAGTTGATTACATTGGACCACTTCCATCATGGAAAGGGCAGCATTTTGTTCTTACTGGAATAGACACTCTGGATGTGGATTTGCCTTCCTCGCATGCCATGCTTCTGCCCAAACTATCGTCTGTGGACTTACAGAGCACCTTATCCACCATCATGGTATCCCACACAGCATTGCCTGTGATTAAGGGACTCACTTCACAGCAAATGAAGTGTGCCAGTGGGCCCATGCTCATGGAATTCACTGGTTTTACCATGTTCTCCAACATCCTGAAGAGCTGGCTTGAAAAAACAATGGAATGGCCTCCTAAAGACACAATTACTGTGCCAGCTAGGTGGCCATACCTTGCAGGGTTGGGGCAAAGTTCTCCAGGAGGCTGTATATGCTCTAAATCAGCATCTAATACATTGTGCTGTTTCTCCCATAGCCAAGATTCATGGGTCCTGGAATCAAGGGGTGGAAATGGGAGTGGTACCACTCACTATTGCCCCTAGTGACCTACTTGTAAGATTTTTGCTTCCTGTCCCTGTGACCTTATGCTCTGCAGATCTAGAGGTCTTAGTTCCAAATGCTCCTACCTAGAGACACATCACTGATTCCATTGAAATGGAAGCTAAGAATGCCACCTGGCCACTTTGAGCTCCTTATGCCTCTGGATTAACAGGTAAAGAAGAGAGTTGCCATATTGGTTGGTGTGATTGATCCTGATTACCAAGAGGAAACTGGATTGATATTACATAATGGAGGTAAAGAAGAGTATGTCTGGAATGCAGGAGATCCCTTAGGGAGTCTCTTAGTACTACCATGCCCCGTGATTAAAGTCAATGTAAAACTACAGCAACCCAATTCTGACATGACTGCTAATGGCCCGGACCCTTCAGGAATGAAGGTTTGGGTCACCCCAATAGGGAAGGAACCACTACCAGCTGAGGTGCTTGCTGAGGGCAAAGGGAATACTGAATGGGTGGTAGAAGAAGGTAGTTCTAAATACCAGTTATGGCCGCACGACCAGTTTCAGAAACAAGGAAGTAATTGTTATGAGTATCTCTGCTTTGTATGTGTGTATCAGATATGTTTGTTTTCTTCACTTATAAGATATAAGATGTAAACGGGGCTACTGCGTTTTCAGTTGTATGTGTGTTAGTTGTATCATGTTATGCAGAAGTATGACTTCGTAATTGTGTTTATTCAGAGATTATGTATGGTTTGGGGAGATGTGTACAGGTACCAAATTGACAAGAGGTGAACTGTGATGGTTAAGATTGTGTGTCAACTTGGCTGAACCATGATTTTCAGTGTTTTGGCAGTTGTATAATGTTGTGATCACGTCCCTGTTGAAATTTGATATGTGATCACCCCCATGATAGAATCCGCTGAGTGGTATCAGCAGGGGTGGGCCTGTGGCAGCTCACTGCCCCCTCAGCCTTCATCTCTCTGCCCTTCACTGCCTACTTCTTCCTGCTTGCCTTGCCAAGGGTTTTGGCTTGTTCTGGATTCAGCAGCTGCCTCCTGTCTGACCTCTGCTTCTTGGGCCTTGAGCTATCAGCTTACCTGTTGATGTTGGGATTTATCCATTTCACAGCCCACAAGCAAGAGTCCTGCTCCCTGACCTACTGATCTTGGGTTTGCCAGCCCCTGCAGCTATGTGAATCAGGAGAAACCTTGTGGTCTCACCTGCCCATCTTGGGATTCATCGACTTTCACAGCCTGTGAGCAAGAGTCCCACTCTCCTACCTGTCATGTTAGGTTTGACAATTTCTGTGGCTGTGTAAATTGGGAGAGGCCTCTATCTTAATTCATGGACTTGGGATGTTCTAGCCTCTATAATTGTGTGAGCTATTTTCTTGATCTAAATCTCCCTCTCTATATATTTACAGGTTTTACTGGTTTTGCTTCTCTAGAGAACCCAGCCTAAGACACAGTTCAAAGCCTCTTTCTCTTATTTCTTCTACAGCACCATAAAGTCAAAGGTATGTGTAAGAGTATTTATGTAAGATTTGTGTTTAAAGAGTGAGATTAAGTGAAGGACCATCAAACTGAGCCCTAATCAATGGACAGAATCAGGAAACATAATAATTTTTTTTAAGTGACTAAGCTTTGGGGTATGTATGTATTGTTTTTTAAAGGAACCCTGTTGGTGCAATGCTTAAGAACTCAGTTGCTAACCAGAAGATGGGCAGTTCTCTGCTCTATAGGGTCACTGTGTGTAGGAATTAACTCAATAGCACCCAAAAACAACAGCCTTGATTTCTAGGGCTGCTGTAACAAAGCACAAAAGCTGGGTGGTTTAAAACAACAGAAATTTATTCTCTCATGGTTCTGGAGACTAGAGCTCAAAATCAAGATGCCGGTAAGGCCATACTATCCCTGAAGGTCTTAGGGAAGAATTCTTCTTCACCTCTTCCTAGCTTCTGGGGATTGCTGGAAATCCTTGGCGTTCCTTGGTTTCCAGCTGCATCACTGCAATCTCTGTCTCTGTCTTCACATGGTTTCTTTCCTGTGTATCTGTCTCCTGTGTCTTCCCTCCTCTTCTTAAAAGAACACCAGTCATGTTGGATTTAGGGCTCATCCTAATCCGGTATGAACTTGTCTTAACTAATTATATCTGCAAGGACTTTATTTCCAAATAAGATTATCTTCACAGGTACTGGGAGATAGGGCTGAAACATTTTTGGGGGGAGGGACACAATTCAGCCCACAACATGGTGGTTTATTAATCAACAATATAGAATGAGATATCTTTTGAACCTATATTCTGTAAAACAATGAAGCCTATTCAATCCCATTGCTGTTTCTAAAAAGATTAATAACAATTTTTACAGTGAGAGTAGCTTAATTTTTACCATTAGTGAATAAAATGTCAGATTAATTAAAATGTTCATTTTTAAATATAATTTAATCCCTATCCTTATGCAGAGCCCTGGTGGTGCAGTGGTTAAGAACTACAGCTGCTAACTAAAAGGTCAGTAGTTTGCAACCATCAGCCAGTCCTTAGAAACCCTATGGAACAGTTCTGCTCTGACTACAGGGTTGCTATGAGTCATAATCAACTCAATGGCAATGGGTTTGGTTTTATGGGTATTCTTATGTAGTGGGCACATTACATTAGATGGTATGTATTTAATTGTTAGATAAATAAATGTTCAATATTAGGTGTAAAAACCATTAGGTGTGCATATGTTAATTTTTTTACTGTTAAAGATGTGCAACACAAAAATAATTTGAGACTATTATTCTAGAAGGTCCTAGGGTGGTGCAATGATTTGCACCCAACTACTGACCTAAAGTTGCCAGTTCAAACCCACCCAGGGGTGCCTTGGAAGAAAGGCCTGACGATCTGCTTCTGTAAAGATTACCGCCAAGAAAACCCTATGATGCACTTCTACTCTGTAATACAGGGGATTGTCATGAATAAGAATCTACTTGACAAGAATGGATTTGTTTTTGGTATTATAGAGATGGATCTTGAAATGCTTAATTTAAGTTTAGGTAAACATTCCCTTTAAGATAAAAGAAAAACAAAGTAAAAGGAAAGAAAATACAGGTTACGTAGAGAACTATTTAAAGAAAGTATGTGTATGTGTTGCTTTATTTGGCAGGTACATTTGACCCTATGAATGAAATGTATCTTAGAATTTTAGACTCTATATTCATCTTTTTGGAGCCTTGGGGCCACAGTGGTTAAAACCTCAACTACTAACCAAAAGGCAGTTCAAATTCACAAGCCACTCATTGGAAATCCTATGAGGCAGTTCTACTCTGTCCTATAGGGTCTCTGTGAGTCAAAATTGACGTGACAGGATCGGGTTTAGGATGGCTGTTTTTAAAAGAACTGAAAAGACCATGTCTTGGAGAGGATATGGAAAATTAGAACTCTCATCCACTGCTGGTGGGAACGTAAGATAATGTAGCCTCTGTGGAAAAGTTTGAAGGTTCCTCAAAAAGTTCCACATTAAATTACCATATGGCCCAGGAATTCCACTCCTAGGTTTGCACTCAAAAAAACTGAAAGAAGGGACTTAACCAGATATATGTACACCAATGTTCACCGCATTTTTATTCGTAATAGCCAAAAGGGGAAAACATCCATCCATCAACTGATATATGGATAAAAAAAAATAAGTATGATAGAATATTATTCAGCCATAAAGAGAAATGAAGTTCTGATACATGCTACAATACGGATGAATCTTGAAAGTATTATGTTGAGTAAAATACATCAGACACAAAAGGACAAATATTTTATGATTCCATTTATATGAAATATCTAGAACAAGCAAAGGCATAGACACAAATGTTTATTAATGTTTGCCAGGGGTAGAGAGACTGGGAAAAAGGGTGCTATGCATGGGTACTGAGTTTCTCTTTGTACCCTTGGTGGTGCAGTGGTTAAGAGTTACAGATGCTAATCAAAAAGTTGGCAGCTCAAATCTACAAGCTGCTTCGGAAACCCCATGAGGCAGCTCTACTCTCTCCTATAGGGTTGCTGATTCAGAAATGACTCAATGGAATGGCTTTGGTTTGGTTTTGAGTTTCTCTTTAGAGTGATGAAAAATATTTGGAAATGGATAGTGGTGAAGGTTGCATAACACCATGATTAATAACATTAATGTCAGTGAATACTTTGATATTTGAAGATTCTATAGGCAAAATATTGAACAAAGCAGGAAGCATCAAAAGAAGATTAAAGGAGAAGGGCAGAACCAACATGGTGTTGTAGGCATACACACTATGTCATCTTTCTGCAGCAAAGACCCAAAAAACTAAGTAAAACAAGTACAAGTGTCAATCTTGGAACACTAAGCATTAAATGAAAGCATAAAGAACTAGATCAAAAACCTAATGAAAGAAGAAACTGACAGAAAATAGAGAATGAGGAGAGATACAGAGTGGAGGTCCCCTCCCAACTAACACTGCACAGTGTAGCCATCTTGGAACACAGCCAGCAATGGCCCCAGACAGGGAATATGAGAAGCAAATTCACAGAGCTTCCAACAGGAGACAGAGCACCCAGTGACCAGAGAAACACACTTTTCCACCCCTCAACCCTGTGCCGCTATGCTACCTCCACCTCTTCCTGCTGGGCTACACCGCACCTTCTTGGTTAGTGTGTCACTGGCCTGCAATTACCGTGGTTCTGCCCCACCCTCACTCGAACCAGAAGCTCCCAAAGAGACATTTTTCCCCTTTCTTCCTTTTCTTTTACCCTCCCACCTAAGCCCATAAGTTTTTTCTTTTTCTTTCTCTCTTTGCTTTTCTTTTTTCTCCTTATCTAGCCCCGTATGCATTCTTTCCCTTGATCCCAGCTGTGCCACTGAGGATAGAGCATCCCTGGTGCTCAGGCCTGTGGCCTAACTAGGACCACACTGCTCCCCTTTCCCACAACTTCACCAGCTGCTGAATGATGGGACGCAAACACATACTATTCCCCATCAAATCTGGTGAGGCGCTGTAACACTCCCACACTGATGAACCAATATCAGGAGGCAAACAGCTCCACCCAGCCCACCTTCAGCCACATTGCTAAACCAGTGGACAATGAAGTGGGCTCACCATGCCTGCTGTTGCTCTGCCCACCCAGACAAGATGATGACAGCTATCATGCCCACAGACGAACACACCTGCCTTGCCCACCCTGACATATCAAAACAAAACAAAGAAGCAGGATGAGACAAACAAACATACAATCACTAATTAGAGTAATACCTTAATATCTCAGAGACAGCAGACAATATCAAAACACATAAAAAAGCAGGACAATATGACTCCAGTAAGCGATCAAAATAAAGAATCAAGTGACCTTCTGAAGAAAATGCAGTGGAACTAACTGATATGGGGTAAAAAGACTAATATTTAGAGCTCTCCAAGAGATTAATAAAAAGATGGAGGATAACACAGGAAAAAAAAGGGGGGGGGAATAGACAAAGTCAAGGCAAACACATATAAAGTCATAGAAGAATTCAGGAAAATACAAGAACAAAATGTCAAAATAAATAAACAGAAATCATACAGAAAAAGCAACTAGAAATCAAAAAGATAAACCACAAAATTTCAGAAATGGACAATTCAATACAAGGTTTTAGGAGCAAATTTAAACAAAGGAAGACAGAATTAGAGAGTTTGAAAACAAATGCATGGGTGCACTTTGAGAAAAGTCAGAGAAAAGAATGAAGAAAAACAAAGAAAATCTAAGAATTGTGTATAAAAGAATCAAGACCAAAAATTTGTGTGATCAGAGTTCCAGAACAGAGGAAGAAAATGGAAAACACAGAGATTATTTGCTGGCAGAAAACTTCTCAAATGTCATGAAAGCTGAAAAGGTGACCATCAAAGAAGCTCAATGAACTAGGATAGGACCCAAAAGAAAGTCATCAAGACATATCATAATCACACTTGCTGAAACCAAAGAAAGTGAAAGAATCCTGAAAGCAGCTCGAGACAAAAAAAAAAAAAAGTCACTTACAAAGGGGAAACAATTTAACTGAGCTCTGATTTCCCAGAAGAAACTATACAGGCAAGAAAGCAATGGGATGACATATATAAAGCCTTGAAACAAAAGAACGGCAACCAAGAATAATATATCCTTCAAATTCTTTCTCAAATACAATGATGAAATTACAGACATTTTGAGATAAACAGAAATTAAGAATTTGTAAAAACCAAACCAAATTTATGAGTGATATTACAGGGGGTCCTTTGGTTTTTTTTTTGGTTAGAGAACCAATGATATTAGACAACAATTGGAGTCTAGGACACAGAACAGCATCAGCCAGACACCAGCCTAAGTAAATAATAAAACAAGGCTAAAAGACATAAAACAGGGCAACAATATCAAAGCAATAAAAAGGGGAAAAAATAGTATAGGTATAGAACTTTCAAATGGAGAGGAAGTCAAGGGGATATCAAGTAATTAAAGAGTGGTTAAATCTTAAGTAAGTGAGGGTAAATTTCAAGGTAGCCACAAAGAAAGTTAACAAACCTACTCATCAGAAGAAGAAAAAAAAAGACTCAGCACAAAAGCTATAATAATGAAAGAAAACACAATATACACAAATAAGGGACACAGCACAGGAAAGTAAGGGGTACAAAGAAAACATCAGAACCACACACACACACACACACAAAGCACAACAATATGACAGCAATAAACTCATGCTTATCAATAATCACACTGAACGTAAATTGTTTCAAAGGCACCCATAAGGAGACAGAGAGAGGCAGAATGGATAAAAGAACATGACCCATCAATATGCTGTCTAAAAGAGACACACCTTAGTCGCAAAGACATAAATATATTAAAATGCAAAGGGTGGAAAAAAAATCTATCAAGCAGATGGTAACCAAAAAAGGCAGGAGTGGCAGTCTTATCTCAGATAGAATAAGCTTTAAGGCAAAATCAACCATGAAAGATAAAGGACATTATATGAGTGTTAAATGGACAATCCACCAAGAAGACATAACCTTAATAAATATATATACACCCTATTACAGGGCTCCAAAATACATAAATTCTAACATCACTGAAAAGGGAAATAGACAATTCCACAGTAGTAGTAGGAGGCTTCAACACACTACTCTGGATAAACAGCAGGACATCTAGAAAGAAACTCAACAGAGATACAGAAGATCTAAAGGCCAAAATCAACCAACTTGATTGAAACTTATACAGACCACTCCACCAAACAGCAGCAAGTATACATTCTATTCCAATGCACACAAAACATTCTCCAGAATAGACCATATTTTAGGCTGCAAAGCAACCCTCAATAAAATTCAAAATATTGGAATAATACAAAACATTGTCTCTGATCACAACGCCATAAAAGTAGAAATCAATATCAGAAAAAGAAAGGAGGGCAAAAAAAACCCAATACATGGAAACTAAATAACACCTTCCTTAAAAACAACAGGGAAATAGAAGAAATGCAAGAGGGAATAAAAAAATTCCTAGAATCAACACATCATACCAAAACCTTGGGGATGCAGCAAAGGCAGTACTCAGAGGTCAATTTATAGCAATAAAATGCACATGTTAAAAAAGAACAGACCAAAATAAAAATGTTAGACCTACAACTTGAACAAATAGAAAGAGAGCAGCAAAAGAAGCATACAGCCACCACAGTAAAGGAAATAATAAAGCTTAGAGCAGAAATAAATGAAACAGAGAAAAGAAAAACAACAGACAGAAACAAGACCAAATGTTGGTTCTTTGAAAAGATCAACAAAATTGACAAACAATTGGCTGGACTCACAAAAGAAAAACATGAAAGAAAGAAAATAAACCAAATGAAAAATGAGATGGGGGACATTACAACAGACCCAAATGAAATAAAAAGGATCATAACAGAATAGCATGAAAAATTGTACTTCAACAAATTTGAGACCCTACAGGAAAAGAACAAATTTCAAGAAACACACTACCTACCTACTAACACAAAGCAAGATAGAAAATCTGAACAGCTCATAACAACAGAGAGAATGAAGAGGTGAAAAAAAAAATCCCCACAAAAAAAAGCTGTGGACTGGATGGCTTCACCAAAGAATTCTACCAAGCATTAAGAGACAAGATCACACCAGTAGTGCTCAAACCACTTCAGAGCACAGAAAAGGAAGGAATACCCCAGATTCATTCTACGAAGCCACCATAACCCAGATACAAAAGCCAGACAAAGACTCCACCAAAAAAGAAAATTATAAACCAATAGCACTATCACTCATAAATATAGATACAAAAATTCTCAACAAAATTCTAGCCAATAGAATTCAGCATCAGATCAAAAACATAATACACCCCAACCAAGTGGTATTCATACTAGATATGCAAGGATGGTTCAGCACTAGAAAATCAATCAGTGTAATCTACCACATAAATAAAACAAAAAAATCACATGATCATCTCCAGTACTAGCTAAAGCAATAAGGCAAGAAAAAGGAAAAGGGCATGCAAATTGGAAACGAAGAAGTAAAAAATCCCTAGTCACAGATGATATGATCCTATACACAGAGAACCACAGATTCCACAAGAATACTAGAACTAATAGAAAGATTCAGCAAAGTAGCAGGATACAAGATCAACACACAAAAATCAGTTGTATTCCTGTACACCAGCAAAGGGAACTTTGAAAAGGAAATCAAGAAAACAACACCATCGATGATAGCCCCTAAAAAAAATAAAACACTTGGGAATAAAACTAACCAGGAACATAAAAGACCTACAGAAAGAAAACTACAAAACACTATTACAAGAAACCAAAAGAGGTCTACATAAATGGGAAAACACATCATAATCATAGATAGGAATACTCAATATTGTGAAAATGTCAGTTGTACCCAAAGAGATTTACAGATACAATGCAATCCTAATCCAAATACCAATAACATTCTCTAACAACATGGAAGAACAAGTCACTAATTTTATATGGAAAGGAGTGAGGG
This sequence comes from Loxodonta africana, assembly GCF_030014295.1. Lineage (NCBI taxonomy): Eukaryota > Metazoa > Chordata > Mammalia > Proboscidea > Elephantidae > Loxodonta > Loxodonta africana. Next base: position 131,632,639 of record NC_087345.1, on the reverse strand, counting down.
CCCGGATAAGTAGAGCATTATTGAAAAAGCACAAAGTAGGCGGCCTCACACTACCTGTTCTCAGAAACTACTATACAGCCATGGTACTCAAAAGAGCCTAGTACTACTGGTACAATGACAGACATATAGACCAAAAGAACAGAATTGAGAACCCAGACAAAAATCCATCCACCTATGGTCCACTTTTCTTTGACAAAGGCCCAAAGTCCATTAAATGGGGAAAACACAGTCTCGTTAATAAATGATGCTGGCAAAACTGGATGTCCATCTGTACAAAAAAAAAAAAAAAGGAACAGGACCCATACTTCACACCATACAGAAAAACTAACTCAAAATGGATCAAAGATCTAAACGTAAACCTAAACCTATAAAGATTATGGAAGTAAAAATACAGAGAACACTAGGGGCTGGAACATATGGCATAAATAAGGTAAAAACCATAACTAATAATGCACAAAGACCAGAAGATAAACTGGGTAACTGGGACCTTTTAAAAATTAAACACTTAATGATCATCAAAAGACTTCACCAAAAGGGTAAAAAGAGAACCTATAGCCTGAGGAAAAAATGTTGGCTACAACATAGCCAACCGTATGTCTAATCTATAAAATACTATAACACACCAATAACAAAAAGACAATCCAGTTGAAAAATGGGCAAAGGACACAAACAGACATTTCCACAAAGAAGACAGTCAGGAGCTACCAGACACATGAGGAAATGCTCGTGACCATTAGCCATTAGAGAACTGCAAATCAAAATTACAGTGAGGTATCATCTCACTCTGACATTAATAGCAGTATTAAAAAAACAGAAAATAACAAATGGTGGAGAGGTTGTGGGGAGAGTGGAACTCTTATGTCTCCTGGTAGAAATGTAAAATGGTGCAAAAACTATGGAAAACAATACAGCACCTCCTTAAAAACCTAGAAATAGAAATATCACATGATCCAGCAATCCCAGTTCTAGGAATACATCCTACAGAAATAAGAGCCATCAGATGAAAAGAAATATGCACACCCATGTTCATTGCAGCATTGTTCACATTAGCAAAAAGATAGAAACAACCTAAGTGCCCATCAATGGGTGAATAGATAAGCATACATGCACACAATGGAATATTATGCAACAGTAAAGAATAATGAATCCATGAAACATCTCGCAACACATATGAATCTGGAGGTCATTATGCTGAGTGAAATAAGTCAATCACAAAAGGACAAATATCGTATGGGACCACTGTTATAAAAAACCCAAGAAAAGATTTACACACCGAAAAAAAAAATCTTTGATGGTTACAAGACAGAGAGGAGGGATAAGTATGGGTGGGGAGGTGAAACTGTAAAAAAACCAAACCAAACCCATTGCCATCCAGTCACTTCCAACTTCCAACTACCTTATAGGACAGAGTAGAACTGCCCCACAGAGTTTCGAAGGAGCAGCAGGTGGATTCAAACTGCCAACTTTTTGGTTAGCAGCCAAGCTCTTAACCACTGTACCCCCAGGGCTAGAAAAGTGTTAACTTTGGTGAAGGGAAAGACAACACACAATACAGGGGAAGTCACACAAGGCAAAATCACAGAAGCTTCCTAAAAAACCCAGTGCTGTCGAGTTGATCCCGACTCATAGCGACCCTGTAGGACAGAGTAGAACTGCCCCATAGAGTTTCCAAGAAGCGCCTGGCGGATTTGAACTGCTGGCCCTAGCAGCTGTAGCATTTAACCACTACGCCACCAGGGTTTCCCCTTCAGAAGCTTCCTATAATAACTCATTCCTTCAAGGTGTTTAGAAGCTTCCTAGACACATCTAAACACCTTGAAGGAATGAGTTATTAGGGCTGAGGGTTGGAAACCACAGTTACGGGGTACTTCTAGGTCAATTGGTATAACACAGCTCATAATGAAAATGTTCTACATCCTACTTTGGTGAGTAGCGTCTGGCGTCTTAAAAGCTTGTGAGTGGCCATGTAAGATTGTTGCCTTTCCTTTGTTCCTGTTTATTGGTCCCATTCTACCTGGAGCAAGGGAGAATTAACAAAACCAAAGACACAAGGAAAATATTAATCCAAAGGACTAATGGAACAAATAACCTACAGCCTCCACCAGCCTGACCCAGAAGAACTAGATGGTGCCTGGCTAACATCATCAACCACTCTGACAGGGATCACAGTAGAGGGTCCCGGACATAGCCGGAGAAAAATGTACAACAAAATTCAAATTCACAAAAAAAGACCAGACTTACAGGTCTGACAGAGATTGGAGGGACCCCAGACACTATGGCCCCCAGACACCATGCTAACTCAGAACTGAAGCTGCTCCTGAAGGCCACCTTTCAGCCAAAGATTAAATAGGCCAAACAAACAATAACACATGTTATCAGTTCAATAAAGTATATGAGACCAAATGGGCAACATCTGCCCAAAAGCAAAAATGAGAAGGCAGGAAAAGACAGGAAAAATGGATGAATTGACACCACGAACTTGGGGTGGAAAGGGAAACGGGGAGAGTGCTGACAAATTGAAAGGATTGCAACCAATGTCACAAAACAATTTGTGTATAAATTTTTGAATGGGAAACTAATTTGTGTTGTAAACTTTCACGTAAAGTAAAATAAAAATAATAATAAAAAAGAAAACTCTGAGAGTCCAGTCTCTCAGAGTCCTGTCAAGAACCTAAATGTGTGGAGAAACACTAAAAATTAGTGTAACACACTCTTTTGTGGTTATGAGAGGGGGGAGGGAGAGAGGGTGGGAGGGGATAGTAGACAAGAACTGCTTTGGGTGAAGGGAAGGACAACACTCAGCACAGTGGAGGTCAGCACAACTGGACTAAACCAAAGCAAGGAAGTTTCCTGAATAAACTGAATGCTTTGAAGGTCAGCGAAGAAGGGGCAGGGATTTGGGGACCGTGGTTTCAGGGGACATCTTAGTCAATTGGCATAATAAAATCTATTAAGAAAACATTCTGCATCCCACCTTGAAGAGTGGTGTCTGGGATCTTAAATGTTAGCAAGTGGCCATCTAAGATGCATCAATGAGTCTCAATCCACCTGGATCAAAGGAGAATGAAGAACACCAAGAACACAAGATAATAAGCCCAAGAGACAGAAGGGGCTACATGAACCAGAGACTACATCATCCTGAGACCAGAAGAATGAGATGGTGCCCTGCCACAATCAATGACTGTCCTGACAGGGAACACAACAGAAAACCCTTGAGGGAGCAGGAGAACAGTGGGATGCAGACCCCAAATTCTCATAAAAAGACCAGACTTAATGAGCTGACTGAGACTGGAAGGACGCCTGTGATCACGGCCCCCAGACCTTCTGTTGGCCCACTACAGGAACCGTCCCTGAAGGCAGCTCATCAGACATGGATTGGACTGGACAATGGGTTGGAGAGGGATGGTGGTGAAGCGTGAGCTACTTGGTTCAGGTGAATACTTGAGACAATGTTGGCATCTCCTGCCTGGAGGGGAGATGCGAGGGTAGAGGGGCTTGAAAGCTGGCAAAATGGTCACGGAAAGAGAGAGTGGAAGAGGGGAGCAGACTGTCTCATGGGGGGGAGAGTAATTGGGAGTATGTAGCAAGTTGTGTATGGGTTTTTGTGTGAGAGGCTGACTTGATTTGTAAACTTCCACTTAAAGCACAATAAACATTATTTAAAAAAAAAATAGTGTAACAATATATTTACTGTGAGTAGACAAGATTCAAACCAGGCAGCAACTGGGAAGGCACTCCAAAGATGGGCTAGAGAAAACAGGTTATGTAGGTGGAGTCTGGGCAGGCTAGTCTCCTGAAAGCCATTGTAATTCTCCAAAGGAGCACAATGCCTAAGGCAAAACGATCTTCACTAAACTGCTTACTAGGCTATGTTTTACTTGTAGGTGACTTTAGGAAAACTGTTCCTTAAAGGCTCAAGGGTCAAAAGGACCCCTAAGGGGAAATGGCATGGGTGGGTAACCCCAACTCTGTGGACCCAGAAATCTGGATTCTAGGGGAATTAAAACCATTTCTCAGTACAGACAGGAAAACAGAAAAAGAAACCATATGAGGTATTTCAAACATGGAGAATTTTTGACAGAAGATTTGTTACAACAGTGTTTGAAGATCTCAGGGAGCAAAAAAGGGAAGATGAGTTGACCCAAAGTTCAGTGTTTGTAGGAAGTTGCCCCACCCCTAGGGCTGGAAGGTCCTGAGCACAGGAGCTCACTGACTGCCTTCACAAGGGTTTAGACCACTACTGCCAGACTCTCTAGTTTCTGCTGCTGAAACTGCCAAAGCCTGCTGGAGCCTATTGTTTCAGGAAACATTAAAAAAAATAGAGATAGGGAAAGAAAAATGGTATGAGGATATGAGAAAGCCCCGTTTTTCACTTCCTTGTTTCATGCAGCACTTCTCTCTCTGACTCTAGCCACTTTGAGGACTAAAATGTCCCTGACTCAAGCCATGATATCTTCAATCACCTCATGTGCACACAAAGGCTGTACAATGAGTAAGGAAGACTGAAGAAGAGTTGATGTTGGCGAAGAATATTGAACATGCCATGGTGCGGTGCGATGGATTGCTTTTGTATGGCCTTTCTTGCCATAGTCTTGTTAACTCCCACCCAAGTGATTGGGTGGGAATATACAAGAAGGTAATTGTGTCCCAAGTGGGTTGGATAACTTGCTAATAATGCAAATAAGTTTCACAGCATCCGTGTGGGGGTATATGGTATACACAAATAAGGTACATGGAACCCTAACGAACGGATTGGTCAGTTTTTCCATTCCAATAGGCTTAAAATGAGCCATCCAAGAGGCAGAAGAGAAGGGTCTCAGCACCACCAAGAAAGAATAGCCAGGGGTGGAGCGTGTTCTTTGGACCTGGAATTCCTGTGTTAAGATGCTCATGGGACCAAGAGACCAGGAGAAAGAGAGAGAGCACAACACACATACCTAGTTCTGAGACATTCAAAATGCTATTGAATAGCTTCTTTGAATTGCATGGTTATCTGCAACATCGGTGTTGATATTTGTACTGATGGTGCAATGGCAATGGTGGGTAAGAGTGCTGGTACCTTAATTTGAATCAAGACAGTAGCCCCAAAATGTACTAGTAGTCATTGTATCGTTTACCACTATACACCCACAGTAAAAATAAATGCCAATTTCACTTAAGAATGTCTTTGATGAAGTAGTAAAAATATGGCTTCTATTAAATTGCAAACCTTGAGTACATCTGACAAAACAGAGGAATGCATAAAACATTCTGACTCCCTGCTGCTCCAGCCCTGGACCTGCGCATGCTTCTGCCCTCAGCAACCTTATCGTATGGGGCCAGGCTCTGAACCAGATGCTTAAAGAACAGCATTTTGTTTGTTTTTGAGAGTAAAGTAGCTTAAAAAAGAGCCCACCTTTTATTCCTCCTATAAGATCAGCATCCAGGAGTCCCTAAAAAAAAAAAAAAATTTATCCCTGGATAGCATAAATTGTTACGTGTTACTCAACTACTAACTAAATGTTGGCAATTCAAACCCTTCCAAAGGTGCATCAGAAGAAAGGCCTGAAAATCCTCTTCTGAAAGATTACAGCCTTGAAAACCCTATGGAGTGAAGTTCTATTCTGCAACATATGGGGTCACCATGGTTGGAACTGACTCAACGACAATGGGTTTTTTTAGTTTATAAGATCGATTATGCCTTAAAGACTGTGCCATAAAGAGGGCCAGAGTGGGAAGGTCCCTAGGAGCTCCTGATCATATAATAAATGCAGAAACTAATTTGCAACATAGAATTCTATATGGTAGCATACTATAGAGTGAGCACAGAATAAAGACTTTTCAGTTATGGAAAATCCCTTTCCTAGGAAGCTACCGAGGATGTACTTATCAAAATAGGAAAGAAACAAAAAAAGAAGTAAACATGAAGTCAGGAAAATGGACATTCAACACATAATCTGAAGATGCTGGTGAAAGAAAGTAGCTCCTAGGATGGCAAGTGTGCATAGGTAGAGAGGGCAACAAGTCCGGATATATGGTCAGAAGAGTCCACAGAGGGTTCGGATGGGGAGTAAAGAATTTGGAGAAGAATTACTGATCAGCACAGAGAAAACTAAGCATGTGGAAAAAAAATAAAAATGTACATAGAAAAGGAAAAGTAATCATAATTTGCTACATGGCTCAGTTTTAAAAACATTGATAGTCACAATAATCAGAATGGGAATTAAATATACAATTCCCAGTGCTGAGAAGGAGCCCTGGCGGTGCAGCGGTTAAGAATTTGGCTGCTGACACAGAAGGTCCTCAGTTTGAATCCATCAGCCGCTCCTTGGAAATCCTATAGGGCATTTCTACTCTGTCATATAGGGTCACAATGAGTCAGGCTCAACTGGACAGCAATGGGTTTAATGCTGAGAAATCAAGACGTAGCAAGGAAAACATGTATTCTTAGATATGAATTTAAATACAACAGCAATCAACGAACTGAATGTTGAAGGACATTGTAGTTATTGGCACTTCCTTTTACAAGCTGTTATGGATTGAATTGTGTCCCCAAAAAATATGTGATGTAAATTCTAACCTATATGCCTAAGGTTATAATCCCATTTAGAAATGGGTTATCTTTGTTATATTAATAAGGTAGGATTAGTATATCTGTTGAGATACACTTTTGAGATATAAAAGAGATTAAACAAGCAGGCAAGCAAGGCAAGATGGGGAAAGACAGATGTCAAGCCCCCTGGAGATCTCCAAGGAACCAGGAAACAGAGGCTGAAAAGACAAGGACCTTCCCCAGAGCCAGCAGAGGGAGAGTAAGCCTTCCCCTAGAGTCAGGGCCCTGAATTCAGATTTCTAGTCTCTTTTAATTGTGAGAAGGAAGGAAACCCTGGTAGCGTAGTGGTTTAGAGCTATTGCTGCTAACCAAAAGGTCAGCAGTTTGAAACCACCAGGCACTCCTTGGAAACCGTATGGGGCAGTTCTACTCCCCTTACCACCTTTAGGGGGAGAATCCCATCACATCGTGGACAGTGACTCATTCCATAGTTTGCAGGTATTGGGGTTGCCAACAAAAGCTTGACTCACACAGGCACTGGGTAGAACAGGCTTTACTCACATGGAGAAGCTACATGGCAAGGTCAGCTTCCCTAGTGAGTATCTGTTGTCACAGCCAGTGGATCTTGCTCTGCTGCCAATGCAGGTAGATGGGCTGCATGCACTCCTCCTCTGCTACAGAAGAAGGACCCCATTCCTTCCTGGCTGGAAACAGATACAAAAGTGAGGTTGGCCAGGTACCCTATAGCTCACACACTTAGCTAAGCAGTTCCTGGGAATGCTGACACGTGCTCAGGACAAGAAGGGGAGAGATGTGCTGACAGGCCACCAGCTGCTGTGGGATGTGCTTTGGGTCAAGATGCCCCAGAAAAGGAAATCTGTTCACACTCTTATCCTGTCCAAGAAGCCAGGACAACACACCTGGTCCTAAGCATAGGGATCATTCCTGGGTCACAGGAAAAGTTTACGAGTACACTCAGGCTGCCCTCTTCCAAACTCTGGCTGCTCTGGAGCCACACTGCCAATACTCCATTCCTGACTACTACGTGTGATTTTGGGGTAGTTACTTAACCTCTCTGTATCTACAGCAAATGAGTCAGTACATGTAAAGCTGTATTGACATGTACTGATGCTAAGTACATCATCTGGTAAACAATTGGTAGATGTTATTTATGATCTTTCTGTAGGGTCGCTATGAGTCGGAATTGACTTGATGGCGATGGGTTTGGTTTGGTTTTATTTTTTACTCTTGCTTGACAATCCAAATGAACTAGCTGTGAAAGAAACTCAGAATGGTCATAAAACAATTCTGTAGTTGTGGGTTGTGGTCACTAACAGTCATATTTTCTGTTGCATATCAAACACCTAGTATTTGTCACATACGAGACACTGTTCTACATGTTTCACCTGTATTAACAGTTGAAGAACCTGAGGTATAAACAGGTAGAGTGACTTGCCCAAGATCACACAGTAAGTGGGAGACTTGGGATTCCAACTCTCATTTAACAAACAGAAATTTATTTTCTCACAATTAAACCAAAAAAAAAAAACCAAACCCGCCGCCGTTGAGTAGATTCCGACTCATAGCAACTCTACAGGACAGAATAAAGCTGCCCCATAGGGTTTCCAAGGCTGTAATATTTACAGAAGTAGACTGCCAAATCTTTCTTCTGCAGAGTGGCTGGTGGGTTCGAACCTTTCAATTAGCAGCCAAGCACTTAACCACCACGCCATCAGGGCTCCTTTTTGCCCCTTAGCTCTCCCAATTTGATCCTCAGTGATTACCTATTTACTTCCTAATTATAGTATTATATGATGAAATAGAGAGAAAATATTTGCAAACCATATATCTGACAGAGAACTAGAATCTAGAATTTAAGAAAAAAATTCTCAAAACTCAGTCCCTGGGTGGTGCAAAACAGTTAATGTTTTCAGCTGTGTCTCAGGCCTCTAGTGCTGCTACAACAGAAATACCACAAGTGGATGGCTTTAACAAAGGGAAATTTATTTTCTCAGTCTAGAAGTGTCTTAGGATGTGTTCTCTAGAGAAGCAAAACCAGTAAAGCGTGTATAGAGAGAGAGAGATCAAGGAAATGACTTATGCAGTTGTAGAGGCTGGAAGGTCCAAGTCCGAGGGCCAGAATAGAAGCTTCTCCCGATTAGCATAGCTGCAGGGGCTGGCAAACCCAAGATTGATAGGTTAGAGAGCATGGCTCTTGCTCACAGACTATGAAGATCGATGGACCCTGAGATTGGCAGGCAAGACTGCAGGTAAATTGTTAACTAAAGTCCCAAGAACCAGAGGTCAGATGAACAGGAGCCAACTGTAGGACCCAGCTTGAGCAAAAAGCCCTCTAGCCTTGCCAGAATGTCTGCTTATATTCGATGCAAGTCACATGCCCAAGGAAAATCCCTTCCAACTGATTGGCTACTCACAGGAGATCCCATCATAGGGGTGATCGTATATTGAATCTCAACAGGGAAGTGATCACAACATTATACCACTGGCAAAACACTGAGAATAATGGCCCAGCCAAGTTGACACACAATCTTAACCATAACAAGGAGGTAGGCAAGAGGCTAAACAGATTGTTGTTTCCCCATGAATACAACTTAGAAAGAGGTTGCTTCTCACTGATATGGATCCCAAAACATCTCAATGGATAGTTGATGACTCAAAACTATTTTTACATCGCTCATAATTGTTAAACCTTAGTTGAACTCTTGGGAAGACTCCTGGATATCTAGTCTGTTTATTCTTAAGTGTCTATCTCAACTTTAAATATAACCATCCTCCACCATACACATCTCTGTGTGATTAACGTAGCATGTAAGAGAGTATCTCTACTTAAAATACTCATCTGAGAAGGTACACCTACTCCTCACTTATCAACTGTCTTATTATTTGACTTTTCACATTTACGACAATGGTAAAAAATCTACTATCTATTTTGCACATTACCACCGTATGTCTGGCAGTAAAAAATGCTGAGGTGCAAGGCAAGAGTAGTAACACTGGCTGTGATGGTTAAGGTTATGTGTCATCTTGGCTGGGGTATAATTCTCAGTGGTTTGGCAGTTACGTAAAGATGTAATTTGGCAGTTAATGAAATGATGTGGTCTTCTTCCATGTTGTGATCACACGTTGTCATCATCCATTTTTGCATAACACTGCTTTTCACGACCACTTGTCTTTGGAAGCTAAGCATGTCAGTAAGTGAGGTGTCAATGTACCGCTGTCAATAATTTAGGGAAAGACCCACATTTTGAAGACTGTATGTCAGGAAGAATCCCTGCCTTTGATATCACATAACCTCATATTACCCCTCCCTATGCTTTAAAACACAGTTCTCTTCCAGCCAAGGAGATTATTAACAGTCTCAGCTTAAATTTGTTTCAGGCTCAACAGGAATGCTTAACAGTCTTTGCAGGTAGGTTCAAAAATCTTCATTCAGCAATGACTTCTACTCTCTGCCTATGGGTCTTGTTGTTATTTATTGTATCAGCTGTTAAAGCAATCAGACTTCTGCTTATCCTCCTAGGCTGAGGTGTTCTAAGTTCTTCCTGAAACATGACAAATGTTAAATACATGGGTTAAACTTTGCACAAAATCTAATGAAAAGAAAAATAGATTAATTGGGAAGAATTAAATTTATTTACAGTCTAGTGACTGATTTCCTTAGAACATGCCAAAAACAAAACAAAACAAATTATATATATAGTCTGATAGCCTAGAAATTAAATAGAAAAAATTCATGTAAAAAACGAAACAAGTGATTAGAAATGTTCTCACAAACAATTTTTCCTGTATTTCTCAATTTTCTGTGTTGAGAGATGTTTTGGTATGTGTACATTCACAACAATAAACAAAGAAAAAAGAAACTAAATAAATGATCAGAACCACTGCCACAGATTTCTCAATTTCTTCCTTCGTGTTCCTTCTTTTTCAAGGTGATGTATATTTTAAACAGGAAACTCGAGCCCACTGCAGAAAGTCTTCTCACTCGGTACAAAGGGCTCAATGAACTAGCCTCTTGGAAAGAAGCCCGATCTCTATGGTAGCATCTTCAGGGAGAGTGATAGAAGAGTTCTTGGACCTCCTGATCACAAGGAGCCAAAAGGGTGTGTGCACACAATGGTGCGAGAACAACTTCAAGAAAGAAGTGAGCGCTCTTTTGGGTTCTAGAGAAGGTGGTGGGAGCATAATGAAATGAGAAAACAGGCATTGAGATGATAAGAATGACTTTGGAAAAAGAAGGCAAGCTCTTAAGGAAAGAATGGTGAAATCATAACAATTTCACTGTTGAAATAGGTATGGATCAGGAAAGGATAGAGAAAGGGAAAAACAAAACAGCTCAAGCCTAGAAGCCTTTGAAAGAATAAGAATTTGACCCTGTAGAGAGGTGAGAAATTGAAGGCAAAATGATATTGGAGAAAGGCAGGAAACCACCAGGAAGATGTGAGATTTAAGGGGAAGGAGTAGGGAATTGGAAAGTGCAGTTGACTCTGGGTGAATTTGGCCTGAATTTGTCTTGGGCTCTGGGTCACTATCTGGTCACTTGGTCTGAGGGAATTTCTGTGGCCTCTTCTTGCCTTCACAGTTTTTCTTTTTTAATTACTGTTTGCTCATAGCTTGGCCTCGGCACTGTTCTGAAGTCCTTAGGAATCTATTTTCCGTGGCCTTCTGTCAGTGGGGATCATAGCTCTGTGCATTTGTCTTGCTGATCTGCTAGAGAGAAGTCTAGCGGCCTCGGTGCCTGTTTCATTGCGAGCTGTTTGGGTAAGTTCTTGGCTGAAATGCAGCTCTCTTTTGTGCCTTTTCTCAATCACATTTTATAGATTCCCTGAAGACATATTTCTTTCTTTCCTGTCATAAAATGGCAACCCTTACTGGAAATGCCATGCTTTTTGTAATATGTTATTATTATTATTATTAATTATTTTTGATAGTTGTCTATATTCTAGGTTTACTTTGCCTGGTCCTAGCTGCATTTTCTCAATTGTGATCATGACCTCATCTTTCTGTGTGTGCCAGTTGTAGTAGTTACCATCTAAGATACCATCTCTCACTACCAGGTTTATTGGGACCCCAATGTTGATCTGTTCATTTGTTTTTAAAAGACCTCTACAGGCAATATAACTAGGATTCCATCTAAGATTATAATACTCCAGGGTTTTGATCTTCACATGGACGTCTCCTCAACATGAGAAGGAAAATTATTCAAACAATGGTACATTGGAGGAATAAAGGAAATAATATCATTCCTGCTCTCTCTGTCAGGTTTTGTAACTTGAGAAGCCTCAGAGATTTCACTATCTTCCCTTCTACCATTTGGTTGTCATAACATGCTGTATTCTCTAACATTATAAAGATAAACGGAAATCTGTGAGGAAATCACTACAAAAGACTTCCTGTGTCAAGTGAAAACATGTTGGTGATAAGAGTCTGCAGTTTCCTTCAAGTTATGAATATGTCTTACAGGGTTTAGTGTAACTCTAAGAAATGGAATCATTACTAAAGTTAAATTTTGTTTTACTTTTTATGGGATAGGGCAAGAGACAAAGAGATTTGAAGATGGTAATTCAATTATTTAAGAGGAAAGAAGACATATGGAAAGTAAGAGGAAGACAGAGGAGTTTGGGTGGTCTTAACAAGAATGGCAAAATAAATAAATGGAAAATTAAGTGAGGATCAGGAAAAGATTAGATCTTGCTCTATGTGTTTGCCAATGAGCAAAAGAAACAATTCTTAGTGAAAGATGTCTGCATGTCTCCAAAAGGTTAAGTTTCATCTTATTTTTTATTTTACCCCATATATTCATTTGTAGTTAGCAGCAGTCAGAAAACTTCAAGAAAATATCTGTGATCTTTTATGATTAACAGAGCTAAGGAGAAGCTGTTAGTAAGTAAATCAACAAATATTTATTAAATACCTACTTTGTGCTGGTCACTATTCCAGGTGCTGGGTACATAGTGTGCATACAATGGAGTTCCTTCTGTAGACTTCACAGTTTACATTCTAGGAGGGGGAGACCAAGATGTACTTGCAAATTTATTTAAAAAATAAGATAAATAAGTATAAGAAAACTGGATTAACAGTGTATTTTTTTACTGAGCTTTCACAGAAAGAAGCATGAGCCGGGGGTGAGGTTAAGCCCGTGTGGTAAAGTGGGGCAGGAGAGAAAGACAGGTGTAGACCTTGTAAGAGCATAAGGGTCTATAGCCCTGCACAGACACACTAAAAACAATGAGAACTAATCCTTCTTCCTCTTTGCTAGTGAGGCGTGGTATTTCTGTTTATAGCAAAATTGGGAAGAGGCTGTCTAAGCAAGAAGAGTACAAACCATTTCATTCAAGTTTGACCTGCTGCATAGAAAGAAAGGGGCTAAAAGCTACGCCTTTGCAACAAGCAACAAGACTTCCTTTCCCAGTCATCAAATTCCTAGTCTGTTATTTTGTATCTTCAGCACTGAAACTTTTGAACTTCAGGCTGGTTTATCCTATTGCTCTCTTTAACTATCTACTTGGATGTCTTAAATAGATATCTCAAAATTAAAGTGTCAAACAAGGCCCTAGATTAATTTTTAAAACTATCTCTTCTCTAGGTTTCTCTATCCCAGTTCTCCTCCCCTCCACTCCACACTTGCTCAAGCCTAAACCTTGAGAATCATTTTTTTTTTTTTAATTTTATTTAGTTTGTTGTTGACTGGGAATCATTATTTTATTTTTTTTAAAAAAAGATTTTATTGTGTTTTAGGTGAAAATTTACAGCTGATTAGGTTCCAATTTAACAATTTTTATACAAATTGTTCCCTGACATTGGTTACAATTTTGACAATGTGTCATCTTTGTGATTATTTTCATTCTGTTTGTTATATTTGTATTGACCTAGCTTCCCTGCCCTTCCTTGCCTTCTCATCTTTACTTTTGGGTAAATGTTTGCCTTTGGTCTCATATGGTTGATTGTTTAAGGGACACATTCCTTCCTCACAGGTGTTGTTTTTTACTTTATAACCAATCTATTATTTGGATGAAAGGTAACCTCTAGGAGTGGCTTCAGTGCCAAATTCAAAGCGTTTCTTAGGGTGATAGTCTCAGGGTTTCCACTAGTCTCTATCATTCCAGTAGGCCTGTCCTCTCTTAGGAATTTGAGTTTTTTCTACATTTTTCTCCCATTCTATCCAGGACCTTCTATTATGACCCTGGTCAGAACAGTCGGTAGTGTAGCTGGACACCATCTAGGTCTTCTGAAGACTCATTCTTCGCAGTTCTTTACTCATCATCCTCACCCCTCGTCCAATTCAACACCAAGCTTAACAGAAAACAACATCCCTCTCTGTATACAGTCCTGAATCTATTGAGTAATAAATATATATAGGGTTCAGAGAAGAATAAAATCATCAACTTTATTAATGGTAAAACTGAATTGTGAAATACAGCTTAGAGTAAGGCCAAAACATTGCTGCCAAGTCCAGGCCTGGTCACCTCATAGAGGAGACTTGTGTCAGCCACGTCCAGGATCATCAACAGCCCACAGTCTCATGCAGAGGACCAAAGAGAGGGAAGCTGCACCTGGGAAGTGCCTCAGGGGCCTTACTCCTCTCAAGGAGTAGAAAATGGACACAATGTTACACAGATTTTTGCTATTTCAGTAATGAAATAACTGTCTACACTTCTCTGGAGTGAGTCAAACTGCAAAGTTCAGAGCCAACTATCAAGTTTAGAGAATATACAGTCCTCCATAAGACCACCCTCACTTCTAAAATCAACTGTTCAGGGAGTTCACAAAACCACCTTCAGTTTTTTGATAACTATAGTGAATTGAAAATTCACTATAAAGACTCATAGAACTCACTGTAAGGTACTACACACACCAAAAAAAAAACAAAAACAAAAACAAAAACCAAACCCATTGCCACTGAGTCAGTTCCAACTCATAGCAACCCTACAGAACAGAGTAGAACTGCCCCATAGAGCTTCCAAAGAGCACCTGGTGGATTCGAACTGCTGACCTTTCAGTTAGCAGCCCTAGTTCTTAACCACTACTCCACCAGGCTTTCCATTATACACAGCGTAGTGGTTTATTACAGGGACAGATTCAAATTAAAATTAGCCAAAGGAAGAAAAGAGACACATGTTATAGTCTGGGGGGGGGGGGTTCCAAATGCCAGGGTTCCACTGTCCTTTTCCATGGAGTAAACTTGTTAGCCTCCCAGGATCCATGTTTTAAAATACCCATGGCGAGTTTTGCTAACTAAAGAAGCTCACCCTAATCTCTGTGCTCAGGTTTTTATTGGGGCTTCATTACATTTAAAAAAAAAAAAAAAAAAAAATTTTTTTTTTTCATTACATATGCAGGAGTTCTGGTTGGTGCAAAGAGTTAAGCACTCAACTACTAACCAAAAGTTTGGTGGATTAAACCCACCCAGAACTGCCTTGAAAGGAAGCCCTGCCGACCTGCTTTTGAAAAGTCACAGCCTTGAAAATTCTATGGAACACAGTTCTACTCTGCAACATACAGGATCGCCATGAGTTGAAATCTACTGGCTTTTTTTAAATTTTTTTGGTATATTATATAGGCATGATTGATTGATGGATTATCCACATGGTTGACCTTAGAATCCAGACCAACTGATATTCTGACCTAATGGTATCAACCACCACTTGGTTGGCCTTTCTGCCTGACCAGAGTCCCCACCTATGACTGTCAGGTGTAGCCTACCCCACCCTAAGATAAGGTGTGGTCAACCACCAACCTAAATGAAGTTATTATATTACCTCCCAAAGCTTCTCAGAAGAAGGACAAAGATGAGATCTCTCTCTGGGAAAAGCCAAATTCTTTACTACAAACCACTCATAGGGAAAAACCCATGAGAGAGGAAGAAACAACAATATCTTCCTCAATACTACCACAAGAGACTGGAATTTACTATTTTGGGGTCTATGCAAGAATATGGAAACCCTGGTGACGTAGTGGTTAAGTGCTACAGCTGCTAACCAAAAGGTCAGCAGATCAAATCTGCTAGGCGCTCCTTGGAAACTCTATGGGGCAGTTCTACTCTGTCTTCTAGGGTCGCTATGAGTCGGAATCGACTTGATGGCACTGGGTTTTTTTTTTTTTTGGTATGCAAGAATATGGGAAGGAAAGACTGCTTTGTTATTCTTATTAGACTCTAGTTCCTGTTACGCATTTGCCTTAAAAATGGTATAAACTCAAAAAACCCATTGCCATTGAGTCGATTCCAACTCATAGTGACCCTATAGGACAGAGTAGAACTGCCCCATAGGGTTTCTGAGGAGTGGCTGGTGGATTTGAAATGCCTATTATTATTTTTCTTTTATCCAAGCTCTCAAATACTGTGCCACCAGGGCTCCAACAATGGTATAATAGAACTTAATCAGCAAAGCCAATCCTTGTTGTCAAACCAGTCAGTCAAATCAGACTTACTGTATGAGAAGAACTCTAACTTTTCTATTCACATGGCCACTTTAATATGCATTTTAAAAAATACTTTTAAAAAATTCTAAGTGCATCTTTTCAGACATTTTTAGAGAAGTCAAGTTTAAATTTTTATAAGCCTATAGAAAATCTCTCATTCCTCAACTTGTAATAATACATAACTAAAATTATGTTTTATGTGAAGCAAGAAATAGGATAGAAGGTATTGTTTCACTTTGGAAAATCCATTTTTATCCATATAATTAACTCTAGTTTGAAAATACAATTAACTTGGGTGTATAGACTAATTAAGTGGCAACATAGAAATTTAGAAATCATTCCATTAGTTTTGGTAATCATCATGATCAATTTTTTCTCTGTTTATAAAAAAGAAATGTGTATTTCTAAATGCTAATCGGTCCAACAGCTACCATATAATTTGATTTTTTTTGTTATTGGAGGCTGAAAATAATAAACATTAGAAAAGGTGAAATAAAAAGAAGGCATATAGTATGAATATTTCATGACATAATTGATAAAACACATTCTAATTAATTTATTGAACAATGAATGTTAAATTTTAAAGGAATTATAGAATATTTTTACCTGCATGCTTTATCCAGTGCAAGTTGAAAAATTAGGAAGTCCCCCAAATTTCCCAGTACATTTAACTGTTACAGCATCATTGAGCTGTACTGTTTCAGCTATTGAGAGGTAATTTTTCTTTCCATCCACGGACACAGCCCAGCAAGGAATATTGAGAATAGCTGAAAAGAATTGCTTACAATTAGGTCATAAAAATAGCCTCTTTTAGAACTTAATATTTGTTTGTTGTTGTTTTTATTTGTACTTTAGATGAAGGTTTACAGACCAAATTAGTTTCTCATGAACAATTAATACACATATTGTTTTATGACATTGATTGCCAACCCTATGACATGTCAACACTTTCCCCTCCTTGGCCCTGGGTTCTCCATTACTGGCTTTCCCACCCCCTCCTGCCTTCTCATCCTTGCCCCTGAGATGGTGTGCCCAATAGTCTTGTTTTGTTTTATGGGCCTATCTAATCTTTGGCTGAAGGGTGAACCTCAGAAGTGAGTTCACTGCTGCATTAAAAGGGATCCGGGGGCCATACTCTCGGGGTTTCTCCAGTCTCTGTCAGGCCAGCAAGTCTGGTTTTGTTTGTTTGTTTGTGACTTTGAATTTTGTTCTACTCTCCAGCTCTGTCCAGAATGCTTTATTGTGATCACTGTCTAAAGCTATCAGTGGTGGTAGCTGGGTACCATCTAGTTATGTTGGACTCAGCTTGGTGGAGGCTGTGGTAGTTGTGGTCCATTTGTCCTTTGGACTAATCTTTATCTTGTGTCTTTAGTTTTCTTCATTCTCCCTTGCTGCAGACAGGGTGGGACCAGTGGAGTATCTTAGATGGCTACTCACAAGCTTTTAAGACCCCAGATGTGACTCACCAAAGTAGGATGTAGAACATTTTCTTTATAAACTATGTTATGACAATTGAGCTAGGTGTACCCCGAGACCATGGTCGTCAGCCCTTAGCCCAGTAATTCAGTTCCTCAGGGAGTTTGAATGTGTCTATGAAGTTTCCATGACCTTGCCTTGGTCAAGTTGTGCTGGCTTCCCCAGTATTGTGTACTGTCTTACCCTTCCCCAAAGTTACCACTTATCTATTGTCTATTTAGTGTTTTTCCATCCTATTCCTAGTAACCATCAAAGATTCTTTCTTTCTGTGTGTAAACCTTTTCATGAGTTTTTATAATAGTGGTCTCATTCAATATTTGTCCTTTTGTGATTGACTTATTTCACTCAGCATAATGTGCTCTAGATAATCAACCACGTTGTGAGATGTTTTGCAGATTCATCATTGTTCTTTACTGTTGTGTAGTATTTCACTGTGTTTATGAACCAGACTTCGTTTGTCCATTCATCTGTTGATGGGCACTTAAGTTGTTTCCATCTTTTTGCTATTGTGAATAGTGCTGCAATGAAGATGGGTATGCATATGTCTATTTGTGTGACAGCTCTTATTTCTCTAGGATACAATACTAGGAGTGGGATTGCTGGATCTTACGGTATTTCTATTTCTAGCTTTTTAAAGAAGTGCTGTATCTTTTTCCAAAATGGTTGTACCATTTTACATTCCCACCAGCAGAGCATAAGAGTTCCAAACTCCCTGCAACCTCTCCAACATTTGTTATTTTCTGTTTGTTTGATTCATGCCAATAGTGTCAGAGTGAGATAGTATCCCATTATAGTTTTGATTTGTATTGCTCTCATGGTTAGTGATCTCAAATATTTTCTCATTTGTGTGTTAGCTGTCTGAATGTCTTCTTTGGTGAAGTGTCTGTTCGTATCCTTTGCCTATATTTTAATTGGATTATTTGTTTTTTTTATTGTAAAGGTGTTGGATTTTCCTATAGATTTTAGAGATTAGACCTTTGTCATTGTATCATAGCCAAAATTTTTTCTCAGTCTGTAGGTTCCCTTTTTACTCTTTCAGTGAAGTCCTTTGATGAGCATAAGTGTTTAATTTTTAGAAGATCCCAGTTATCTAGCTTATCTTCTGGTATTTGTGTATTGCTAGTTATAGTTTGTTTGCTATTTATGCCATGTATTAGGGCCTCTAGTGTTGACCTTATTTTTTCTTCCATGATCTTTGTAGTTTTTGGTTGTATGTTTAGGTCTTTGATCCATTTTAAATTCGTGTTCATATACGGTGTAAGGTATGTATGGATCCTGTTGGATTTTTTACAGAATGGACATCCAGTTTTGCCAGCATGATAGTATTTAATATTTGTCATCAAAACTCTTTGCTTTTACCAGACTCTGACTCTGCATCCTGTAGAGCCTAGATCAAAGCATTCGTTGACAATAAGGAGGGTGTAGAAGAGGTGGGGTCATAAAATTAAAACTGTCTTCACTCTCACCACCCACATTCAACTATACAATTGACTTCGGGACATCCTAAAGAACAAAATTCTCAATTTCTAATGCCTTGCTTCATACTTACAAGGAAATATATAAAGCAGCACTATAGAACGTAGATTTCTGTTGATGACTTGATTAATCATTAAAGGAGGCCTCTCTATAAATAATTATTTTAAATAGTCTCTTCAGCACCAAAAAGTGTTTTACACCCTGAGGCATAGGGAGTTTCAGATGCATGAGGCGTATGCCTTTCTTTTGTAATATAGAAGAGCTAATATGGAAAAGGAACCGTGGTGGCACAGTGGTTAAGAGCAATGGCTGCTAACCAAAAGGTCAGCAGTTTAAGTCCGCCAGCTGCTTCTTGGAAAGCATTTGGTGCAATTATACTCTGTCCTGTAGAGTCACTATGAGTCAGAAACTACATGACGGCAATGGGTTTTTTAATTTTTTTTGTTTTAATGTGGAAAGGAAAAAAAAAAAACCATTTGCTGTGGAGTCAACTGTTGGGGTCAATTCAGGATGACTCTACATGTGTTGCAGTAGAGCTGTGCTCTGTAGGGTTTTCGATGGCTGATTTTTTCAGGAGTAGATCACCAGACCATTTTTCCGAGGCATCTTTTGGTGGACTCAAGCCTCCAGCCTTTTGGTTAGCAGTTGTCTTGGTCGTCTAGTGCTGCTATAACAGGAATAACACAAGTAGATGGCTTTAACAAAGAGAAGTTTATTTTCTCACAGTCCAGTGGGTTGGAAGTTCTTATTCAGGCCTCAAGTTCCAGACGAAGTCTTTCTCTTTCTGTCGGCTCCAGAGGGAGGTTCTTGTCATCAGTCTTCCCTTGGTCTGGGAGCATCTCAGCACAGGAACTTCAAGTCCAAAGGATGCACTCTGCTCCCTGCACTGCTTTCTTGGTGGTATGAGGTCCCCATGTCTCTCTGCTTGCATCTCTCTTTTATATCTCAAAAGAGATTGGTTTAAGACGCTATCTAATCTTGTAAGTCTCATCAATGTAACTGCCACTAATCCATCTTATTAACATCGTAGTGATAGGATTTACAATATATAGGAAAATCTCATCAAATAACAAACGGTAGACAAACACACAATACTGGGAATCGTAGCCTAACCAAGCTGACACATAATTTGGGGAGACACAATTCAATCCATGACAGCAGTCAAATGTTTGCATCACCCAAGACTCCTCAGAAAGGCAAGTGGAATTTGTATGATGTTTGGAAAGAATACATACCTGTCACTACTACATACCCTTCGAAAATTCTTGGGGTATACATCTCCAGTTTGAAGATTTCCAGCCAAGACTGTCTCTCAAGTTTGTAGCTTGTTCAGGACATGTGAGGTAAATTAATCCCACTGAAAGCTAGCTCTTATTCTAAAAGGCACAAAGGATTTATGGAACATTTGAGATTATCACAGTATGAATTAATTATCTTCAATTTTTATATACACAAGCAAAACCCCAACATTACAGTAGTTATCCAAAACAAATTATGTTCCCAGAAGCTAGGGCGGAGTTTAATCCAGATGCACATCTTTGTGGCCACTTAACATTTATAGCAGAATTTTCAGTCTCATCACCATGGCGGGCAGGCTGTGCTGGTGACCCAGAGCGCAGAGGGAGTATCAAAAGGATAAGTGTGCTCCTCTCTTAAATGGGTAACGTGGGAAAACCTACCTATTTTATGCGTGGGGTCTCCCCAGAGCCTGTAACATTTTAAAAAGTTTCCCCTTCTTGCAAAGTTTAGCAATTAGCCAGGATGGCAGTCACAGTCCTGGGGTTTACCTGGGCTCCAGTTGTCCACATCTTATCTTTTAAAATCTCTTCATTTTTGTTACCCTTTGAGCAGGTTGCTCCACATTTTAATCAGGCAGCTCTCCAAGCTCAGCTTATAAACTTGCATTTTCCCCAAGTTTTGCTCTTTTCTGTCACCATTCACAACAAGTTCCCAGGAAAATTTTAGCTCTGCATCCAGTGGGAGCTATTATCGCCTCTTGATTGTGTCAGCTGACACATACTCAGCAGATTCCTGACCTAGGTATGCTGTTTAAATGACTAAACCCATGCTCTAGGCCTCAAGTGAAGAATGTTATGTCTTCTGCTATGTGCTCTTCCTGCAAACATTTTCTTTCCTCTCCAGGCCTCAAGAAACTCATTTGATTTTAATGTCAGCATTCCTCCCTGTTCTCTGATATTCTACTTCTCCTTTAAGACAGTATCAACTATAATTTTAATCTCCTTCTTAAATTGGTCCTTGGATGCCTCTGTGATATTTGGAGCTGGATTTAAAGGCTTTTTCTTTCTCCTTTACCTTCTGGACAAGTTTTTCTTTTTCTTTTTCTACAAAGACTCCTCTATATTTTGCCTTGTGGGTCCTCACTACTAAAAGATACAAAGTGAAGGAATTTCGGATCTGATAGAACCATCCATCATTCAAACAAATTCACCTTTATCTATTGAACTGGTTATTCCCACACAGGAGAATTTTTCTCATATGCCCAACACCTCTCGTTGACCTGGAGATGACCTATTGTTCTCCTAGCTGGTTTCCTTTTAGGTAATGGTGCCCCCTCCACCCTGTAATTTCCCTTAGATTTTTTCCTCTACTTCTTGCTCAAGCATATTTGTTAGGGGATAGGTAATGTCTGTATATTCACCTATGACACACTCACCTTATAAACTCACCTAATAAAGCCTGAAGTGTTTCATGTCATCCCTATTTTCCTAGCTCAAATCTGTCCAAATATTATGAAACCTCTTAGTTTAGACGATTGGTACCTGGGTGGTGCAAACAGTTAACATGCTTGGCTGCTGGCTGAAAGGTTAGGGGTTCAAGTCCACCCAAAGGTGTCTCTGAAGAAAGGCACGGTGATTGTTAGTTGTTATGTTGTTAGGTGCCCTCCAGTCAGTTCTGACTCATAGCTACCCTATGTAATAACATAAGGAAACACTGCCTGGTCCTGGGCCGTCCTCAGAATTGTCTCTATGCTTGAGCCCATTGTTCCAGCCACTGTGTCAACCCATCTCATTCAGGGTCTTCCTCTTTTTTGCTGACTCTCTACTTTACCAAGCATGATGTGTTTCTCCAGTGACTGGTCCCCTCCTGATAACACGTACAATGTACGCGAGACAAACTCGCCATTCTCACTTCTAAGGAACATTCTGGCTGTACTTCTTCCAAGACAGATTTTTTCGTTCTTCTGGCAGTCCATGATATACTCAATATTCTTCACCCACGCCATAATTCAAAGGCATCAATTCTTCTTCTGGCTTCCTTGTTCATTGTCCAGCTTTCACAGGCACGTAAGGCAATTGAAAAGACCAAGCTTGGGTCAGACACACCTTAGTCTTCAAAATGACGTCTTTGCTTTAAAGAAGTCTTTTGCAGCAAATTTGCCGAATACAAATTTGATTTCTTGACTGCTGCTTCCACGGGTGTTGATTGTTGATCCAAGTAAAATGAATTGCTTGAAAACTTCGATCTTTTCTCCATTTATCATGATGTTGCTTATTGGTCCAGTTCTGAGGATTTTTGCTTTCTTTATGTTGAGGTGTAATCCACACTGAAGGTTGTAGTCTTTGATTTTCATCAGTAGGTGCTTTAAGTTCTCTTCACTTTCAGCAAGCAATGTCGTGTCATCTGGATAATGTGGGTTGTTAATGAGTCCTCCTCCAATCCTGATGTCCCATTCTTCTTCATACAGTCCAGTTTCTTGGATTATTTGCTCAGCATACAGATCGAATAGTTATGGTGAAAGGATAGTACCCTGATGTGCACCTTTCCTGACTTTAAACAATGTGGTATCCCCTTGTTCTGTTTGAAAGACTTCCTCTTGGTCTATGCACAGGTTCCTCATGAGCACAGTTAAGTGTCCTGGAATTCCCATTCTTCACAATGTTATCCATAATTTGTTGTGATCCACCTAGTCAGATGCCTTTGTGTCATCAATAAAACACAAGTAAACATCTGTCTGGTATTATCCGACTCCAGCTAGGATCCGTCTGACATCAGCAATGATATCCCTTGTTCCATATCCTCTTCTGAATTCATCTTGAATTTCTGGCAGTTTCCTGTCAGTTTACCCGCTACTGGGAGTAATAAAAAAAAAACAAAAAACTGAGTAATAGCAGAGTTAATTTTGTAACCATACCCAATCCTTACTTGTAATGTAGTTTTTAAAACAAAAACAAAAAATCTACTTATAAATTGTATATTAAAAAACTTCCTAAAGGGGATAGTATGTCCCTCTTTCCAATAGAGGGAAAGGTTGGGGCTGTTGCCCAGAGAATTGGATGGTATCTAATACCAGCTGCTACTTCATTTCTTCTGAAGCAAAAACTTGGACTGAGAGTAAGAAGACCTGTGCTGGAATGGGAGCTCATCTGCTGGTTGATCAACACCAAGGAGGAGCAGGTACTTTCTAATGGACCATGAAGCAGAAGCCCTGCCTGGGGTTTCTTCATTTCTGTTGGCGGAGAGGAGGTTTTATTGTTCTGGGTTGTTGGTGCTCTGGGAGAAGGCTTTAGGAAACCAAATAGGAGAGTCTCCTAAGCCTTTACATTCTGCATCTTCTTCCTGCATTAATAAAACCTCCTTCAAAAGAAATTGGGGCATTTAAGATATAACATGTGAGTGTCGAGAGGAAGGATGTGAAAATTTCAATCTGAAATATCAGTTTGCTCTTTCAACATGTAAATGTCTTATAACATATTATTCACTACTTTACAAAGAAGGGGTATTAAGTAGAATAGAGAAATAAAGTTAAATATTGGGAATCACAGTAAAAAATCAGAAAAGAATTTAGAACATCTCTGAAATTACGAAAGAAGAATTATTAAATCTGTGAACATTGTCTCATGAACAACATTAAAGAATATCATTTCTTAGAGAGGAAAAGTGGGTATAAGATTAGAGTTCAGTCTGATCATAGTTAGAACTCTCTTCCATGTGTTCATAAGTGATGTATCTGATCCTGCTTGCTCAGCCTCAGAAGTCCTGTGGTCATGGTCAGGGGCCATGCGGCTTTCCCCAGTTCCTATCCTTTTCTTCTCTTTTCTCTAAGACTGTAAGAAACTCAGTACAACTTAAGTACTGTACAGTGTGTGAGTCCTTTATTTTCTTTTCTCAGCTATTAATAACCCAGAAGCTGGGCAGAAAATTTGCTTACTATGTGGGGCTCTCAGACCCAGGAGGGATGCACCAGTGGCAAAGGGTAGATCAGTCACCATAAAACAAAAGTGTCATGTCAGTATAGCATTCAGTAAAAGAATCCTATACCATACTGGACCATTCCAGCCCTCAGCTATTGAAAAACAACAAACAATAACAAAATAATACTTTCTTAAAATAAAACCCAGGTGTATTTGACACTGAAGTCTGTGTTTTTAACCACGTTAATATCTCTAAATAAAAGGAAATATTCATGTCATTTAAGATCATAATTAATTAATAAGATTTAATATTTGTCCTAAAGCAAAAACACTAAATTTTGATGATCTTATTTTAACTCCTATTTATGTAGTTTTTAAAGAACTTTAAAGTACTTTAGAATACATTACCACCTTTGTTCTCCATACCAACTATGTGAAATATATATGAATAATACTCAATCCCCATTTTTTTAGATAGGAAACCTGAGGCTCAAGGAAGTTAAATTATTTGCCCAAGTTAACAGGGAGTAAGTAGCAGATGCAGGGATCTTGATTAGTTCCCCAGACTTCAAAAGCAGTACTTAAAGAACAAACTGTATTGATACTTGGGACCAGAGGGAAATCTCATTACTTAAGAAAGCCCTATGGGATTGGCAGAGCCCTGGTGGTGTAGTAGTTAAGACCTTAGCTGCTAACCAAAAGGTCATCAGTTCAAATCCACCACCTGCTCCTTGGAAACCCTATGGGGCAGTTCTATTCTGCCCAGTAGGGTCCCTATGAGTTGGAATCAACTCAGTGGCAAGGGATTTGTTTTGATTTTCTTTTATGGGATTGGCTGTCTCACAGGAACAGAAGGATGAACAAGTAAACAAGATCCTCTGGGATAGCTGATGGGAGGATATTTAATGCATCCTTAGTTTCTTAAAATGGCAGAATACTGGGTGACATGGGCACAATTTTCAAGGAAAATATTGGTGACATAGAGAGAGGAGAAGCTGCTTAAACTTGAGGTTTTTACAAAAGAAGGCAGCCTGAGAAGTGAGGAAGGAATGAGTGGACATATCTGACCTGGACACCACACTGTTCAACTCAACTCCCTCAGTCTCTAAACCTCTTCAAGGCACAGTTTGAGGAAATAGCCTCATTCTTTTTCTCCTTTTCAGATTCTGGCATCCTGGTGAACCCAACGATCATAATGAGCTTTGTATTTTCATAATTTCTCTTAATGGAAACCGGGGCAGGAATTACATCCCTTGTGATGGAATTCAAAAGTCAATTTTCTAGATGATGAAGATCTACTTATCAGTGGAACATTCTCCATGAACTTATGGTTGGATTGGCATTCACCATGAAAGCACTAATTTATTCTTTTTGTTTTTATGGAAGTTTTGTGTAAGGGATGTCCATAGAATTTTTCAGTAAGCTGCCATCTATTCCATTTATGGTGGAATCAGTTCACACATTCATTCATTTATTCATTCACAAAATGGACATTTATTGAGCATTTTCTATGTGTCAGAGATTTTATTGGAGCGTCTTTTTGCAGACACCTGGAGGAAGAATGAGATTCTTCTCCCAATTTCTGACTGCTAGTAGATTAGGTACTAACATTAGTATTTGATGTGGCTCTTCCATGTCTACATTTTTCTCTTTATGGCTTGGCCAAAATAATTTATCTCAGACAGACTCATTTGTTTTAACTGAAAGCCCACTATGTAGCAGCAAGAACACAGTACACATCTATAGAAGGAAAGGTTGTAGCTTCAACCTAGTAAATGATTTGTGTTCTTAACATTCTCTGTTCAGTCTTAGACTGGCAGATATTTCTTTGCTTTATAGTTTCACAGAAACGCATAGTTTCTGCGTATGGATTGCTACCCGAAATGGCCCCTGGTTTGATTTTATTCCTCTTTTTCCTAAAGTTCCTACAGAACTGTTACTATGATTTAAAAAAATGCACATTTATAATGGAGCCTATGATTCATTGCTTTGGCATAGTGATTACAACTGATGGTGATAAAGCTGGTTCCATTCATGGTTTTACTTGTATAGATTTTCCCAGTGTGACCTGAGATTATGCCCCTATTGTCTTGAGGCAACTGAGTCATTTCATTTCTTCAGCCACTCATTTCCTGTCTATACATTAGGATGAGCTATTTTAGAGGTCTGAGCTTAACCTCCGTATGTAGAATTTACCAGTTTATGCTGAGTCGGAATTGACTGGATGGCAACAGGTCCAACTCATAGCAACCCTATAGGACAAAGTAGAACTACCCCGTAGGGTTTCCAAGGAGTGGCTGGTGGATTCAAACTGTCAACCATTTGGTTAGCAGCTTTAGCATTTAACCACTACACCACCAGGACTCTACATCCACAGCAAAAGGGGTACCACATTAAAAAAAGAAAAAAGTCTGTGCTATGGAAGAGTATCATGTTATATATGACCTCAGACCTACGGTTTAGACACCTCCCCAACAGATGTGAGGGGACTACACTTGGTAACAGTATTCGTTTTCTGTAGCCACTGTAACAAATTACCACAAATGTAAAACTCTAAAAAAAACAAGTGGTTTAAAACAACACTAATTTATTCTCTTACAGTTATGGAGTACAAAAGAAATCAGTTTTACCAGGCTAAATTCAAGGTGTAGGCAGGACTGTTTCCTTCTGGAGGCTCTAGAGAAGAATCCATTTCTTTTATCTTTTTTAGCTTTTAGCAGTCACCTGTACCTGGCTGTGGCCTTTTCCTCCATCTTCAAATATATCACTCCAGTGTCTGCTTCTGTCATCACATCCACTCTAACTCTGACTCTTTCTGTATCCCTCTCAAAAGGACCACTGTGATTACATTGGACCCAACGGGATAATCCAGGATAACCTTACTGTCTCAAAATCCTGAATTTAATCACATCTGTAAAGTTCCTTTTGCCATATAAAGTAACACTCACAGATTCTGGGGATTAGAATGTGGGCATAGCTGAGGGTAGGATTTTTCCCTTCCATGCAGAAGGCCTGGGTTCCGTTCCCTGCCAATGCACCTCACGTGCACCCACCACCCATCTGTCGGTGGAAGCTTTCAGGTTGCTGAAGCCAAATAGGTTCCAGGAGAACTTCCAGACTAAAGCAGACTAAGAAGAAAGACTGGTGATCTACTTCTGAAAAACCAGACTGTCAGAGTAGAATTATGCTCTATAGGTTTTTCGGCAGCCAATTTTTGGGAAGTAGATCACCAGGCCTTTCTTCTGAGGCACATCTGGGTGAATTGGAACCTCCAACCTTTTGGTTAACAGCTGAGCCTGTTTAACTGTTTGTACCACCCAGGGACACTACACCAGACCTAATGAATTGGAATATACATTTTAAAGAGATCACCCGTGGGACCTATATGTACAGGCAGCCCCCGGATTACAAACAAGTTCTGTTCCTAAATTTGTACGTAAATCAGAAGTTAGGTATGGTTCATGCCTAAAAAAAATTGGGGATTTTTGGAGCATCAGGAAGAATAATGACAGTGATAGCTTATAAATCTGTAGTGATATTTTTCTTAAAAGGGTAAGAGGTGGAGTGGTGCTCCTCATTACAGAGGTCTGACAGCTAAAAAATGTAGGAGTACCAGAATTAGAAAAAAGGAGCCTGAGTGGAGCAAGTGGTTTGCAATCTGCTGCTAACCTAAAGGTTGGCAGTTCAAACCCACTGGCAGCTCCGCGGAAGAAAGGCCTGACAAACTGCTTCCATACAGATTACAACCAAGAAAACTCGGTGGAGCACAGCTCTACTTTCAACGCACAGGGTTGCCATAAGACAGTGGCTGACTGGACAGCAGCTAGCAACAACAAAAAAAAAAAAAAAATTTTTTTTTTTTTTAACAATAGAATAAGAAAATTACCATTTTGCAACAATCGATGTAAATTGACTCAGGCAAAATCATTGATTGAATGAAAAGTTGTTGGGAAACAATATTTACGTGATTTTAAACTCTCAACTCACAGGCCACTAATTACAAAATAGATCTGACCTTAATCCTGTGAGCAAATGTTTCACCATCAGTATTGGAACAGAGTGGCCTCGAATGTTGCCTGATGCAATGCAATGGGATTACAGACATCATCTGTGCAGTGTTCTTGCCTGTGTTTAACCTGAATGTCAACCTGAGGAATGTTATTTGACTAATCCAGATTGTGGAATATTCACAAGGAAAAGGAAGTTCAGAGAAGAGAAATAACTTGTGTAGGATTACCAATTAAACTGCAGAGCACGGGTTAGAATCCAAGCAGTCTGACTCCAGAGTTATTGCTCTTAACCTTTATTCTAAATGGAACACAGTGATAGGAAGTATCAAGTAGGCCTGTGTCCTGAAAGACAATCTATCAATAAATGCAAAAAGACTGTTCTAGATTAAAGGAACATTAAACACTGATTCTTAGATCCTGGATTTAAAACAAAACAAAAAGCCATAAAGGAAATTACTGTGTATTAGATTACATTATTATATAAATGTTTAATTCGTGAGGAATGATGCTATTGTAGTTATAAAGCAGAATGTCCTTTTGGAAGATACATTGTTGTTGTTGTTAGGTGCCCTCGATTCGGTTCCGACTCATAGCGACCCTATGCACAACAGAACGAAATACTGCCCGGTCCTGTGCAATCCTTACAGTCGTTGTTATGCTTGACCTCATTGTTGCAGCCACAGTGACAATCCAACTTGTTGAGGGTCTTCCTCTTTTCTGCTGATCCTGTACTCTGCCAAGCATGATGTCCTTCTCCAAGGACTGATTCCTCCCGACAACATGTCCAAAATATGTAAGACGCAGTCTCGCCATCCTAGCCTTTAAGGAGCATCCTGGCCACACTTCTTCCAAGACAGATTTGTTCGTTCTTTTGGCAGTCCATGGTATATTCAATATTCTTCGCCAACACCACAATTCAAAGGCGTCAACTCTTCTTCGGTCTTCCTTATTCATTGTCCAGCTTTCACATGCATATAATGTGATTGAAAATACCATGGCTTGGGTCAGGCGCACTTTAGTCTTCAGGGTGACATTTTTGCTCTTCAACACTTTAAAGAGGTCCTTTGCAGCAGATTTGCCCAATGCAATGTGTCTTTTGATTTCTTGACTGCTGCTTCCATAGGTGTTGATTGTGGATCCAAGTAAAATGAAATCCTTGACAACTTCAATCTTTTCTCCATTTATCATGATTTTGCTCATTGGTCCAGGTGTGAGGATTTTCGTTTTCTTTATGTTAAGATGTAATCCATACTGAAGGCTGTGGTCTTTGATCTTCATTAGTAAGTGCTTTAAGTCCTCTTCACTTTCAGCAAGCTAGATTGTGTAATCTGCATAACGTAGGTTGGTTATGAGTCTTCCTCCAATCCTGATGTTCCGTTCTTCTTCATATAGTCCAGCTTCTTGGATTATTTGTTCAGCGTACAGATTAAATAGGTATGGTGAAAGAATACAACCCTGACACACACCCTTCCTGACTTTAAACCAATCAGTATCCCCTTGTTCTATCTGAACAACTGCCTCTTGATCTATGTACAGGTTCCTCACAAGCACAGTTAAGTGTTCTGGAATTCCCATTCTTCTCAGTGTTATCCATAGTTTGTTATGATCCACACAGTCAGATGCCTTTGCATAGTCAATAAAACACAGGTAAACATCCTTCCGGTATTCTCTGCTTTCAGCCAGAATCCATCTGACATCAGCAGTGATATCCCTGGTTCCACATCATCTTCTGAAACCAGCCTGAATTTATGGCAGTTCCTTGTGGATATACTGCTGCAGCCATTTTTGAATGATCTTCATCAAAATTTTGCTTGCATGCGATATTAATGATATTGTTCTATAATTTCCACATTTGGTTGGCTCACCTTTCTTGGGAATAGGTATAAATACGGATCTCTTCCAGTCAGTTGGCTAGGAAGCTGTCTTCCATATTTCTTGGCACAGATGAGTGAGCACCTCCAGCACTACATCTGTTTGTTGAAACATCTCGATTGATATTCCATCAATTCCTGGAGCCTCGTTTTTCGCCAATGTCTTCAGAGCAGCTTAGACTTTTTCCTTCAGTACCATTGGTTCCTGATCATATGCTATCTCCTGAAATGGGTGAATAACGACTAATTCTTTTTGGTATAATGACTTTGTGTATTCCTTCCATCTTCTTTTGATGCTTCCTGCGTCATTTAATATTTTCCCCATGGAATCCTTCACTATTGCACTCAAGGCTTGAATTTTTTCTTCAGTTCTTTCAGCTTGAGAAATGCCGAGTGTGTTTTTCCCTTTTGGTTTTCCATCTCCAGCTCTTTGCACATGTCATTATGATACTCTACTTTGTCTTCTCGAGAGGCCCTTTGAAATCTTCTGTTCAGTTCCTTTACTTCATCATTTCTTCCTTTTGCTTTAGCTGCTTGATGTTGGAGAGCAAGTTTCAGAGTCTCCTCTGACATCCATCTTGGGCTTTTCTTTCTTTCCTGTCTTTTCAGTGACCTTTTGCTTTCTTCATGGATGATGTCCTTGATGTCATTCCACAACTCATCTGGTCTGCGGTCACTAGTGTTCACTGCATCAAATCTATTCTTCAGATGGTCTCTACATTCTGGTGGAATATACTCAAGGTCATATTTTGGCTCTCGTGGACTTGCTCTGATTTTCTTCACTTTCATCTTGAACTTGCGTATAAGCTATTGATGGTCTGTTCCACAGTCGGCCCCTGGCCTTATTCTGACTGATGATATTGAGCTTCTTCATCGTCTCTTTCCACCGACGTAGTCAATTTGATTTCTGTGTGTTCCACCTGGCGAGGTCCATGTGTGTAGTCACCGTTTATGCTGGTGAAAGAAGGTATTTGCAATGAAGAAGTCATTGGTCTTGCAAAATTCTATCATTCGCTCTCCAGCATTGTTTCTATCACCAAGGCCATATTTTCCAACTAGTGATCCTTTCTCTGTTTCCAACATTCACATTCCAATCACCAGTAATTATCAATGCATCTTGATTGTATGTTCAATCAATTTCAAACTGCATCAGCTGATAAAAATCTTCTATTTCTTCATCTTTGGTCCTGGTGGTTGGTGCATAAATTTGAATAATAGTCGTATGAACTGGTCTTCCTTGTGGGCGTATGGATATTATCCTATCACTGACAGCATTGTACATCAGGATAGATCTTGAAATGTTCTTTTTGATGATGAATGCAACACCATTCCTCTTCAAGCTGTCATTCCCAGCTTAGTAGACTATATGATTTTCCAATTCAAAATGGCCAATACCAGTCCATTTCAGCTCACTAATGCCTAGGATATCGATGTTTCTGCATTCCATTTCATTTTTGACGGTTTCCAGTTTTCCTAGATTCATACTTCATACATTCCAGGTTCCAGTTATTAATGGATGCTTTTTGCAGCTGTTTCTTCTCATTTGGAGTCTTGCCACATTAGCAAATGAAGGTCCCGAAAGCTTTACTCCATCCACATCATTAAGGTCAACTCTACTTTGAGGAGGCACCTCTTCCCCAGTCATCTTTTGAGTGCCTTCCAACATGGGTGGCTCATCTTCCAGCACTGTATCAGACAATGTTCTGCTGCTATTCATAAGGTTTTCCCTTGCTAATGCTATTCAGAGTAAGACAAACTGACAGACATGTGGGGGGAAAGATACATACTAAAGTATTTAGGGGTAAAGTGCATGGTGTATCTTTAAAAGAGAAAGAAAATGCAGCAAAATATTGACAGTTGGCGAACCTAGGTGAAGGATATATGGATGCTTGTTGTATCCTCTTTCAATTCTTACAAAAATTTGAGATTTTTCAAAACGAATACTTGCAGGAGAAAGAAATGGATTCCAACCATTGTAAACATTAAAAGGCCATATTTTCCAACTACTGATCCTTCTTTGTTTCCACCTTTTGCATTAAAATCACCAGTAATTATCAATGCATCCTGATTGCATGTTCGATTAATTTCAGATTGCAGCAGCTGATAAAAATCTTCTATTTCCTCATCTTTGGCCATAGTGGTTGGTGCGTATTTTTGAATAATAGTCGTATTAACTGCTCTTCTTTGTAGGTGTATGGATATTATCCTATCACTGACAGCATTGTATGTACTTCAGGATATATCTCGTAATGTTCTTTTTGACAATGAATGCAACACCATTCCTCTTCAAGTTGTCATTCCCAGCATAGTAGACCATATGATTGTCCGATTCAAAATGACCAATACCCGTCCATTTCAGTTCATTAATGCCTAGGATATCGAGGTTTATGTGTTCCATTTCATTTTTGACGATTTCCAATTTTCCTAGATTCATACTTCGTACATTCCAGGTTCCAATTATTAATGGATGTTTGCAGCTGTTTCTTCTCATTTGGAGTCTTGCCACATCAGAAAATGAAGGTCCCGAAAGCTTTACTCCATCCACAGTCATTAAGGTCAACTCTACTTTGAGGAGGCAGCTCTTATCCAGTCATCTTTTGAGTGCCTTCCAGCACTATATCAGACAATGTTCCGCTGCTATTCATAAGGTTTTCACTGGCTAATACTTTTCAGAAGTAGACTGCCGGGTCCTTCTTCCTAGTCTGTCTTTGTCTGGAAGCTCAGCTGAAGCCTGTCCTCCATGGGTGACCCCGCTTGAATCTGAATACCACTGGCATAGCTTCCAGCATCACAGCAACATGCAAGCCCCCACAGTATGACAAACTGACAGACATGTGGGGTTTGCGTGTTGTATTTAGTTTTCTTTATTATCCCTTGTTCCCAAAGGGGTGAGACCAGTGAAGTATCTTAGATGGCCGCTCACAGGCTTTTAAGATCCCAGACGCTACTCACCAAAGTAGAATGTAGAACATTTTCTTTATAAACTACGTTAAGCCAATTGAGGAAGATATTCCCTGAGACCATGTTCCCACAGCCCTGCAAGCAGGCAGGACTTTTAAAAATGTCACTGGCTGTGAGAGGACCTCATGCATAGGTAGATTTTCCCATGTTATGTATTTAAGAGAGGAGCACACTTATCCTTTTGATACTCCCCCTGCACTCTGGATCAACAGCACAGCCTGCCTGCCATGGTGATGAGACTGAAAATTCTGCAATGAATATTAAGTGGCCACAAAGATGTGCATCTGAATTAAACTCTGCCCTAGCTTCTAGGAACATATTTGTTTTGGATAACTACTGTAATTTTGGGGGTTTGCTTGTGTATATAAAAATTGAAGACAATTAATTCATGCTGTGATAATCTCAAATGTTCTGTAAATCCTTTTTGCCTTTTAGAAAGAGAGCTAGCTTTCAGTGGGATTAATTTACCTCACATGTCCTGAATGAGCTATAACCTTAAGAGATGGACTAGGCTGGAAATCTTCAAGCTGGATATGCATACCCCAAGATTCTCCCAAGGGTATGTAGTAGTGGTAGGTATGTATTCTTCCCTACCATCATACAAATTCCACTTTCTTTTCCATAGAGTCCCTGGGTGGTACAAACATTTGGCTGCTAGCCAAAAGGCTGGAGGTTGGAGTCTACCCACAGGCACCTCAGAAGAATGGTCTGATGATCCACGTCTGAAAAAGTCAGCCATTGAAAACCCTACAGAGCTCAGTTCTCCTTTGACACACATGGGGCCACCATAAACCGACCCTGACAGTTTACTCCACAGCAAATATTTTTTCTTTTTTTCCTTTCCATATTAAAACAAACAAACAAAAAAAAACCATTGCTCTTGAGTTGATTCTTACTCATAGGGACCCTATAGGACAAAGTAGAAGTGCCCCATATGATTTCCAAGAAGCAGCTGGTGAACTTGAACTGCTGACCTTCTGGTTAGCAGCCGTTGCTCTTAAGCACTGTGCCACCAGGGCTCCTGTCCATATTAGCTCTTCTTTATTACAAAAGAAAGGCATACACCTCATCCATCGAAAACACCCTATGCCCCAGGGTGTAAAATACTCCATGGTGCCAAAAGGACTATTAAAATAATTATTTTTAGAGAAGCCTCCTTTAATGATAAATCGAGTCAGCAGAAGTCTACATTCTATAGTGCTTCCTTGTATTTTTCCTTGCAAGCATGAAGCGTGGCCTTAGAAATGGAGTATGTTGCTTTTGCAGAGAAGTTCTGAAGTCAATTGGATAGTTGAACTTGGGTGATGAGAGTGATGATAGTTTTAATTTAATGATCTCACTTCTTTTGTACCCTTGTTATTGTCAAGAATGCTTTGATCTGGACTCTAAGATCAGAGGGAGAGTCTGGTAAGAGCAAAGAGAGATTTGATGAGAAATTTCAAGCACTAAAAGGGGCTTTTTTCATGACCTAATTGTAGGCAATCCTTTTCAGCTATTTTCAATACTCTTTGGTAGGTTGTGTCAGTGGTTGGAAAGAAAAATCGCCTTTATGATACTTTAAATCTTAAATGTACTGGGAAATTTATGGGACTTCTTCCTCTTTTCCAGTGACGCATGATACTTTTGTGAATAGCAAAATTGGGAAGAAGCTGTCCAAGCAGCAAGAGTACCAATCATTTCATTCAAGTTTGACCTGCTACATAGAAAGAAAGGGGCTAAAATGTACACCTTTGCAATGAGCAATAAGACTACCTTTCCCAGTCATCAAATTCCTAGAGATATTTTCTATCTTCAGCACTGAAAGGTTTGTACTTCAGGCTGGTTTATCCTACTGCTCTCTTAAACTATCTACTTGAATGTCTTAAATAGATATCTCAAAATTAAAATATCAAGCAAGGCCCTAGATTTTATTCTTAAAACTATATCTCTCTTCTAGGTTTCTCTATCCTACCCACCCTCCATTTGCTGAAGCCTAAACCCTGAGAATCATTATTTTTATTTTATTTTTTTATTTTATTGTTGTTGACTGAGAATCATTCCACTTAAAAAAAATACATTTTGTTATGTTTTAGGTGAAGGTTTATGCAGCTAATTAGGTTCCTATTTGTGTTCACATGGTTCAACTTTGGTTACAATTTTCATGATGTGTCAGCATTCTGATTGTTCCCATTCCCTTTGTTCTCTTCCACTAATCTAGCTTCCCTGCCCCTCCTTGCCTTCTCATCTTTGCTTTTAGGTAAATGTTGACCATGTGGTCTCTTAGAGTTGATTGTTTCAGGGACACATTCCTCACAGGAGTTGTAGTTTATTTTATAACCAATCCATTATTTGGCTGTAAGGTGAACTCTAGGAGTGGCTTCAGTGCCAAATTCCTAAGATTTCTTAGGGCGATAGTCTCGGGGTTTCCCTTAGTCTCTATCAGTCCAGTGGGTCTGGCCACTTTTAGGAATTTTAATTTTGTTCTACATTTTTCTCTGTTTTATCCAGGAGCTTCTATTATGTCCTTGGTCAGAACAGTTGGTAGTGGTAGCCAGACACTATCTAGCTCTGCAGGATCATTTTAACAGTTCTTTACTTATAATCCTCACCCCTCATCCAATTCATCACCAACCTTAAAAGAAAATAACACCCCTCTCCCTATACAGTCCTGAATTAATTGAGTAATAAATAGATACAGGATTCAGAGAAGAATAAAATCAACCCCTTTATTAATGGTGAAACTGAATTGTGAAGTACGGCTTAAAGTAAGGCTAAAACGTTGCTCCCAAGTCTAGGCCTAGTCACCTCATAGAGGGAAAGCCAGGTCAGCCATGACCAGGATCAGTAATGGCCCACAGCCTGGCGGAGAGGTCCAAAGACAGGCAAGCTGTACCTGAGCATCTCACCAGTGGTCTTACTCCTCTCAAGGAGA
Source organism: Loxodonta africana (assembly GCF_030014295.1). Taxonomy (NCBI): domain Eukaryota; kingdom Metazoa; phylum Chordata; class Mammalia; order Proboscidea; family Elephantidae; genus Loxodonta; species Loxodonta africana. The sequence continues at coordinate 131,596,811 of NC_087345.1, read as the reverse complement.
GGAAAATGGAAACAATGTTATGCAGATTTGTGCTATTTCAAGAATGAAATAACTCAGTCTACACTTACCTGGAGTTAGCCAAACTGCAAAGTTTAGAGCCAACTATCAAATTCAGAGAACATACAGTCCTCCACAAGATCACCCTTGCTTTTGAAACTAACTGCAATGCAAGTTCAGGGAGTTCACAAAATCACCTTCAGGTTTGCTAATTCACTATAAGGACTCATAGAACTCAGTGTAAGGTATTATACAGACCCATTGCCGTCCAGTTGAAGCCGACACTTAGTGACCCTGTAGCGCAGAGTAGAACTGCCCCATAGCGGGGTTTATTACAGGGAACAGATTCAAATTAAAATTAGCCAGAGGAGAGACACACAGGGTAATCTAGGAAGCTTCCAAATGCTAAGGTTCCATTGCCCTTTTACATGGAGTAAACCTGTTAACCTCTCAGAATCCCTGTGTGAAGACACCCATGGGGAGTTCTGCCAAATAAGGAAGCTTACCCAAGCCTCCATGCTCAGAGTTTTTATTGGGGTTCCATTACAAGTGCAGGAGTCCCTGGTTGGTACAAACAGTTAAGCACTCAACTACTAACCAAAAGTTGGTGGATCAAACCCACCTAGAGACACCTCGAAATAAAGGCCTGGCCATCAGCTTTTGAAAAGTCACAGCCTTCAAAATTCTATGGAGTACAGTCCTACTCTGCAACACATGAGCTCACCATGGGTTGGAATTTACTTGGTTTTTTTTTTTGGTTTATTATGTAGGCATGACTGATTGATGGATTACCCACATGGTTGATCTTAAAATCCAGGTCAAGTGATATTCTAACCCAAAGCTACCAACCATCACATGGTTGATCTGTCTGACTGACCACAGTCTCCACTCAATGACCTCCCCCACACTAGGATAAGGTGTATTCAGCCTCCAACCTAAGAAAGATATTAGATTATCTACCAGAAGCCTCCCAGAAGATTCTCAGAAGAAAGACAAAGATCGGATGGCTCTTTGGGAAATGCCAAATTCTTTGCCACAAACCAATCATAGGAAGAAACCCATGAGAAGGGAAGAGGCAACAAAATCTTCCTCAATACTACCACAGGAGGTAGGAGTTTATGGTTGTGGGGTCTACAGCATTATTGAGCTAAAACAGTGTCAGAGGCCATACTCTCAGAGTTTCTCTAGTTTCTGTCAGATCAGTAAGTCTGGTCTTATTTTGTGTGTTAAAATTTTGTTCTACATTTTTCTCCAGCTCTGTTTGGCACCCTCTATTGTGAATCCCTGTCAGAGCAGTCATTGGATGTAGCCACCACTATTTGTTGTGCTGGACTCAGTCTGGTGGAGGTTGCGTTAGTTTTGGTCCATTAGTCCTTTGGACTAATCTTTCCCTTGTGTCTTTGGTTTTCTTCATTCTCCCTTGCTCCAGTTGGGGTGGGACCAGTGGAGTATTTTGATGACCACTCACAAACTTTTAAGACCCCAGATGCTACTCAACAAAGTAGGATGTAGAACATTTTCTTTATAAGCTATGTTGTCAATTGAACTAGATGTCCCCCAAGACCATGGTCCCCAGCCCTCTGTCTGAAGTAGTTGGGTCCTTCAGGGAGTTTGGGTGTGTCTATGAAGCTTCCAGGAAACCCCGGTGGCTTAGTGGTTAAGTGCTATGGCTGCTAGCCAAAAGGTTGGCAGTTCAAATCTACCAGGCATTCCTTGGAAACTCTATGGGGCAGTTCTACTCTGTCTTATAGGGCCGCTATGAGTCGGACCTGACTCGACAGCAAGGGGTTTGGCTTTTTTGGTTTGATGAAGCTTCCATAACCTTGTCTTGGTTAAGTTGTGCTGGCTTTCCCTGTATTGTGCACTGTCTTACCCTTCACCAAAATAACCACTTATCTATTGCCTATTTAATGTTCTTTTCTCCCCACCTTTCCCCTCACTTGTAACCATCAAAGATTCTTTCTTTGTGTAATCCTTTTCATCAGCTTTTACGATAACGGTCTTTTGTCTTTTGTGATTTACTTATTTCACTCAGCAGAATGCCCTCCAGATTAATCCATCTTGTGAGATGCTTCACAGATTCATTATTGTTCTTAAATGTTGCATAGTACTCCATTGTGTGCAGGTACCAGAGTTTGTTTCTCCATTCATCTGCTGATAGACACTTAGGTTATTTCCGTCTTTTTGCTATTGTGAATAATGCTGCAGTGAGCATTGGTGTGCATAAGTCTATTAGTGCAACAGCTCTTATTTCTCTCACATATATTCCTAGGAGTGGGATTGCTGGGTCGTATGGTATTTCTATTTCTAGCTTTTCAAGAAAACATGATAAATTTGTTATTTTCTGGGTTCTTTTTTTTTTTTTTTTTTTGATTCATGCCAGTAATGTTGGGGTGAGATGGTATCTTATTGCAGTTTTGACTTGCATTTCCCTAATGGCTAGTGATCTCAAGCATTTCCTTATGTGTCTGGTAGTTACCAGAAATGTCTTGGTGAAGTGTCTGTTCATATCCTTTGTCCAATTTTTAATCGGATTATTTGTCATTTTGTTGTACAGGTGTTAGATTTTCCTACAGATTTTAGAGATTCAATCTTTGTTGGATTTGTCATAGCCAATTTTTTTTTTTCCCCAACCTGTAGGTTCTTTTTTTTTTTTTACACTTTTGGTGAAGCCCTTTGATGATTGTGTGTGTTTAATTTTTAGACAATCCCAGTTGTCTAGCTTATCTTCTGGTGTTTATGTATTGTTGGTTATGGGTTGTATCCCGTTTGTGCTCTGTATTAGGTCCTCTAGCATTGACCCTGTTTTTACTTCTACGATCTTTAGAGCTTTTGGTTCTATATTTACGTCTTTGATCCATTTTAAATTAGTTTTTGTGTAGGTGTGAGGTATGGGTCCTGTTTCTTTTTTTTTGCAGAGGGACATCTAGTTTTGCCAGAACCATTCGTTAAAAAGACTGTCTTTCCCCCCATTTAATGGACTTTGGACCTTTGTTGAAGATCAGGTGACTGTAGGTAGATGGATTGACATCTTGGTTCTCAATTCTGCCCCACTGGTCAATGTGTCTGTTATTGTACTGTTCTGAGTACCCTAGATGTAAAGTGGGTTCTGAGGTCAGACAGTGTGAGTCCTCCTACTTTATTCTTCTTATTCAATAGTGCTTTACTTATCTGGTGCCTCTTCCCTTCCATATAAAGTTAATGATTAATTTTTCCATCTCTTTAAAGAATGCTGTTAGTATTTGGATCGGGATTGTATTGTATTTATGGATTGCTTTGGGTAAAATTAACATTTTTGGAATGTTGAGTCTACCTACCCATGAGCATCGTATGCTTTTCCATTTATGTAGGTCTCTTTAGAAGACAGTTTGCAGAGGAAGGGACTGTGATGCGGGTGTCTAACTTCCTAGGGTAGAAAACTCTCACTGGCCCATAAATGGTAGAGGCAAGCAAGTGCTTATAGAGATTAAAAAAAAAAGTCTAACGTTTCAAGGATGGTGTATTAGTTTCCTAGGACTACCATAATAAAGTACCACAAATTGGCAAGCTGGGTGGTTTAAAACATCAGAAATTTATTCTCACAGTTCTGGAGGCTAGAAGCACAAAATCAAAGTGTCGGTAGAGTTGATTCCTTCTGGAACCTCTGAGAATTTGTTTCATTCCTCTCCTGGCTTCTAGTGCTAGCCAGTGATTGTTGGCATTTCTTGGCTTGCAGCTACATCAGCCCAATTTTTCCTCAATGGTCACATGGTCATCTTCACTCTGTGTCTCTTTTCCTCTTTTATAAGGAGACCGACCACTCAGATTAGATTAGGACCCACCCTACTCCAGTATGACCTCCTGTTAACTGATAGCTTCTTCAAAGACCCTACTTCCATACAAGGTCATGTTCACAGGTATACATCTCAATCAATCCATAACAGATGAGTAGAGTTATCACCTCTGACTTCTCCCAAGGAGTATGAATTTCTATTTTGCTGTTGTGACCAAAGACTGCCAAAAGCTTAAAGTAACTTATATCTGTCCATTGCACTGGGAAAAGTTTAACTGGAAAAAGCAACTCCAGGGCTTGAGGTCTTTAGGCTTCACACGAAATATTCAGTAAAATTTGTCTGGCAGGCAGTATGGCTTCCCAGTAACTACAAGTGTGTGACTGTAGGCATAAAAGGATGGCAGATTAAGTATGTTGTATACATGTTGGTACAAGTCAGTGGGAATAATATGATCCCTGTTGTGAGTTAAAATATTAACTGCTAATAGTTTTAACTTCTGAGAAATAGAACTGGCAAGGGGAAATGAAGTTTACTTTCCTCTATTGTTAGTTTGGTTCTTTGTTTTTACATGAACTTGTAGAAAAACTAGTGGTTTCTCTTATAGCATAAATCAAGTGAAAATAAAAAAATTCTAAAAAGGATAAACCTACCTCCAAGAAAAATCTCTTGTGCTTTAACAATTTAAGCTTCCACAAAAGAAGGTGGTTTTTTAATTCTAGTTACCTATTTAGAGATAGACAAGTGAAGTATGACCAAATGTGGAATAGAATGTCTAACATCATCATTCGCTAAACAGAATGGGCCTAACAGACACAAGGGCCTCTACCTACCTAATAAGAAACACAACCACAGTACTGTGTGACAAGTGACACAACAGGGGAAGTATTGGATCCCATGTGACAGGGTGGCAGAGACATACAGCACAGGTTTGTGGGGTCAGGAGGGAAAGAGAAATAATCTAGAAAAAGGAACAGTATATTCGAAATCCTAGAGATGAGAGAATGGATCTGGGGGAAATATAACATGAAATAGGAAAGAGTTCTATTTATGGTTTTGGTGTATGTCCTGAGAGTTAATAGGACCAGTGAGAGGTTGCTTAAAGCAGATCTAAAAAGTGGCCTAAGGCTAGAATAGAGGCACACGGGAAGGCTTGTTCCAGAGATCCAGGCTATGTATTATCACGGCTAGAACACAGGCAGCCCTCACCTACATATTCAAAATTAATGGGGCTGCTATTTTTTTGATCCAGAAGGTAAAAGACATATATTTATTTCTGGGCCTTCCTAAAAACTCTCCAGAGATGCTGATGAAGAGTGAGCTATTTGTATCAGGTGGACACTTGAGACTGTGTTGGCATCTCCTGTCTGGAGGGGAGAGGGGAGGGTAGAGTGGGTTAGAAACTGGCAAAATGGTCACGAAAGGAGAGACTGGAAGGAGGGAGCAGGCTGACTCATTAGGGGGAGAGTAAATGGGAGTATGTAGTAAGGTGTATATAAGTTTATATGTGACAGACTGACTTGATTTGTAAACTTTCACTTAAAGCACAAAAAAAAAAAAAAACTCTCCAGAATGATAGAGGAAATAAAATCATAAACCTACCAGGACAAAAATAACTGGAGAGAAATCAGTAGATGAGAAACATTAACCAAGTTTTAGGAGCCAGAAAGCAGTTAGATGACTGTTAACTGTCATAGCAACCCAGAGAAGACCAAAAACTAAGCCTGGGGAAATGGGATAGCCAACAAGAAATACATCACTTTGTATTAAAGAATTCCAGATAACTGCTAGAATTTGAGGTACTAAAAACTACAAGTTGAAAATATAGCCAAGGGAATATAATCTCTTCATAATATTCTATAAATAGGAATTGATAAAAATTTTCTTACATGATAAAATACATCTACTTTAGCACAGGAGTGCAGGGCGGAGGATGAGAACAGAAGCATCAACAACAAGAACAGCTAGACTTCACCAAGACGCTCCCTTCATCATCCCCCCAAACTCACTCAACCAGTGGACTGTACCTAACATACTCTGGCAGATTTATTGTTTGGAGTTAACTGAAGAAAAGGGAGGCTTAACTGGACTTAACTGAAAAGACAGATAGTATTATTACCCACTTTTTACAGATGAAAAAACTGAAGGACTCAGGTTGATCTGCCCAGTGGCACATAACTAGAATGCAGCAGAAGCCAAGGTGGAAGCCAAGCCAATTCTCTTTGTGGCCTATGTTCTTAACCATTACTGAATACAGCCCTTTAAAAAAAAAAAATACCAAATTTGTTTTTTTTACATGGAAGGGATAAATAATACTCAGCAGAAATGCGTCATCTCTGTGGGTACCATGGTCTTGAGGAACATCTAGCTCAATTGCCATAACATAGTTTATAAAGAAAATGTTCTACATTCTACTTTGGTGAGTAGTGTCTGGGGTCTTAAAAGCCTGTGAGTGGCCATCTAAGATACTCCACTGGTCTCACCCCTTCAAGAGAAAGGGAGAATGAAGAAAACTAAAGATACAAGAGAAAAATTAGTCCAAAGGACTAATGGACCACATCTAACACGGCCTCCACCAGACTGAGTCTGGTACAACCAGATGGCACCTGGTTACCACCACTGACTGCTCTGACAGAGATCACAATAGAGGGTCCCAGGCAGAACTGGAGAAAAACTTAGAACAAAATTCTAACTCACAAAAAAATACCAGACTTACCAGCCTGACAGAGACTGGGGAAACCCCGAGAGTATGGGCCCTGGACACTCTTTTAGCTCAGTGATGAAGTCACTTCTGAGGTTCACCCTTCAGCCAAAGATTAGACAGGCCCTGTCATGGGTTGAATTATTGTTACAGAGCAAGGCTCCCCAGATCGGGAGTAAGCCCTGCCTAGGTTCTTACCTTCTTCTGACCAAGAATGACCAGGAGAGGCTCAGGGGTTCCACACAAACAAAGGTTTATTAGGGACAGGAAGAAAGTAAAAGGCTCACGAGGGAGAGAGGGAGAGGGGTGGCCACCTAGGCTAGCCTCCAGTCTCTTACTTAACAAAGGATTTCTTAGGGCTTTTAAAAGTTCTTAGGTGGGAAAAAGGCATTATCTTTATTCATTAGATGGATGGAGATTTCTAGGAGAAGGGGAGGGATTATGAAAATCAAATATGCAAGCAGTTAGAATTCAAGATGGACTTCCTTGCAGAGGTTGCTGTAACCAAGATGGAGTCTGTCACAAAGCCTGCTGGGATGTGGAACAGGACTTATTCTGGTATGTTGTACCTGTGTGATGCCTCTGGATCTTGGTTCAAGCCCTGGCGAGGGGTCCCTGTTCATGTTTGTCTCACGTGGAAGATCATTCGTAGGCCACATTGATCTTTACCGCGCGTGCTCTGTACCTGGTGAGGCCTTAAAAAACTCAGGAGGCGTATCAGTAATTTATAGCTGGTCAAGCACACAGGGCCTTGAAATGTAGCCCTTTATCTTGTCTAAGCACCTAGTTTGTTAATCATAAGTAGTAAAGTTATATGGTGGTCTGTACTCAAGTTTAGATTTAATTATAGCTGGTCAAGCACACAGGGCCTTGAAATGTAGCCCTTATTTAATTCAGCCAGCCCAGTCTCTTCCCTGTCTCATTATGTCCCCCCCAAAATGTGTGTATCAACTTGGTTAGGCCATGATTCCCAGTATTCTGTGGTTGTCCTTCATTCTGTGGTTGTAATTTTATGTTAAAAAGGATTCTGGTGGGGTTGTAACACCACCCTTACCCAGGTGACATCGCTAATCCAACGTAAAGCGGTTTCCCTGGGGTGTGGACTGTACCACCCTTTATCTCTTGAGAGATAAAAGGGAAAGAGAAGCAAGCAGAGAGTTGGGGACCTCATACCACCAGGAAAGCAGCAGCAGGAGCAGAGAGTGTCCTTTGGACCCAGGGTACCTGTCCCTGAGAAACTCCTTGACCACGGCAAGATTGAGGACAAGGACCTTCTTCCAGAACTGACAGAAAGAGAAAGCCTTCCCGTGGAGCTGACACCTTTAAATTTGGACTTTTAGCCTACTTTACTATGAGGAAATAAATTTCTCTTTGTTAAAGTCATCCACTTGTGGTATTTCTGTTATGGCAGCACTAGATGACTAAGACAGGCCCAGAAAACAAAACAAGACTAAAGGGGCACAACAGCCCAGGGGCAAGGACTAGAAGGCAGGAGAGGACAGGAAAGTTGGTAATAGGGAACCCAAAGCTGAGAAAGGAGAGTATTGACATGTTGTGGGGTTGTTAACCAATGTCATAAAACAATATGTGTACTGTTTAATGAAAAACAAGTCTGTTCTGTAACTCTTCATCTAAATAACAATAAATAAATGAAATTTAAAAATGAAGGTGAAATAAAAATATTTGCAAATAGAAAAAAGCCGAGTGAATTTGTTTCAGGCAGACCTGTATTGTAAGAAATGCTAAAAGTAAAAAAAAAAAAAAGAAAGAAATGTGTCATCAAAGAACAGAACAAAACTATTGCAAAACATTGGACCATCTATAAAGAAGTCAGAAGTGTAGGAACCAAGTGAAGAGACTCCAAAGAGCAAAGGAGGAAATTAAATGTGAGCTTGCAAATCAGCAAAGCTGAAAAAATGTGGGAGACCCAAGGAGGTACAATGAAATATAGAGAAGAGAAGCAAAGGTGAACGAAATACACATAATTGGACTCCCCAAAGATGAAAACCAAAATAACGGAGCAGAACAGTTCTGAAGATTTAATTTCAAGAAAAATTCCTAAAAGAAATTGAAAGAACACAATATGTTCCCAGAGGAAATGACCCAGAATGGTCAAAACAGAGCTATTATAGCAATCTTAATGGTCTTCGAAAATAAAGAAACCTTCAAGCAGTAAGGCAAAAAAATATACACTTACAAAAAACAACAACAACAAAAAACAAACTAAACCCAGTACCGTCAAGTCGATTCTGGCTCATAGCAATCCCATAGGACAGAGTAGAACTGGTGGATTCAAACCGCTGACCTTTTAGTTAGCAACCAAGCTCTTTAACCACTGTACCACCAGGGCTCCAATATAGACACACAAGGAGAGGGGAAAGAAAGCAGGCTGGCCTCAGATCTCATTAACATTTAACATTATAAAACATTAGGCATCACACTATCCTTGAGGAGAGCGAGTGTTAAACAAGTAGTCATTCAAGAATAAAGGGAACAGCTTTGGACATGCAGGAACTCAAGGCAAGTGGGTACTGATCATGAAGAAACCACTAGAGAACAAACTTCAGCCAGCTGAGAAGTAACTGGGGACACTATAGCAAAATAAAAAAATGACAATGAACATTAAATGTACTTAAATGTAGAAAAAAAGACTTTAAAAAATGGGCAGGTAGAAGTAACAGAACAGATAGTAAATGTTAAACAATCTTACGGCATAGAAATGACAACTAAAAATTGAGAGAGAAAAGGGAAAAGATGATGGGAGATATATAAGTTAACTGTTTCATATGTAGTAGGGACTTAAAGGATAATCTAAACCTGTACAATACACTCAAACATTTATTATTTACAGTAACAGTATAAATCTGACATCAAGTTAATTTAATCGACTCAAATTAAGAGATAGAAGAGACTGAAGGGCAGGGGAAGAGGGGAAGAAACAATCATTCTAGGTACTAAAGAAATATTACTAAAGGTATTAAATAGTTTTATAAAGATGACCATTAGGAATATGAACCTTCCTAAATTCCTGAAGAATTACACATGTACACAGACCTATATACACACACATAAGGAGCCCTGGTAGTGCAGTGGCTAAGTGGTCGGCTACTAACCAAAAGGTCGGCAGTTCAAATCCACCAGCCGTTCTCAGGAGAAAGATGTGGCAGTCAGCTTGTGTAAAGATATTATTCAGTTCTACTTTGTCCTGTAGGGTTACTCTGAGTCAGAATTGACTCGACGGCAACAAGTTTGGTTTGGATTTTTGGTATAAAAAAAAAAATACACACACATAAATGTATACATATGCATGTAAGTGAAAAGGTAATAAAAAACTGACATGTCGAAATGTAAATGAGATAAATTCACCCAATTAAAAGAAAAATTTTCAGATTGAATAACACAACAAAACTCAATTCTATGCTGTGTAGAAAAGTCACACATAAAACAGTGATTAGAAAAGTTAAAAATATAAATAGCAAAGGAATACAATCTCTTTATAATATTCTACAGATAGAAATTGATTAAAATTTCCTTAACATGTTAAAATATATCCATCTTAACCCAAAAGCAAACATGTAAAACAAGGATTCCCGTAGCTCCATCAGTATTTAACATAGTACCAGATATACTAGCCAATGTGGTTAAACAAGACAGTGAAGTAAAATGTACAAAATTAGAGAGGAATTTTATACGGAAGATCGAATCCCTGCTAGGAATTTTATTTGACTCTGGGAAACCAAAGTTTCAACCTAATTCTTAACATCCTCGATAAATAAGCCTGGATTTCCCCCCTACCAGAATGCTGGTTTGGAGTCCATGTTCAAAACACTGTAAAAAACCAAAAACCAAACCCATTGCCATCGAGTCCATTACCGACTCATAGCGACCCTATAGGACAGAGAACTGTCCCACAGAATTTCCAAAGAGCACCTGGTGGATTCAAACTGCCGACCTTTTTTTTGGTTAGCAGCTGTAGCTCTTAACCACTAGGCCACCAGAGTTTCCCAAAACGCTATACTAGAAGTAATTTAGAATTTCAGTGATCACTTTAGGAAAATGAGTTTTCAATCTGCTTTTTTTCCTTCCATTTTAGGAAGATGAGTTCCCATATGAGTTGCCTTTTCTTTCTCCCGGGGAATTTTGATGCTCAGGATTTGTCAGTCTATCTGAAAGGTGCACTAAATAAATTGTTTATTTAAATGGTATAACATAGGCTTAAAGTGGACCAATTATTCTAAGCTGCTTCTCCAAAGGATTCTACAAAGCATGCAAAGAAAACCCCATTAAAGAAAGGGTTAGGAAAATACAATCATTTCCTACCTCCTGATGGTAGTATTAGATTATATTTTTTCAAAGTACTTACTCTGATTAGTTTAACGGTAAATAAGCACTTAGAAGTTTAAAAAAGTTTCGTAGTCCTAATATTCCTCGGAATTAATAGAAGTGATTTTGTTCTAACAAAGGTTTTTATGTTTTGTGCTCTGCCAACCTTAAAAGCGGTTTCCTTAAAAAAGCAAAATCTTTCTAAGTAACTTAGACTACATATTATATGGAATGTGTTTTATTTAGGGAAAAAATAGTAACTTTGTCCTGAAAAGAAATTGGTTCCTGAAAAATTAGTGTCTTTTTTGTCTTTCAAATTACTTCGGCCAACCCGAACATATGTAAATGAGCTGAGTTTGCAAAACTTTTCTTGATTGTAAGGCAGGAGGAGCCCTGGTGGTGAAGTGGTTATGGCAAAAGGCTGGCAGTTCGATTTCACCGGCCACTCCTTGGAAACCATATGGGCAGCCCTACTCTGTCCTATAAGGTTGCTATGAGTCAGAATAGACTCAGTGGCAATGGGTTTGTTTTTTTCATGTTTATGAGGCAGGAAGGGGTTGGGGGCAGAACCTGGCCTCCACGGCCCAACTCTCAGGGCTGCAACTTGCCTATGTAGCCCCAGGAGAACTACTTTGAAAACAATTCAGTGATTTTATTTTTTTAGTGATTTTTCAAAATTTTACAATTCGTTTTGTAGTAATTAATTTTTTTAATTTCAAGTTTTATAGTTCAAAACTTGAGTTGTGTTTAAAAACAGCAACAAAACTGTTTTTGTTTTGTTTTGATTGTTTTTGCTGTAATTAACTGTATCATGTAAACTTAGTTATTTTATCATGGTTTAAAATTTTTGCATATTTGCTTTACTTTATGCTTTTTTTTTTTTACTGAATTTGTAAGATTTTGTTCATCAAGGCAACTATTATGTGGTAACTTGCCTATATCATGAATTACTTAAGATTTTTATAGTTTTTTTATTAGAATTTATTTCAGATGGTTTGTTTATGATACTATCCTTCAGGGTTATGTGCTTATCAATGAAATAACCCCATAGGAGTGAGGGAAAATAACCTGTAGCCAGTTATATTCAGGAATAACAACTGTAAATAATGAACATGTTAAGAAACCTCCAGTATTTGCTACTTGTCAATCCTAATTTAGTTACAATTGGTAGACTCTCCTACATGAATTTTGGCAAAGCCGCCATCATCAAAGTGACAGAATAACTCAGAGCATCTCTTCGAAGATGGTGGGTGTCTACCATTACCCTTATATTCCCCCACCCCACATTACAAAAGTTGCACACAGGCATATATAGGATATGATTTTTTAAGGACTGTTTTTTCACATTGAGCAGAGCAGACACAAATTATGATTATTTACTCTGCGTCTTTCATTTTTTTATACCTGATTTTCAATACAACATGCAATGTAGATGTTGAGTAATGAAGACTGGTGCTGCTCCTGGCAAGTGTATGTTAACTGTTTACATTTGAGACCATTTATTTCTCTGTAACGGAATTGTTCCTAAGTAAAATGTCATTGAAGTCTCATTATCTCCGAAATACATTGTCTGTAATGACCCTAGGCACCTTTTGTTATCTTTGGAACAGAAGAGTTTTAACACAGTGAACTGAGATATGCACACTTCAGTTAAAGGCCAGATTCTGGGCAGAAATCCCATTGAAGTAGGTGACCAACAGGAGCGAGAGCAGGTACAGCTCAACATGTGACGTCTGAAGGTTCACTTGGCATGAATTCACATAAAACCAAAAAAACCAAACCCAGTGCCATCGAGAATTCACATATTGACTGCAAATGATAGTGTGCAATATTTAAGATTAAAATACATTAGCATTTTTATTTGTTTTGAAATAGCAAATTTGTTTTTGATGGTTTAAAGCCATGATTTCCAGTTTCTTCTGAAGTTGCCAGTCTTTTTATCTACCCCTTTCCTGCTCAGACAACATGGTATATTGATTTTTTTAGGCCAATTAGAAGTTTGGGACTATAACAACTCTTGAATTGAGAAACAGGACTGGATTCATGATTTTAGCAAAAACAAAAAAATTTTTTTTTCTTAGTTTACTTTAGCTTAATAATTAATTAGCTTTATTTTGTCTAGGATAGATTATATCACCATTGCACTTTAACACTTAGCATGCTTTCAGAAGATTCCATATCTTATACGTGATTGTTGATGAGCCATCTCTACTGACAAAGATTCTGGTTAAGCAAGGAAAACCAGGTGTTCTTGCACTATCATTTGTTGTAAATGCCGGTTGCCTCTTGCCAACCAGCATGTTTCTCACAAATTCAGAGAAAACGACCTCTTATTTCTTAATGTAGACTAAAATATTTATCGAATTATATCCTGAAAACAAAGTCTTTTGTTAAATGTTACATGCCCTGGGTTTTTGAAATACAACTTTCCTTTTTACTTAAGTCGGTTAAGCGGAAATATACATATATATTAGAAGCTTTTTGAATCATTAAAGCCTCTTAAATGTTTTTTTTTTTTTTAATAGCAGTTTCAAATAAGGTTTCTATCAAGCAGTAACTTACGTTACTTGCTCATCTTATAATTTTGGTTTTTCAACTTTATGCACTTAATATAATTATCATCTTCCTGTCAGAAAATTATTTTGGCCAAGGTTTACTGTTCAACTTTGTAGGTAGAGAAGGGACACTTTAATTCTTTCTACATATGTTTTACTGGATACTCTTCTCTCACCCTCAAATGTATACTGACCACTCGTAAAATGATTGTGTGCTTGAGATCTCCTAATTATACCACACATTACAGAGCATATGAACTCTTTCCATACAGACTGCTAAACAGTTCTCGGTTATGCACCTGTGGCTGCTGGTTGTTCCTGGAGGTCATTCTTCCGAGTTGGTAAAGGCACAACGCATTCACCTCAGATTTCTAAGAGAAATACCAGCCCTTCATTGAGAGGGTGACCACACAATCTCTGATGGATTCCGAGAAGCTCAATTGAATAGCAAATTTTCTCGTAAGCCTTTTCATTTTTCTGTTCCATTCTGACTCGGCTGTGTGGTCTAGAAGGATGGAAGTGACGAAGACATCATTGCCTAAGTGAAATTGGCAATAGGCAAGTGGTGCTGTTTCCTGGGTTACAGATAAGACTTGGTTTACATTATCGGCCAGTACCTGCCACATATATGAAGACTTAAGCACTCAGTGTTGCCTGGGCACAGGCCCGCACAACATTCCGAGATATCCACCTTGGTGACCTATGATAACTCCTGACAATTTTGAAACTTCGTGGAAAGCCACAGAAGATTTGTTCCCGCCTTATAAAGGGAAAAGATGAAAAAATAATAAGGTTTTTATGTGTGAAGTTACATGAAATGTGTTATCAAATCAGGAGAAGTACTTGATTTTCTTTGGGTCAAAAGTTTATGTGTTGGTACTTCCTCTTTTGTTTTTCTCTGATATTAGACAACAAATGAATAATATTATATCATAATTTTATTATGTTAATTGTTAACTACAACTTTGTTTCCTTTGAACCTAGTATCATCAAAGCCAATGATTTTAACTGGGGAATTCACATTGTTACCCATGGAGTTTTTATTGCTATTCAGACGTTTAAATACTTGATAGTCTTAATTTGTTCTTGAGCATATTCTGACTATGTAATATTATGTCTCAAGATTATAATATGTTATATCTGAAACTCTTTGAAAATAAGGTTAATCCTTATGTTTAGAAATACATTTTGCCTGAAGTTTTTTTTTTTTATTATTATTAACTTTATTTGGCTCTGTATTAATTTTGAATTAATTTCCATCAGGTCTTTCACTTTTAAGAGGTATCCTAAGTTCATCATGGCTATCTTAGTTATCTAGTACTGCTGTAACAGAAATATCACAAGTGGATGCCTTTAACAAACAAACTTATTCTCTCACAGTTTGTTGTTTTGTTAGGTGTCGTTGAGTTGCTTCCAACTTGTAGCAACCCTATGTACAACAGAAAGAAGCACTGCCTGGTCCTGTGCCATCCTCACAATCGTTGTTATGCTTAAACCCGTTGTTGCAGCCACTATGTCAGTTCATCTCATTGAGGGTCTTCCTCTTTTTCAGTGACCCTCTACTTTACCAAGCATGATGTCCTTCTCCAGGGACTGATCACCCCTGATAACAGGTCCAAAGTATGTGAGACATAGTCTCACCATCCTTGCTTATAAGGAGCATTCTCTTTGTATTTCTTCCAAGACAGATTTGTTCATTCTTTTGGCAGTCCATGGTATATTCAATATTCTTCACCAACACCACAATTCAAAGGCATCTGTTCGTCTTCAGTCTTCCTTATTCATTGTCCAGCCTTCACATGCATATGAGATGACTGAGAACACCATGGCTTGGGTCAGGCACACCGGAGTCTTCAAGGTGACATCTTTCCTTTTGAACACCATACAGAGGTCTTTTGCAGCAGATTTGCCCAATGCAATGTGTCATTTGATTTCTTGACTGCTGCTTTCATGGATGTTGACTGTGCATCCAAATAAAATGAAATCCTTGACAAATCCAATCTTTTCTCCATTTATCATGGTGTTGCTCATTGGCCCAGTTGTGAGGATTTTTATTTTCTTTCTGTTGAGGTGTAATCCGTACTGAAGGCTGTGGTCTTTGATCTTTATCAGTAAGTGCTTCAAGTCCTCTTCACTTTCAGCAAGCAAGGTTGTGTCATCTGCATAATGCAGGTTGTCAATGAGTCTTCCCCCAACCCTGATGCCCCGTTCTTCTTCATATAGTCCAGCTTCTCGGATTATTTGCTCAGCATACAGATTGAAGAGGTGTGGTTAAGGATACAACCATGACACATGCCTTTCCTGACTATAAACTACACAGTATCCCCTTCTTCTGTTCAAATGACTGCCTCTTGATCTATGTATGTGTTTCTCAAGAGCACAATTAAGTGTTCTGGAATCCCCATTCTTTGCAATGTTATCCATAATTTGTTATGATCCACATAGTCAGATGCCTTTGCGCTGTCAATAAAACACAGGTAAATGTCTTTCTGGTATTCTCTGCTTTCAGCCATGATCCATCTGACATCAGCAATGATATCCCTTGTTCAATGTGCTCTTCTGAATCTGGCCTGAATTTCTGGCAGTTCCCTGTCGATATACTGCTGCAGCCACTTTTGAATGATCTTCACAGTTTAGGAGGCTAGAAGTCCAAATTCAGGGTGCCACCTCTAGGGGAAGTCTTTCTCTCTCTGTCGGTTCTGGGGGAAGGTTCTTGTCATCAATCTTCCCCCGGTCTAGAAGCTTCTGAGTGCAGAAACCCTGGGTCCAAAGGACATGCTCTGCTCCTGGCACTGCTTTGTTAGTGGTATGAGGACCCCCTGTCTCTCTGCTCATCTCTCCCTTCCATAACTCAAAAGAGATTAACTCAAGATACAACCTAATCTTGTACATTGAGTCCTGACTCATTAGCACAGCTGCCTCTAATCCTGTCTCACTAACATCATAGAGATAGGGTTTAGGACACATAGGAAAATCACATCAGATGACAAAATGGTGGACAATCACACAATATTGGGAATTATGGCCTAGCCAAATTGGTGCACATTTTGGGGGGACATAATTCAATCCATAACAATGGCCATATTAAGTTTTGTCATTTTCAGGTAAGGTTTTACTTTGCCGACTCTGAAAATGCTTACTGAAATATTTCAACAAAAATGGACTATGCCAGATTTATGAAAAGGACTGTAATATTTCAAACATGGATGCAGTTGAACTAAACCAAGATTTCTAAAACCCTTATGCAGAAACTAACAGACTGTTGTTGATCCAGAATTGTACGGAACCAAAATTAACTACATAGTTCTGAGTAAACCAAAAAAATTATTCTAAGGTTATAAAAGTATTGCTGATGTTCAATGTTCTATTTTTCTTTTTTAAATATAGGTGTCATGGATTGAACTGTACCCTCCAAAAATACGTGTCAACACGGCTAGGTCATGATTACCAGTATTGTGTGATTGTCCACCATTTTGTGACCTGATGTGATTGTCCTGTGTGTTGTAAATCCTAACCTCTATGATGTTAATGGGAAATCCTGGTGGTGTAGTGATTAAGTACTACAGCTGCTAACCAAAAGTTTGGCAGTTTGAATCTACCAGGTGCTCTTTGGAAACTTTATGGGGCAGTTCTACTCTGTACCATAGGGTCACTATGAGTTGGAATCAACTACACAGCAATGGGTTTGGTTTTTTTTTATGATCTTAATGAGGCAGGATTAGAGGCAGTTATATTAATGAGGCAGGATTCAATCTACAGGATTAGGTTGTATCTTGAGTCAATCTCTTTTGAGATATAAAAGACAGAATAGAGCAGAGAGGAGAGGGACCTCCTATCACCAAGAAAGCAGAGCTGGGAGCGGACTGCATCCTTTGGACTCGGGGTTCCTGCACTGAGACACTCCTAGACCAGGAGAAGATTGACAAGGACCTTCCCCTAGAACCAACAGAGAGAAAGCCTTCCCGTGGAGCAGACGAACTTCTGCTTGTTAAAGCCATCCACTTGTGTTATTTCTGTTATAGCAACACTAGATAACTAAGACAACAGGAAACCATTTGTATTTTCCTTTCCTTCTTTCAAGATAAGAACGAGTTATTTCAGTGACTGTGGTGGTTAAGGTTGTGTGTCAATTTGGCTGGGCTATGATTCTCAATGGTTTGGTAGTTAAGATGTAGTTTGGCAATTATGTTAATGTAATCAACTCCATGATGAGATCTGCTGTGACTAGCCAATCAGTAAAGAGGGAGTGTCCTTGAGGTTGTGACCTTCTCCAGTATAGGCATACCTCATTTTATTGTGCTTCACTTTATTGCACTCTGCAGATATTGTGGTTTTTACAAACTGAAAGTTTGTGGCAACCCTGCATCGAGCAAGTCTATTGGTGCCATTTTTCCAACAGCATATGCTCACTTCATGTCTCTGTATCCCATTTTGGTGATTCTCACAATATTTCAAACTTTTTCATTATGATTATATCTCTTATGGTGATCTGTGATCAATGATCTTTGGAGTTACTATTGTAATTGTTTTGGGGCACCACGAACCATGCCCATATAAGAAGGCAAGCTTAATCGATAAATGTTGTGTGTGTTTTGACTGCCCTACCAACTGGCTGTTCCCCCATCTTTCTCCCTCTCCTCAGGCCTCCTTATTCCCTGAGACACAACAATATTGAAGTTAGGCCAGTTAATAATCCTACAATGGCCTGTAAGTGTCCAAGTGAAAGGAAGAGTTGCACATCTCCCTTTTTAAATCAAAAGCTAGAAATGACTAAGCTTAGTGAGGAAGCCTTGTTGAAAACTGAGATAGCCGAAAGCTAGACCTCTTTCTTGCACCAGACAGTCAGCCAAATTGTGAATGCAAAAGAAAAATTGTTGACAGAAATTCAAAGGAGTACTCCAGTGAACACACAACTGATAAGAAAGTGAAACAGCCTTAGCACCGATATGGAGAATGTTTTAGTGGTCTGGGTAGAATAGCAAACCAGCCACAACATTCCCTTAAGTCAAAGCCTAATCCAGAGCAAAGCCCTAACTCTTCAATTCTCTGAAGGCTGAGAGAAATGAGGAAGCTGCAGAAGAAAAGTTTGAAGCTAGCAGAGGTTGGTTCATGAAACACTACAGCATTACCTTGGGTAATTTAGAACTCACTTCCTAGTCCTATTGCAGTTCCGCACTCAGCTACTCTCCGTCTTGCCCTGGGAACCTTGCCTGCACCAGTCTGTGAGGAGAACTCCATTGAGAAGTGAGGGCAAAAATCAGATTGCAGGACATTTAGGATTAAGAGGTAAAATAGTAAAAAGGGCTGAAATAGACCCTCATGAAATTCAGGTTAAAGAAAAAGTCGTGAAAACCATAGCCAGAGGAAAGAATGGGATGTTGGTGGTGGAGCTTTGCTTAAACATGGAAGAGCCTGAGCCAAAATATTGAGAAGGTAAAAATACTGAGAGAAAGGATATTGAGAGAGCACAGTTGATCCCTAGATATTGTTCAAGAGATGGGATCCAGAGCCCAAGCTTATACCGGAAGAGCTATTCCCCATGTCTCAGAAGGGAAGGTGAAAAAGATGCCTACACTTAAGTAAATTCATAGTACAAGATAAGGGAAGTTGAATAGCCTCTCAGATCATTATTTTTTATGTCAAGGTGAAAGGGTTGGAGGATAATAATGAAAGCTAGCTCTGATTTGCAGGATCCAATTATTTTTCTCCAGCTC
Organism: Loxodonta africana; assembly: GCF_030014295.1. Classification (NCBI taxonomy): domain Eukaryota; kingdom Metazoa; phylum Chordata; class Mammalia; order Proboscidea; family Elephantidae; genus Loxodonta; species Loxodonta africana. The sequence continues at coordinate 131,577,751 of NC_087345.1, read as the reverse complement.
CAGCATAAAGTGGAAACTAAACAACTGAGTTCAACTAGGATTGTTTTACTACATGGGTGGGACAGGATAACAATGAAACAAGGGAGTAGAATAAGTGATTTCCCAACCTTGCTGCACATTGGAATCACTTGGAGAATATCCTAAAAAAAAAAAAAGCAACTGATCCCTGGTTCATGCCATATATATCCTGATTTAGCTGGTACAGAGTGTGACTTGAGCTTTAGGATTCAGAAAAAGCTCCCCAGTTGGTTCGTCTATGTGCCAAAGCATGGAAACCACTGGAGTACAGGATGATGAAGAGAAACCAGTTTGAAGAAATGGATCATGGATTTATTTTTTTTTATACCTCAGTTTTTTTCTTTTTATACCTCAGGACTTAGAATCGACTTGACAGCAACGGGTTTGGGTTTTTTGGTTTAATTTTATACCTGGAGTCCCTGGGGCAAACAGCGCACTCTGCTGCTAACTGAAAGGTTAGCAGTTCGAGTCCACTCAGGGGAGCCTTAAAAGAAAGGCCTGGAGATCTACTGAAAATTAACTACTGAAAACCCTATGGAGCACAGTTCTACTCTGACACACATGGGGTCACCATGAGTTAGGATCAACTCAATGGTAATTGGTATATGGTATATTTAAACACATCTTATAAATTTTGCCTATGTCCACTTGCTACTTTTTAACTCATTATCTATATTTAATAGATCCTGCGAGTTTAGCAAGGAGCCCTGGTGGTACAGTGGTTAAGTGCTTAGCTGCTAACTGAAAGATTGGCAGTTCAAACCCACAGCTGCTCCTTGGCAGAAAGATGTGGCGGTCTGTTTCCATAAAGACTACAGCCTTGGAAATCCTATGAGGCAGTTCTACTGTGTCTTATGCTTAAAATTTCTTAAGAGTTTCATCCACTGCATTTTTTTTTTGTGTGTGTCTATAGCAGAATTGAATAGTCTCAAATAACACTACAAATGTACATTATACCCTTTATCAGGGCGTTGATCTATCTAAAACAGAAAATAACCAAATTAGAAGGATGGGAAGATAGGATATACGCATGTGGTAGGAAGGGGTAAAAAGGTAAATCTGCATGCTGGAAGTCAGTGAACAATGCCTACAAATGGAAAAGTCAAGAACTATAGTTACAAAATTACCATTTAGAAATACACAGACCAGATGCCAACAAAAGGTTAGGCTAAAGCTCCTTTTGAATTTTTAATTAGAAATTGAATTTCTAGGTCAGTTTCTTCTCTCACTACTTACCATGTATTGGAAGTTGGCTCAAATTGGGCTAAAGTTGTTTTCAGGTCAACTTGAAGCAATCTGAAAGCCTAAAGCACCACCTTCCTGTCACAACCCAAAGATTTAGGAGGAGCTCCAAGCTGTAATTAGACCTCCATGGACCTACCACAGTTTAGCCCAACCTTGTTCCTGGACTCTTCCCACGTGCCCAGTGAAGAAAATTCTCCAGGGGACACGGATAAACTAAATAAGCCCTTTCTTAATGACAGGTTGTTTGGGAAACAAATAGTCTTCCTTGATTCCTCCTATCAACTTGCCCTTTAAAGAAGAATGCAGTTATATACACAAACTTCCTCAAACTGCATAGAGACAGGCCTTTCTACTGGGAAAACAAAGGGCAGTTTTTATCTATAGGATAAAAACTGGCAACTATGCACAAAACAGTAGTCCCAGGGTGGTACTTACCATATGCACTGGAGAAAACCCCGGTGGCATAGTGGTTAAGAGCTACAGCAGCCAACCAAGAGGTTGGCAGTTCGAATCCACCAGGCGCTCTTTGGAAATCACATGGGAGAGTTCTTCTCTGTCCTATAGGGTCATTATGAATTGGAATCGACTCGATGGCAGCGGATTTTAAACCAAACCATAGCAACCATTGTGAGGATGGCACAGGACCTGGCAGGGTTTCTTTCTATTGTACGTAGGGTAGCTATCAGTGGGAACTGATTGGACGGCATCTAACAACAACAAAGCTAAACAAAACCCATTATCATTGACTCATAGTGACCCTATAAGACAGAGTACAACTGCCCCAAAGGGTTTCCAAAGGAGCCCTGATGGCATAATGGTTATGAGCTAAGCTGCTAACCAAAAGGTCAGTAGTTCAAACACACCATCCGCTCTGCAGGAGAAAAGACCTGGCATCTGCACCTGTAAAGATTACAGCCTAGGAAGCCCAATGAGGCAGTTCTACTCTGTCACATTGAATTGCTGTGAGTCAGAACTGACTCAATAGCATACAACAACACTAACCTAAGCTAACCCAGCCACACCTTGGAAGAAAGCCCTGATGACCTGCTTCTGTAAACATCACAGCCAAGAAAAACCTATGGAGCAGTTCTAGTCTATAACACAGGCAGTCACCATGAGTTGGAATTGACTCCACAGCAAGAGGTTTGGCTTTTGGTGTGGTTTATGTACAAACCACTCTAGAGTCACCAGACTCTTCTGGGAAGGTGCACTCTGAATCACCTAGGCTGGAATGGGTGCCCGCACTCTTGTTGACTTTTTTCCATCACAATAAATGTCAAGGGTGGGAGAAAAGAATAAATATGAGCAACTTGAAAATATTTAGAATAGGCAAATGTGTAGAGGCAGAAAGTAGATGAGTGGTTACTAGCGGTTGGCAGGAGGAGAAAATGGTGAGTTATTGCTTCATAGGTATAGAGTTTCTGTTTGGAGTAATGAAAAGTCTTTGGAAATAGATAGTGGTGATGGTTGCCCAACATCGTAGGTGTAATCAACACCACTGAATTGTACAGTTAAAAATGGTTAAAATGGACTGAGACTAGAAAGATCCCGGTGGTCATGGCCCCCAGACCTTGTTAGCCCAAAACAGGAACCATTTCCAAAGCCAACTCTTCAAACAGGGATTGGGCTGGGCTATGGGGTAGAAAATGATAGTGGTGAAAAGTGAGCTTCTTGGATCAAGTAGACACATGAGACTACGTGGGCAGCTCCTGTCTGGAGGGGAGTCGAGAGGGCAGAGGGAGTCAGAAGCTGGCCAAATGGACACAAAAATAGAGTGGAGAGAGGAAGTGTGCTGTCTCATTAGGGGGAGAGCAACTAGGAGTATATAGCAAGGTGTATATAAATTTTTATATGAAAGACTGACTTGATTTGTAAACTTTCACTTAAAGCACAATAAAAAATTTAAAAAATGTTTAAAATGGCAAAACTTGTTATATATGTTTTGCCACTATTAAGAAAATAGTGGTAAAATAGAGCAGTGCAGGAAGTGCTCCCTCGTCTGCGCCAAGAAATTTGGAAGACAGCTACAGGATCGGCTGACTGGAAGAGATTCATATATATGCCTATTCCAAAGACAGGTGATCCAATTGAACGCACGAATTACTGAACAATATCATAAATATTACACACAAGTAAAATTTTGCTGAAGACCATTCAAAAGCGGCTGTAGCAGTACATTGACAAGGAACTGCCAGAAATTCAAGCCAGATTCAGAAGAGGACATGGAACAAGGGATATCATTGCTGATGTCAGATAGATCCTGGCTGAAAGCAGAGAATACCAAGAAGACATTTATTTACCTGTGATTTATGGACAATGCAAAGGCATCTGACTGTGTGAATCATAACAAATTAGGGATAATGTTGCAAAAAATGTGAATTTCAAATCACTTAATTGTGTTCATGAGGAACCTGTAGGCAGACCAAGAGGCAAGTTGTTCAAACAGAACAAGATGGCAATGCATGATTTAAAGTCAGGAAAGGTGTGTGTCAGGGTTGTATTCTTTCACCATACCTACTTAATCTGTATGCTGAGCAAATAATCTGAGAAACTGGACTATATGAAGAAGAACAGGGCATCAGTATTGGGGGAAGACTCATTAACAATCTGCATTATGCAGATGACACAACCTTGCTTGCTGAAAGTGAAGAGGACTTGAAGCACTTACTGATGAAGATCAAAGACCAGTATGGATTACACCTCACGTAAAGAAAACAAAAATCCTCACAACTGCACCAATAAGCAACATCATGATAAACGGAGAATAGATCGAAGTGGTGAAGGATTTCATTTTACTTGGATCCATAGTCAACACCCATGGAAGCAGCAGTCAAGAAATCAAACAACACATTGCATTGGGCAAATCTGCTGCAAAAGACTTCTTTAAAAGCAAAGATGTCACTTTGAAGACTAAGATGCACCTGACCCAAGCCATGATGTTTTCAATCACTTCACATGCATGTGAAAGCTGGACAAGGAATAAAGAAAACCTAAGAGGAACTGATGCCTTTGAATTATGATGTTGGCAAAGACTATTGAATATACATACCACGGAATGCCAAAAGAATGAACAAATCTGTCTTGGAAGCATGCTCCTTAGAAGCAAGGGTGGTGAGACTACATCTCACATGTTTTGGACATGTTATCAGGAGGGATCAATCCCTGGAGAAGGACATCATGCTTGGTAGAGGGTCAGCAAAAAAGAGGAAGCCCCTCAATGAGATGGACTTACACAGTGGCAGCAACAATGGGCTCAAGCACAACAATGATTATGAGGACAGCACAGGACTGGACAGTGTTTTGTTCTGTTGTACATAGGGTCGCAGTGAGTTGGAACCAACTCCATGGCACCTAACAGCATTAAAAAAAAAAAAAAAAACTTCATTTGAATTTAGAGGTATTAACTTCTCACCAACCTCTCGTCTTCCTGGCCAGATTTGCGCTTTAGGAATGTTAACACGTTCAAACAGTTTAATCAGCAAAGAATGTTGGAAATGTTACCCTGGTAAAGGGCTTAGTCTGGGGTGTGGGTGGGAGGCTCGTGAAGATCCAGTGAGTGTACTTTTCTAAGCTGTCCCAAGACTGTAAGTTGATGTTGATGTCGAAATCTTGGGACTATTTTCCTTCCTATCAGTACAGCCCAATCCTCTCTCTCAACCAGGTGTTTTCTTTAGCTCAGAAAGTTACTCATTCCATCCTTGTTCCTGAAAGGCCTGGTTGCAGGTCGAGGAGAGGGGAGCCTTAGGCAAAGAAAGTTTTGCCCTCAGCGAGAGTACTTTCGCATGGGACAGACTACACATCATTAACCCAAAATTTAGGATCAAGTAGTAATAAAGAGTCCTGGTGGCGCAATGGCTAAGCGCTGGCTGCTAACCCAAAGGTAGGCTGTTGGAACCCACAAGCTGCTTCCCAGGAGAAAGATTTGGGAGTCAGCTTCCAAAAGCTTACAGCATAGGAAACCCTATGGGTCAGTTCTACTCTGTCCTATAGGCTCACTGGAGCCCTGGTGGCGCAGTGGTTAAGGTCATCAGTTCGAATCCACCAGCCGCTCCCTGTAAACCCTGTGGGAGGAGTTCTACTCGTTTAAGGTCGCTATGAGTCGGAATCCACTTGACTGCAATGGTTTTTTTTTTTTTTTTTTTGGTTTATAGGGTCACTATTTTTTTCATGAGTTGCAATCCACCAGATGGCACGCAACAACAACAGTGATAAGTATTTCCAAGAATAGGCGAAGCTGGCTAAGAGGAAGAGGAGGCCTGCTGTTTTGGAGAATTTTCAGAGGCACACAGGTAATGAACTACTTGTGCTCGCTCCACCGCTCTCTGACTTGTCCCACTCAGTGCAGTCACTCTCGATGTGTGCACTGTGCTGTTCAAGTAGGACTTCCACCGGCTTGGAGGGATTCCTGTAGTTAGCGCTCGTCAGGCGAGGAGGGAGCAGGCCGCAGAGGAGGGAGCAGGCCGCACGCGGCACCCGCACCGTAGGGGGCTGGGTGGGCTGAGGGTACAGCAGCAGGGGGTGGGGAGGAGGTCGGTGTTTTCTGACCTCCTTCCTTCGATTCTTCTCCTCTTGCCCCACTGCCTACAATTGGGCTTCTTTCAGGGGTTCCACCTTAGCTCTTGAAATTACACCAGGACTCAGTACTACAGGTAGAGTCCACTATTAGCAAGTATTTAATAGTTTAGTGGAAAGCCTGCCCCACCGGGGCTCCTAACTTGTAACAGAGGTCAGTAAAACAGCTTTTTTTTTAAATTAATTTTTATTGTGCTTTAAGTGAAAGTTTACAAATCAGGTCAGTCTGTGGTACAAAAATTTACATAACCTTATTGTACACTTCTAATTGCTCTCCCTCCAGTGAGACAGCACAGTTCTTCCCTCCACTGTCTCTCCTCCTGTCTATTTGGGTAGCTTCTGGCCCCTCTCTGCCCTCTCATCTCCCCTCCAGACAGGAGGTGCCAACATAGACTCATGTGTCCACTTGATCCAAGAAGCTGGTTCTTCACCAGAATCATTTTCCATCCCCTATTCCAGTCCAATCCCTGTCTGAAGAGTTGGCTTTGGGAATGGTTCCTACCCTGGGCTAACTGAAGGTCTGGGGACCATGACCTCTGGAGTCTCTCCAGTCCAGTCTGACCATTAAGTCTGGTCATTTTGTGAGAATTTGGGGTCTGCATCCCACTGCTCTCCTGCTCCCTCAGGGATTCCCTGTTGAGTTCCCTGTCAGGGCAGTTATCAGTTGTGGCCAGGCACCATCTAGTTCTTCTGAAAACAGCTTTTCTTGATAAAAGTTTTCAGTAAATATTTCCCTTTGTTTTTCCTATAAAGGTTTTAAAAAACTTATCTTCCTCAGGGGATGGAGATCAGGTAACTGACCATTTTTTCTCATTGATTTTGGTATATACGCTTGTCAGTATAAACACAAATTTATCCTGATTTCCATAAATATTTCCATTTGTTTTCCCTATAAAGGTTTTGGAGCCCTGGTGGCACAGTGGTTAAGGGCTCAGGCTGCTAACCAAATCGTTCAAATCCACCATCCATTCCTTGGAAACCCTATGGGGTTGTTCTACTCTGTCTTAAAGGATCGAAATCGATTCCATCCCAATGGGTTTGGGTTTTTTGCTTTATAAAGGTTTTAAAAGTCGGATCTCAAAGGACAGAGATCAGGTAACTGATATTTTTGTTATTGATGTTGGTATATACACCTGTCAGATAAACACAAATTTACCCTGAATAGAATTCTGAAACGGAAAAAGACATTAGGTAAAAACTAAGGAAATCTAAATAAACTACAGACTTTAGTTAATAATAGTGTACCAATACTGGCTCATTAATTTTGACAAATGTATCATACCAATGTAAGATATTAATAATAGTTTCCTTCGCATGAGTATTTACACATGCTTGAGTCCCTACCTACAAAAATTACATCTCTCTCTCTCTCTCCCATTCAAAACTGATTTTGAGGCAGGCAGCCTCAGAGCCCAGCCCTTCTAAGAGACACCTACTCGGACTTAATCCTACACCGAGCAAAATAAGCTGCCTTTTCTTCTGAAATTGTCCCTGACAAGATAACCACAGAAAGGGCCATAGATAGCCTCAACCCGCCCCTGGGTGGAGACTTAACACCCTAATGAGGAAAAAGTCATCCCTTCCTCCATCCTGGGGGATCAAACCCTTGCCTAAAGAAAATGCATAGTCATCCCTGAACTCTGAGCACCTGTGTGAAGGTCCATGCTGAATATTCATGATAAATTTGCGTTTCCTTGTCTGCTGTCTGTAAAAGCCCAAGCTGGCTGTGAGTAGTCTTGGAGGCAGCAGCCCTGATTGCTCCTTTCCTTGTACAATGAAATAAAGACATCTTTCTAATCTCCCACCTCGGCCTCTTGTTTATTGGCTGGGGTTTTCACCCAGCAACAATTTCTCAATATCTGTCCTTTTCCTTTTTCTTTCGGAACCCTTGGCCCACACCCCTGAGTGACCTCTGCAACCGCCCTCTTCATGATATCAAGTCCTTCCTGTCTGCAAACCCAGTGAACACAGCTCAAACTTTTATTCTCACAGGCATTTGACACTGTTGAACAAGCCCCTCTTAAAACATTCACCTGATTTCCACAACGCCACATTCTTTCGGTTTTCTTTCTACCTGAAGGGAAGTCAAATTTTCCTTTTATCTTGTTCTTTCTGTGAATTCTGCCCCGGGACCATTTTTTCTTCTCACACCACACTGGATGTTTAAGGGGAGTTCCTGGATGAGCTTGAAGAGATTAGTGAAATCCCTGAAATTGCAGGGTTATGAGAATATATTTATACACATCATTTTTATTAGATTTTTCAAAGTGTCCATGACTCAAAAAAGATAATGAACCACACTTCGAGCAAACTTTCTGGGCAATCTCATCTGATGAGTCCTTAATCTATGTGTGTAATCAGATCTCCTTTCTCAGCTCCACACTGATATATGCAACTGTCTCTTTGATATCTCTCTTTAGATATTAAAGAGGCACCTGAGACTCACCTGGCCTCATCATTGTCATCCCAAACCTGCTCCACTTCCTGTGTTTTCCACCTTAATGACTAGCACATCCATCCATCCAGTCGCCCAAGTAGATTGGAAGTAAATTGCTGGCCTTTCTTTCGAGGCACCTCTGAGTAGATTCAAACCACCAACCCTTCTGTTAGTGGCAGAGATGATAATAACACATTTGTTGAGGGTGTGTTTGGCTAAGCAATTTGCCTTCAGCATGTCACTTAATCCTAACAATAATCCTTTGGAATATGTACCTTTATATTTTTTCCTTTTGTAGATGAGGAAACAAAGCCACAGAGGTTAAGTACTCAAAGTCCCACTGGAAATAATGATGCCACTTTGGTTGGCCCCAGGCTGTCTGTCTTTAGAGTCCATGCTCTTAGCCACTCCTCTAGTCTTCTCTTAAACATCATCTCTTCCAGTAAGCAGCCTTGATCCCTCAAATCTAGGCAAAGTGCCTTTCCCCTCACCGCCTGAGAATCCTGTACTCACCTATCACATGATCATTGTTGTTGGTTTCGTTATCAGTCTCCTCACCAGAATGTAAACTCTGTGGAAGAAAGGACAGCTCTGTTGTTCAGGAGTGTCATTAGTGCAGTGGCATTTACACTGTGTTGCCAGTGACCCACACTAAGAAATACACCCAGCAACATGCAGATAAATCTTAATCTCTGAAAAGAATTCTTAGCTGTGGTAGGATGAACTCTGATATTTTCTATTCTGTTCTCTCTCTCTTTTTTATTGGTGATGGAGACCCTCAAAATTTATTTTAAGGTTCAGCAATGAGTCACAAGAAAGTTTGAAAAACACTGAGTGTGTTGCTTGGGCAAAATTCATGCACCATAAATATTTGTCCAATGAATATACTAAGACATTCTTAAGCCAGTAAGGTGAATATTTTACAATCGTATCTAGCATCAAGTCACAAACATTCAGAGAGAATAGGTGCCGTTGTTTACAAGTTTGTTTTGAGTTTTGTTCTTTTTTCCTCTCCCTTAAAACTGTAAAATCTGCCTCTAGTTTTCAAACCAAGCCCCTTGCCATTGAGTCGATTCCGACTCCTAGTGACCTTATAGGACAGGAGTTCCAAGGAGCACCTGGTGGATTTGAACTGCTGACCTTTTGGTTAGCAGCCATAGCACTTAACCACTACACCACCAGGGTTTCCAGTTTTCAAACAGGGAAGATAAACTTGGTGCTTCTAATTTTATTTTTTTCTAATTTAGAAGATGTCAAAGGGATTAACCCTCAGAGAAACCTCACTGCAACATCTTTTCTATAGTCTTCTGAACCTCTTAAACAAGAATACCTTTAAGAATTCATCTAAGAATGAAACTACAAACTGTCTTTATCTGAAGGCAATAAATTGCCCCATCAATCCTTATCAATCACAAATTTATTCCCTTAAAGGAAACAGTATTGTTCTTGGCCCAGATATTAAGGGCAGTCTTTTAGATAAAACAGACAATTTAGATATATAAGCATTAGCATTTTATTATCCTTGCCTTTAGAAAAAACAGAGATTCACAAATCTGTATCCAGAAGAGAAATTGTTCTCAGATATTTATTTAAATTTCCATTCAGGAAACTGCTCCTTAATCATTATTTACAAAATAGTAAATATAAAGTCTTAGAATATAATTTATTCTACTTTTTCAGCTAATTTTGATTAGAAAATTTATTTAAATATTTAACTATTTTATGATTTTATTTACCCTGTCTAGGATATATAATTGACAGTTACTGGTGGTGCAGTAGTTAAGAGCTTGGCTGCTAACCAAAAGGTCAGCAGTTTGAATCCCCCAGCCGCTTCTTCGAAACTCTATGGGGCAGTTCTACTCCGTCCTATAGGGTTGCTATGAGTCAGAATCATCGTGAGGGCAAAGGGTTTGGGGCTTCTTTTGGTTTTATGTGTTTATATTTACTTCTATCCTTGCCCTAGTTTTCACAAATGCCTGATACTTTGAGGTGGGCTTTCCTGATTTTGAGACAAAGGTAGCAATGTCCTTGATAAATCTTAATTTTAAAAAATCTATCTTATTATGAAAGAGAACCATGATAATACCAAGTATTCTAAGTCAGTTGTTCTTAAACTTTGTGATTTTAAAAACCAGTACTGTTTCCCTTTCCCCCCAGGAAAAAAATTAAAAAATAAAATTTTTTTTGCCCAGTAAGAACTTTAATGAAAAGAAACCACCATTTACTTTCACCATGATTTCATAAAATATAAAACAAAAGAAAACAATGACAAAAAACATGTTTTTAGATTAAGTTAAAAGCCAAACCCAGAAAGGACAGTTATTACTCATGTGACAAATATCTATGTATGAATACATGCTTATATGTGTGCATATATATGTGTGCTATACCAACGTTTTTCTGGTTCCTTTTGTTTGGTGATTAGGCCACGTTGTACAAAAACTCGAAGATGTGCATATTTGACTCAACAGTTCCATTTCCAGAATTTTGTTCTACAGAACTACTTGGACAAGCACCCAAATATATATCCATTTGTTTATGCAAAAAATTATATTTACTTTTTTTATTGTGTTGCTTATTAACAGCTCTACCCCTTTAGAATATAAATTTTTAAGGCCAGGACGTGTATCTGTAGTTCACTGACGTATCTCAAATGCTTAAAACAATGCCTGACACTAATATTTGTTGAATAGATTAATGTAATTATTAGTGTGTTAGAAGATAACATGCTATGAACAAAATACAGCGGGGTTAAAGAGATTGTCCTAAAGGCAAGCGAACAAGCTACAATTCAAAATAAAATGGTTTAAAGGTGAGTCTAATTGAGAGGGTGAGAAACCTGAAAGAGGTGAGAAGTCAGACATAGAGATATCTAGCAAGAATGTTCTTGGCAGAGGAAACAGGAAGTACACCAAGAATTCAAGCAGCAAGATCAATGTGGCTGGAGTAGAGTGAGCTAAGGGCAAAATTATTAAGTGAAATAACTAGGGTGGGCTTTACAGACCACTATAAGGACATTGACGTTTACTGTGAAATAGAGAACCAGTGGAGAGTTTTAAGCAAATTAGTTAATTAGTTAACTGATATTTTTAAAGAATTCAGCTGATGTGTTGAGAACAGACTGGTGGGGGTGAGGGTGGTCCAAAGTTCGAAGCAGAGTCCAGTTTGGAGGTTACAGCATAATTCAGAGGAGAAATAGTGGCTCAGGTTAGGGGGTAATAGTAGAGAAGGTGAGAAGTGGGCAGATTCTGAAAATATTTTGGAGATAGAGCCAATAGAATTTCCTGATGGATTGAATATGGGATATGAGAGAAGGAGAGCAGTCAAAGATGATTCCAAAGTGTTGTCCTGAACAACTGAAAGAACAGGGTTAGCATTAGCTTAGTTAGAAAAGCCTGCAGGTAGTTCTGATGCGGAGAGAGGGGATCAGAATTCTATTTTGGACAATATAAGTTTTCACAATGTTTCTAGAGAAGATGAATAGACAGCTGGGTAGGTAAAGGAGTCTATAGTTCAGGGAAGGTCTCAGATAGTATATAAATTTGAAAGTTATCAGCATTACAGGTGGTATTTAAAGCCATGAAAATATTTGTGATCATCAAGGTAGTGAATGTACTTGGAGAAGAAAAGAGATATTAAGAAATCTAAGGCCTAATGTCTGGGACACCCTAAGTCTAAGAGACCAATGAGAAGTAACGAGTGACCGGTGAGATAGAAAGTAAACCAGCAGAGGGCACTGTTCTTAGATCCAAGTAATGAAAGTGTAGAAGGGAGTACGGCCTGATCAACTGCATCAAACAAGTGCTGCTGATAGGTCAAGTAAGAGTTGAGACGCGGGTGTTGGATTTAGCAATGTGGTTGTCATTGATGACCAGGGCAAGAGCAATGTTGTAGAATGAAAGAGTTAAGAATTGGAGACAGCAAGTATAGTCAACTATTTCAAGAAGCTTTACTGCTGGGTTTACTGCAAAGTGGAAGTAGAAAAATGGATCTTAAAAGTAGAGTTAAAAGACGTTTAAAAAATTAAGATGGGAAAAATAACACATATTTGTATATGGCTGGGAAGGATCCGGCAAAGAGGGAAAAATGGATGAGTTTGAAGAGAGGGAGAATTGCTGAATGATGACCTGAGTAAGCAAGAGGAACGCAGTCAAGTGCATAAGCCACGAGACTGGTTTTTGGTAGTTCATTTATAGTAATAGGAAGGGTGGCATAGTGTGTGGGTGCAAATGTGGGTAAGTGGGTCGATGTGGTTGTGGAGTCTTTGAAAGCTCTCTTTTGATTGCTTCGGTTTTCTCAGGCAAAGAGGAAGCAAGTGAGAGTGAAGATGAGAGAGCTCAGAGAGAAGATGTTAGAAGTTTGAGGAGAGGGGGGAAATTGTTGGTAGAATGGAGGAGAGGCACCTGAGAAATAGAGCATGATCCCCAGGTAGTAATAAGTATCCACCTGAGGTCTGTGGACATAAACAAAGACATCTGTAAAATGAAGAATTAGAAACAGCGTAATATGCATCAATAGGGAGTTGGCTAAATTATAGAATTGAACAGGATACCGTCATTAAAGAGAATACAGTAAATCTTGGAGGGGGTTATCCAAGAAATGTTGTTAAGTAACAAATTTTGAGGTAGAGCAGTATTTATCATGTAACTCCATTTTTATAAGAATAAAGTTATAATTCTCTTTATGTGTATATTTATTACCGTAGGAATATAGGTAAGCAAGCAGCTGGAAAAATAATCACTGTCCGTGTTTACAGGTAAAGCTGTTATTTTCTATTTCAAATATTTCTCTATTGTTTGGATATATTTCCAAGAACTTACATTACTTTCAAAAACCCAAGAAGCGTTCTTAAAGTTGTGTCATACTGATGCAGGGGTAATGATAGCTAACGATGATTGTGAACTTACTATGTGCTCTGTATAGGGTCACTCTGAGTCAGAATTGACTCAACGACAGTGGTTTTTTTGGGGGGGGTACTATTCTGTTTTATATGTAATTGTGTATTTATTTCTCATAACAGCTGTATAAACATGCATTCTTATTATTCCCATTTTTATAGATGAGAAAATTAAATCACGAAATCATTAACTCACCTGAAGTCTCAGCTATATGAAAATACACACTAGAAAGAAAATATGGGCAGCAATCTGTATTCTCCTGGTGGAAAAGCCTTTTCTAAGCATGAGGCAAAAATCAAGCACCATAAAACATTTCAGCTTAACCAAATGAAAGCTGAAAATTTCCATGTGGCAATGAACATTTTAAATAATATTGAAAGATGTATTTAAGCTGAGAAAAAGATACGAACAAATGTGACAGACAAAAGTGCCCAATATCCAAAGAGTTTTCGCTAATTAGTTTTCAACTTAAATTTTAGACGATGAATAATGCAAGAGAAAAATTGGCAAAGGAATTTCCAAAAGAAGTTCAGATTATCACAAAACATGAAAATATTTTGAATCATGTTGAATCCAAATAAATTTAAATAATAACAATTATATGCACTGGCTTAAAAAAAAGGAAGGAGAAGAAGATTGATGATGCAACGTTGGAGTGTATGTGGTGGAAAATAGTACTTAGGGACACTGTTAATGAGATCTTTATTGTGTGCTTGCTGTATTATTTGAGAATATTCACTTCTATCCAAAAACAAAACAAACCCATGCCATCAAATCAATTCTGACTCAAAGCACCCTATAGGACAGAATAGGCTTTCCAAAGAGCAACTGGTGGATTCAAACTGCCGACTTTCTGGTTAGCAGCCAGGCTCTTAACCACTGTGCCATCGGGGCTCCACTTGTCCTATAAAAAACCAAAAACCAAACCCAGTGCCGTCGTATAGAAAACAATAAAAGCAAATGGGATGCATGAAACTGGTAAGTATTAAGCCAGACAGTAACTTATAAATTGCTAAACCAAAAACCAAACCCATTGCTGTCCAGTCAATTCTGACTCAGCAACCCTGTAGGACAGAGTAGAACTGCCCCATAGAGTTTCCAAGGAACACCTGGTAGATTTGAACTGCCACCCTTTTGGTTAGCAGCCCAACTCTTTACCACTGTGCCACCAGGGTTTCCTATAAATTGCTTTCAGCATATAAATTAAGCATATGTGTATATATAAAAAAAACCCACTGCTGTCAAGTTGATTCTGACTCATAGCGACCCTATAGGACAGAGTAGAACTGCCCCACAGGGTTTCCAAGGAGTGCCAGGTGGATTTGAACTGCCAACCTTTTGGATGGCAGCTGTAGCTTTTAACCACTATGTATATGTGTATATGGGTAGTGCAAATGGTTAAGTGCTTGACTACTAGCCAAAAGGTTGGTGGTTCAAACCTGCCCAGAGGCACCTCAGAAGACAGGCTTGGCGATTTGTTTCTGAAAGGTCATAGCCTTAAAATCCCTATGGAGCAGTTCTACTCTGCACACATGGGGTTGCCATGAGTCAGAATAAATTCAATGGCACCTAACAACATATTGTAGCTTAAGATACATGGACAAGACTCCTAAGATGTGTTAAGTATACTAATGAGTAAGCAAGATGTTTTCCAGACTTAGGCAGAATTCATAAAATGTTTTAAATACAGAGAGTAAATTAGCTATATCTAAGACATTAAAGATAATAGAATAAATGCACAATATGATGGAACAAACAAGAGTGTTACTTATAGTTAGGGATAAAGGTGGAGGCATATAATGGAGATCATACCACAGTTATGTCAACCCTAAAACCGTTACCCATTATGGCTCCATTTTGTCCCTACTTGTGTTCTTCGAAATGCAGGTAAATTCTATAACTCTTTAGTCAGTTGTGGCCAGGCATACTTGCCCTTAGACCTCTCTGATAGAGCACGTGTGTATTGGCTGCAAGCATCTGCTAAGCCCCTTGTTCAAAGCTCAGTTCAACTCTGGTTCTCATAATCATACCATCAATGGAAAAAATGATGTGGAAGAGAGGGACAGTGAAAGACAAGATATATGAACAGTGAGTAACCCACGCATCAGGTAGTGTGGTCCTTCCACGGTATTTTGCACCCTATCTTAAGTATATTGACTCGAAGGCAATAGTTTGTTTTTTTTCTTAAGTATGTTAACCTAACCTATCTTCTTCCCCTTGCTTCTCAGTGTGTCTCTAATTGATTCAATAAACATGATTTGAGCACCTTAATTTGATCTGTGAAGCTTTCTATTCTATGACTTCTAGGATAGCATTCCAGAAACCAAACTTTGCTGTAGGGTCGATTCTGGCTCATAGCAACCCTATAGGACAGAGTAGAACTGCTCCATAGGGTTTCCAAGGAGCAGCTGGTGGATTCAAACTGCTGACCTTTTGCTTAGCAGCCAAGCTCTTAACCACTTCCCCACCAGGGCTCCAGGATAGCATAACTTGTCATGTATTTGGAGGCTACCTTTTCATCAAGTTAATATCCCATACAACAGGATGTAAATTATACAGTCTTTTGGAAGAGCATTTTAGATTTCATGTCAAATTATAAGCATCATACAGGGTTTATAAACCAGTGCAAATCTTTTCATAAAAATCCCACTTCCAGGCATTTAAGGTCAAACAAGTATGAAAAAGTTGTGTACAGGTGGGTTACTTACTCCAGCTTTGTTTATAATTGTGAAAACTTGCAGACATACAAAAATCTAAATGTTAGTTGATAATTACTATTGTATTAGTTTCTGCTGGTTCTAGAAAAATAAAAGTTTAAACTGAGAGGAATCACAATGGATTATGGAAATAATACTAAGACCTGAGGTGACTGTTAGTAGTTCTGTCAGAAAGAAGTAGAATATTGTGGAAACCCAAATTATTGCGTTGTACTACAGAGAGGTCTTGCTAGTGATAACAAATGGTGGTGGTTTGATAAAACTCAAAAAGTTGCCCTTAGTAAATCGACAAAAAAAAAACCTTGAAAATATTAATAAAATTTGGTAAATTCTGATAGAGCTTTGCAACTGTTTGGCAGGGTTACAGGGTAGTGGCGTGACAACTTCCAGTAGTATTATCTAACAACTGTTTCCAGACAGGCAAATAGACAAAATGATTTTAAATGATTTGGTGGGTATCACCTGTAACAGCTGAAACTCGTGCAAACCATGAAAGGATTTTCTGCTTGTTTTGGGTTTTTTTGTTTTGTTTTGTTTTGTTTTCAGGGTCAAATTATTTAATTACCACTTGGACCAGGGCCTGAGATGTGTATTCATGGAAAATAAGTCTGTCTGGTGTAACCAAGAACCCCTCTTCCTCTCTGAAGGTAGATTTAAGATTGTGACTTTCAGGGCTAAAACCAATAGGCTGAGTGTGGTAGGCAGAATAATGGCCCCCCCAAAGATGTTTGCATCCTAATCCTCAAAACCTGTAAATACGTTATCACACACGGCAAAAGGGACTTTACAGAGGTGATTAAGTTAAGGAATGTTGAGATGGGAAGATTTTCCTGGATTATCTGGATGAGTCCAATATAATCACAAGGATCCTTACAAGTGGAAGAGGAGATCAGGGTCAGAGAGAGAGAGCCGAAAGCTGGCTTTGAAGATAAGGGAAGCTGCCATCACACAAGGAAATAAGACAGCCTTTAGAAACTTGAAAAAGCGATGAAGTAGATTGTCCCTTAGAGCCTCTAGAAGAAATGCAGCCTTGCCAATGCCTTGATTATAGCCCAGTAAGATCTATTTTGGATGACTGACCTTTAGACTTTAAGATAATAAATTTGTGTTGTTTCAAGCCACCAAATTTGTGGTAATTTGTTACAGTAACAATAGAAAACTAATACACTGAGTCAAATATTTTAGAATAGCACTTTTCATCTTGTCTATGGTAAAGGCCAGCTTGTTGTTTTGATCTCCAATCAAGTGTGGACCAACATTTTAATAAAATATAATAAAAATAAATGACTAGAAAAATGATATTAAAGAAACATAAAAAACCACAGGCCTTGTTTTAAAAAAGGTACTCATCTGACATAAAATCACTCTGTCAAATTACTCTGATGCTTACTCTCATTTTCTGCACTGTGTTCTCAAGGACCAGTAGCAAACAGTTTGCAGTGGGCATGGGTCCACCGACCACACTTTCAGTAGCATTAGTTTTAGGTGACTTTCAGAGTGAGTGGTGTACATTTGGGTTGGCAGTGCCTAGATAGCTCTCAGCGGAACTTCTAAACCTAAGCAAATATATCGGCTCTGGTCCCAAGGGGACTATAAGAAACAATCTATTTCATTGCTTTTTCAAGCTTCTATAGGCTGTCCTGGAAACCCTGTTGGCATAGTGGCTAAGAGCTATAGCTGCTAACCAAAAGGTCAGCAGTTCAAATCTACCAGGGGCTCCTTGGAAACCATATGGGGCAGTTCTACTATGTCCTATAGGGCTGCTATGAGTTGGAATCGACTCAATGGCAATGGGTTTGGTTTTTTGGTATAGGCTGCCCTGATTCCTTGGTTCATGGCAGCTTCTCCTCAGCAAAGAGAAAATACAATGACTTAAAAAAAAAAAGAAACCTTAGTAATCAAAGAATGCTAAATTAAGATATGAAAAATCCATTGCCATCAAGTTGATTCCAACTCATATTTGGCAGCAGTAAATGAGAGTTCAGTGGTAAAGACTGGATATTCTCTTCCTTCTTTAATTTTTTAAGATGCGATATAAAGTATAAGATTTTTAAGATGAGATATAAATTTTAAATTGATACGTAATCTAAAACAATTTATCTAAATGATTCAAGGTGCTTAACGGTATTTACATACAGTGAATCGATAATCTGACCTATAATTTAATAAGAAAATAGTATGAAATGCAGATAAAGTTTAATTGGCGAGTCATAAAATACAGCTAAAGATATAATTATTTAATGTCTCAAGATTAAAAGAAAAATCCTAAATAAGTAAAATATGTTACATTAATACAATGTGCTATTGTTATACAGCCATTAAAGTGATTCTGATGATTTTTATTTACACTGTTTTGGTTTTGTTGTTGAGCAATATGGTAAACGCCTTAGTTACCTAGCGCTGCTATAAGAGAAATATCACAAGTGGGTGGCTTTAACAAACAGAAATTTACTTTCTCACAGTGTAGGAGGCTAGAAGTCTAAAATCAGGGCAACAGCTCAAGGGGAATGCTTTCACTCTCTTTTGGCTCTGGAAGAAGGTCCTTGTCTCTTCAGCTTCTGCTTCCTGGTTTCTTGGAGCTCTCCGGGTGGATTGGCATCAATCCTCCCCCATCTTTCCTCACTGGCTTGTTCTTTTAATTTCTTTATATCTCAAAACAGATTTGACTCAAGATACATCCTATACTAATACTGCATCATTAACATAACTAAGACAAACCATTTCCAAATGGGGTTATAACCACAGGCATAGAGATCAGGATTTGTAACATATATAACACATATTTTGTGGGGACGTAATTCAATTCATAACAATGTTCAAACTGTTAAATGGCTGGAAGAAAACCTCATGAGAAGTAATACTTGTTGCTGTTGTTAGGTCCCATCGAATCAGCTCCGACTCATAGCGACCTCATGCATAACAGAACGAAACACTGCCCGGTCCTGCGCCATTCTTATAATCGTTGTTATGCTTGAGCTCATTGTTGCAGCCACTGTGTCAATCCACCTCATTGAGGGTCGTCTGCTTCTCCACTGACCCTGTACTTTGCCAAGCATGATGTCCTTCCTTCTCCAGGGGCTGATCCCTCCTGACAACATGTCCAAAATATGTAAGACACAGTTTTGCCATCATTGCTTCTAAGGAGCTTTCAGGTTGTACTTCTTCCAAGACAGATTTGTTCATTCTTTTGGCAGTCTGTGATATATTCAATATTCTTCGCCAACACCACAATTCGAAGGCGTCAATTCTTCTTCGGCCTTCCTTATTCGTTGTCCAGCTTTCACATGCATATGATGCAATTGAAAATAACATGGCTTGGGTCAGGTGCACCTTAGTTTTCAAGGTGACATCCTTGCTCTTCAACACTTTAAAGAGGTCCTTTGTAGCAGATTTGCCCAGTGAAATGCGTTGTTTGATTTCTTGACTGCTGCTTCCATGGACATTGGTTGTGGATCCAAGTAAATGAAATCCTTGACAACTTCAATCTTTTCTCCGCTTATCATAATGGTGCTCGTTGGTCTAGTTGTAAGGATTTTTGTTTTCTTTATGTTGAGGTGCAATCCATACTGAAGACTGTGGTCTTTGATCTTCATTAGTAAGTGCTACAAGTCCTCTTCACTTTCAGCAAGCAAGGTTGTGTCATCTGCATAACGCAGGTTGGTAATGAGTCTTCCTCCCATCCTGATGCCCCGTTCTTCTTCATACAGTCCAGCTTCTCCGGTTCTTTGCTCAGCATACAGATTGAATAGGTATGGTGAAAGGATACAGTCCTGACGCACACCTTTCCTGACTTTAAACCACTCAGAATCCCCTTGTTTTTTCTGAACAATTGCCTCTTGATCTATGTAAAGGTTTCTTATCGGAAAATACTACCAATATTTAATTGTGTATGCCTTCTTTCCCCCACTACATCTTATTATTACTCCTACCCAGAATAGATTGCATACCATTCCCCATTCTCTAAACATAATTCTAAATAAATACTGTGGTTAGTAGTAAAATATACCTAAAGAAGAAAATTCTGTTTTTTTCTTGATATCTACCTCAATTTTTAAATGTCAAATTCTATTCAAAAAAATTTTTTGGTAGGTTGACTTTGCAGGTGCCATTAGCATATTTCCTGGTCTACCCGTTTGTGTAATCCTCATTCCCTGTGCTCATTCTTTCCTTCTCTTGAAACAACAAGGATGGGAATAGTCATCACGTTGTGAGTTATAATTAGTATAAAAACCAAAAAACTAAACCCATTGCTGTCCAGTCGATTCCAACTCATAGAGACCCTATGGGACAGGGTAGAACTGCCCCATAGGATTTCCAAGGAGCGCCTGGTGGGTTCAAACTGTCTACGTTTTGGCTAGTAGCCAGACTCTTAACCACTATGCCACCAGGGTTTCCAAAAAATAGGACACCTCAATAATTTTTCCCTAATTGCTGAAGATTCTTCCCAACTTTCCTTACTATATCGGTACTAATGCCATGGCTTACTTTCATGTTTAGAGATGATGAATAATGTGTCTACAATTCAATCAAGATGAAAAAGTTAAACAACAAAAACAAAATAAAAAATGTCAGCACCCTTTTATTTCAGTAGGAAAACATTTCAGTAGGATAGGGTGAGTGAGGTCATAGGGCCAGGATTGGAGAAGCTTCATTATGTGTTTGAAGCTCTCTTCTTTGGTTCTTCATGTACGTTTAACCATTTAACTATGGGACTTTGTTTTGTGATTGTTATACCTCTGTTACCTAGAACAGAAGGTCCCCAACTGGTACAAAATGGTTTATGTTTGACTACTGACCTAAAGGTTGATGATTTGAAATGACTCAGAGGCAACAAGAAAGAAAGGGCTGGCAATCTGCTTCCATAAAGATTACAGCCAAGATAACTCTATGGAGCAGTTCTATTCTGTAACACATGGTGTCACCATGAGTCGGAATGGACTTGATGGCAACGGGTTTTTTGCTTCTAGATGCTCAATATTTGTTCATTGCCTGGCACGAACATCCAAATCACTTTGTGCTTCAGCGGTCAGAACTCTGTTATTTTGTTTGTTTATTTAAATAACTTTTTTTCTGATGAAAAAATAATGCTTGATTTCAAAAAATTGAAAAATATTGAATTTTATAGTAAATTTATAATGAATTACTAAGAAATAGCAATTTGTATTTTGATATGTATCTTTCCAAATTTTTTTCTGTGCATTCGACATTATTTTTATAAAGTTACGGGTATTTTCTACATATTTTTGCAAATCTGCCCTTTTTTGTTTAACAATGTTCATGGATAAATTTCGATGCCATTAAATATTCTTTTACAACATTATTTATGACTAATAATTTAACCTATGGATGTTCTATAATGTATTTACTCTTGTAGATTCAGTTTTCTCTGTAATAAATAATACTAAAATGAATATATTTGTAATTCTTTGTCCACTTCTATCACTTAATTCATTCAACAAATACGCCCACCATTTGTCCCTGCCCTTGCATAGTTTAGGAGCCCTGCTAACGCAGTGGTTAAAGTGCTCAACCGCTAATCGAAAGGTCAGTGGTTCGAACCCACTAGCTGCTCTATGGGAGAAAGATGTAGCAGTCCGCTTCTGTAAAGATTTACAGCCTTGGAAACTATGGGGCAGTTCTACTCTGTCCTGTAGGGTCACTGTGAGTTGGAATCGATTCAGCCGCAATCAGTTTGGTTTTTGGTTTGTGTCGTTTATATTCTAGTGTCTTAGAGTAATATTCTAGATGTTAAAATTGCCAGTGAGAGGTCATGAATGCTTTAAGAGTTTTGACATGTATTGCAAACTTGTCCTCGAGTAAAGTTTTCTTAGTGTATGCCCCGGAGCAGTGTATAATAGCGCTTGCTTCCTTGTTCATCCATCTACACAGGGTATTGTGTTTTTTCATTTTTGTCAATTGGAGGAACAAAGACGTTTAATTTTTAATTTGTGTTTCTTTGTTTACTAGTGAAGTTGGATATTTTTATGCTCATAATCACAATAATTCTAGCTAGCCTGATATTTTTCTCATTTTATTGACCAAAGGTCAGAAAAATAACTTGTCCAGAGCCCCACAGCCAATAAGTGATAGAGCTGGGATTTTTATCTAGGTCCATAACTCTAGGACCAGTTTTTCACTATTTTGCTAAATTGCCTCTTTTTTGATTTTCCAATTTGGGCTAAAAGTCCAGAATTCCAATATTTTTGTTTGCAGGGCCCTTAAAGACAGTCAAATTCAATCCATGATTTTATAGATAAGAAAATTGAGATCCAAACAGATTATCCCTTTATAACAGACCCTTCAAATCCTTCCATTTAAAACGTTCACACCTGGGTATGTATTGTAAAAGACTGAGTGAATTGCGGGAGATAATAGGTCATTGGAAGGGTTGTGATTAATTCAGATTCTCCCCACTCCTAATCTGGTGCGTTTTTTGCTATATCAGTTGAATATGCACTCTGAATTCTTTCTTTCCCTTGATAAACTTGAACTCTCTTTTAATAAACAATAATGAAAATAATAATAGCTGTTGAGTGCTTATTGAGTGCTTACCATTTGGTAGATACTACTCGGAGCACTGCACGTGCATTATCATAGCGAAGAAGGTATTCTCATGTTACAGTCGAGTGACTTGCATGAGATCACACAACTAAATAAGTGCTGGGCCTAGAATTCAAACACAGTCTAATTTCTGACTTTGAGCCTGGAAAGTCAAATACAGAAAATCAAATTGCAACCCAGGCTTATTGTTGAAGACAGTTCTGGATTGTAGATTAATTTAAAAATGTTAACTAGGATGCATGTAAGAGGTGATAAGAGCAATGGGGATGGAGAAAATCTGGCTACCTGGAAGAATGAGATCTATGGAAATAACACCAATTTATCCACTCACTCACTTATTACACAAATACTTACCGAATGTCTACTATCTGCCAGACACTTTTGTTGGCGGTGGAGATAATTAAACAAAAAGATAATAGTTCTGATCCCCAAGAAGTGTATTGTTAGGAGGGGAGGTAGGCAAACACAGTGAGATGCACTGTGATAAGTGCTATCATGGACGCCCAATTTAGGCTCTGTG
Source organism: Loxodonta africana (assembly GCF_030014295.1). Taxonomy (NCBI): domain Eukaryota; kingdom Metazoa; phylum Chordata; class Mammalia; order Proboscidea; family Elephantidae; genus Loxodonta; species Loxodonta africana. The sequence continues at coordinate 131,554,783 of NC_087345.1, read as the reverse complement.
GGAGAAGGAAGAAGCATCTAAACCTATTCAGGCAAGTCAAGAAAGTCTTTGCAGTGGAAATGACCTTTGAACTTGGTCTGTGGAAAAGTTTGAGGTGAAATGAGCTCGTGAGAAAACCACAAATAAATAGGTTGTGTCGTTAAAGCATCAACACTGTGGACAGTAAGAAAAAAAGAAAAACCAGTTGCCGTTGAGCTAATTCTTACTCGGGGCGACCTCTGGTGTGCAAGAGTAGAACTATGCTCCACAGGGTTTTTCATCGCTGATTTTTCTGAAGTAGAACACAAGGCCTTTCTTCCAAGGTGCCTCTGGGTGGACTCGAACCTCCAACCTATCAGCAGTGATTCCTTAACCTTTCATATCACCCAGCAACTCCTCTATGATGGTGGGTGGATGAATGTGAGAGTAGGAAGGAATATGGGTGCCAGGTCAAGAAAGTCCTTATATACCAAACTAAATAGTTTAGATTTTATCCTGTAGATAATGGTAAACTATTTTTTTCCTTTGGGGGAAACAAATTTTTAAAATAGGAGATATTAAATAATGTATAATGATAAAGTCCCTGTTCTCAAAATGTTTGAGAATTATATTGGTGTTAAATATAAACCAGTTCTTCCACGTTGTTGGGTGCTGTCAAGTCAATTCCGACTCATAGTGACCCTAAAGAGCAGAACTGACCCATAATGTTTCTAGGGAACAGCTGGTGGATTTGAACTGCTGACCTTCTGGTTGGCAGCTATAGCTCTTAACCACTACAGCACCACAGCTCTGATTCTTTCATAGCATTTGAAAATCTTTAAGTAGTTTGGCCAAAAAAAAAAAAAAAACCCAACCAAACCAAAACAAGACAAAAAAACAAAAACAGGTAGATGCTGCCATATTTAGACTCAGATCAGCTCCATGTCTTTTCATATGTAGTTCTCTCAGCCTTGAATGCCTGTTTGTCTCACTGAAAAATGTCTACTTAAGCTTTGAAGCTGTCTCCCCTGTGAACACTATGTGGCAGGCATTGTGCTGAGTACTTCAAATGTATCAATCATCTTGTCAGATTCCTACAGCAAATTAGAAAGTCAGTTTTTATTTTCAGTTGAGAAAACTAGAATTTAGGAAGGTTTAGTGACTTGCCCAACATTGTAACGAAACCAGAATTAACTGAGTCAGCCTGACTCTTAATCAGGAAGTGCAAAGGGTTATGGGCAAAATTCAGTTCTTCTTAAAGCAGAAACCCTGGCAGTGTAGTGGTTAAAAGCTATGGCTGCAAACCAAAAGGTCAGTGGTTCAGATCTACCAGGTGCTCCTTGGAAACTACTATGGGGTAGTTCTACTGTCTGATAGGGCCACTATGAGTTTGACTCAATGGTTATGGGTTCCCCGCCCCCCCCCCCCCCCGCTTTTTTGGCTTAGTTTTTCACACCAATGTGAAATATACCTCTATCAGAAATTTACCTATATTTATCTAATTAGACTATCAATCGTAAGACTCTGAATCATTCATTACTGCATTTCTAGCATCCGTCTCAATGCCTTGCACATAATAGCTGCTCAATAAATATTAAATAATAAGTGCGTGTCTCCCTTGCATTCTCTCTACCACTGACAAGCCTCAGATCGTTGTAGAGTTTATGTTAATGCACTGATAATCTTTGTTTTGTGAATTTTTTCTGGAAGAGTAGAATAAGGGGAGTGAAAAAAGTTCTATGTCTTGTCGCATCCAATTGCCTTGGAGAAGCTGGGAAGAGAGCAATTCACACTTGATTATCTTAAATCAGATAAAGTAGCAGCACTTGAATTGCTGGGCAGTCTGGCGCTAGAGCTCTTCTGATCCTGAACAGTCAGTTCTGTTTCACCTCAGAGGCCATGCGTCCTTCCCTTTCTGTCTTGGCTCTTGGCCTTCTGCTAACCCTGGCCTTGTGCCAGCCATTCCAATTTCAAGAACACGTCCTTCTCCAATTTCTGGGCCTAGACAAGGTGCCTTCACCCCGGAAGCTCCTATCCGTGCCTTATATCTTAAGGAAAATCTTCCAGGATCAAGAAGCAGCAGCAACTGCTGGGGTCTCCCAAGACTTATGCTACGTAAAGGAGCTGGGTGTTCGTGGAAATGTACTCCGACTCCTCCCAGACCAAGGTAAGAATGTAGAAGTGCCTTCCCTCTCCCCTGAGAAAATCTGGAAGCAGGCAATGTGAAGAAAGGAAAGGAGAAGGGAAATAGCAAGTACTGAGTGGCTTGTAGAAGGCCAGTGTATTGGATATTTTGCATATTTATCTCATTTAACCACAATCACAATCCTGAGAGGAAGGCAGGTATTCTTATCAACCTTTTTTAACAAATAAGGACATAGGGCTCAGACAGTAGGTAATCTATAACCTAGTGTGTGAACAGAGTCAGAAATCAGTGGGTTTTTTTGAATCAACTGCTTTGTGCTGAGGTTTAGGGGAAAGAAGGGTGGTGGAATACTTTAAGCCAACCACATACATATGCTAAAAAAAAAAAAAAACAAACCTGTCCAGTCAATTCCAACTCATAGCAACCCTAAAAGGAGCACCTGGTGGATTCAAACTGCCGACCTTTTGGATAGCAGCAGTTACACTTAACTACTGTGCCACCAGGGTCCCCATACATATTCTGATGCCTGTGATACGGTGAGCAGGGAGCCAAAACCAGAAACCCACTGCCGTTGAGTCGATTGCGACTCACAGGAGCAGGAGAGGAAAATCTTGAGCTCAATTTGCCCATAAGTACTTCTTCCCTTCTCCACATCTCTTCTACTTTTGTTGGGTAGAAAAGGCTATTCTTGATTTGTGAATAACTAGCAATAATGTATGTCATAACCGTGACCTTAATATGAAGATCTAAATGAATGCTATACAATAGTTCCCCAAACTAAGCACTCACCAAATTGGTTCTCCAGCCTAGTTCCTACTACCCCTTCTCTTCCACCCAATTCTTATTCATAATCTGAGATTGGAGTAGATAATCTGCATTTCTATACAGCCTTCCTACTGGTTCAGATGCAGAATTGAGATTTCAGGAACTGGAGAGAAGATTTGAATACTGATTCAAGAATCATTTATTGGATACTTACTAGGTGCTTAGAACTGTATGGCCTTGAGAATGCAGAGATTAAATATAAAGTTGCCCCTTAAAGAGTTTATAGAAGATAGACAAACAGATGGCTTCCATACATTGTGCTAAGTTTTATAACAGAGGCTCAGGGCCTTGTGAGGGGGATTTGGTGGGGCGGATGGGGGGACTGATCAGATAAAGTTTCTGGGGAGAGGTTAAGAAATAAGGGGAAGTGTGAAGGGCTAGTGGAAGGGTTTTCCATGGAGAGAGAACTCAGTGGAGCATACGGTTTGAAGAATGCTCCCCCGACCATGGAAATAACTTTGATTTTTGTATAATCATACTCCTATCAAATGATACAGGAATAGGGTAATCTCACCATTCTCCCTTTCAAACCTTTCCCTAGAAAAAAACCACCATTAATAATTGGCGTATATCCTTCCAGACTTTGCTTCTTTACATGTATATAATATAAACTTGCAATATTTTTACAAAAGTGGGATCACCCAGCAGATCATGGTCATCTCTCAGATATGAGAGCAAATAGTCTATTTACCCTTGTTTTAGTGGTTGCAATGATATCCCATTGTTCAAATGTACCGTAATTTGTGCAACTGATAGTCTGTTGATGGGCGCAGACCTACTATATATCAGTGCAGCTTTACATCCATTTTTGTGTGTGCATTTTTTTCTATTATTTCCTTAGTATAAATTCTTAAGAGGGTTAGCTTTAGGGTTCTATGTTAGTTTTGCCCATTTTTGAGCTTTATATAAATGGAACCATGGAGCGCATCCTTTTTCGTATCTGGCTTCTTTCACTCAATATTCTATTTGTGAGGTTAATCCATGTTGTGTGTATTTGTAGCTCATTCACCTTTACTGCATTGTTATACTCCGATTTATTTGTGGATGTTACCCTTGATTACCATTTGGAAGAAAGCATTCTTCTAGGTTTTAATTTTTTGCTAGTCTGGGAGCGAAAATAATCTCATTGTGGCAAAAAATGATACTGCTTTAATTTGGACTTTTTAAAGTCAGGTGGCATGCATTTTCAAATGGGTAATGAGCCGTTTTTATTTTTCAAATAATTGTTCATATGTTCTAGCCATTTTTCTTCTGAGGAATCATCTTTTTCTTAATGATCGTTCTCAATCATTTGGAAGAACTCTTTACAATGCGTCTTGTATAACAAGAATCCTTGGTTGTTCTTTGTGTTTTAATTTTGTAAATGCTGTCTTCCACATACAGATTTTTTTAAATTTTCATGCGGTCAAATCTGGCTTTTGGATTTTCTTTCATGCCTGAAGAATGTGATTTAGTGATAAAGAGGGAGACCAATATATTTTAATTTGAAGCTGCCTTCAGGAAAGAATGTTTCAGAGCAGTTGAAGAAGGCTAAGGATGGTGAAAACATCCCTGCATTTGACAGCTAGCCAGCCTTTGAGAAAGCAGCTTCAGTGGAGTAAATAAGTTAACGGTAAAAGAGTTAGAAAATAACAGAGGTGTATGTACTAAGAGGAAACCCTGCTGGCATAGTAGTTAAGAGCTATGGCTGCTAACCAAAAGGTTGGCAGTTCAAATCCACCAGGTGCTCCTTGGAAACCCTAAGGGGCAGTTCTACTCTGCCCTGTGGGGTCACTGTTAATCAGAATCAACTCCATGGCAGGAGGTTTGGTTTGTTTTTGTTAGTGCTAAAAAGTGGAGACAGAATATATAGTGTTCCTTTTAAAAAAATTGGCAATGAAAAGAACAGGATGGATGATATAGTAAGTAGGCTTGAAAGAAGAAACTGGGTAATTTTAAAGGCTTTTTTATTTTTATCGTTTTTCGAGGGAGACTTGAGAACGAAGAGGCATTGTGCTGGGTTGGCTAGAATGCCTGGGTTTATGTTTTGATTTCTCCACTAGCCGAATAACCTGGGAAATCTCTATTTTGGGTGGCCCTCACCTACCAACAGAACAGTGCTATTAGGCCAAAGAAGTTCTTTGTAGAGAGGGAGAAATTGAAGAGGAAAAAAAGGAGTAAAAGTATAGTCTATGAGCCTATTTCTAGAGGAGTAAGTGAGGTTTCAAAACGCAGGCAGGGAAATTAGCTTTGAAAATAGGGAGAGCACATCTACAATTTCAAAAGATACAGAAAAGCAGGTCTATGTGGAGAAATTAAAAGATCCCGTTGTATACTTCAGTCTTCAGTGAGGTGAGAGACCAGGTATTCAGAGCTGCAAGAATTGAGGTTATTGACATTGATAACTGCGGGCTTCAGACAAGAATTCCCTAAGGATCAAAAATAAGGGGTTTCTAAGTGTCCGATTTAGGCTGTATCACAGGAGTTTTTATTAAAGTCAATCTGAGTAGACTACGGCCAGCAACACCTGACAGGGATTCTTAAACATTTTTGTGCCATGAATCCCTTTGGCAGCCTGAAGCCAATGGACCCCTTCTCCAGACTTGTGGTTTGCATGTATGAAATAAAATATTTAGGATTTCAAAGGAAACCAATTACGTGTTGAAATACATTTGCATAAATATTGTAAAAACAAATGTGTGTATAGTAATGTATATGATTCTTAATGCAATAAGTAATAAGATCTAGGGAAAGGACTGTAATTACCATAATTAGCTGGAAAAAATGTAGCATGAGCATAAATGTTTATTAAAGATATTTGTAACAACAATATGCTGTGAACATAGATATCTGTGATTTTTATTGGAAACAATGTCATAGACCCTGATAATATTATTGTGATTTCTTTCCTATATTCATAATTGATGGGACTGCTAAATTTCATTGAGAATAAAAATTAACTTCTTTTTTCCATCCATCATGGACCCTCCAAATTCTATCCAGGATACGTTGGGGACCCATAGAAGATAAGAATCTCTGGCTTAGAAGGGGGAGTGAGAGAAACAAATTCTCCCAAATGGTAGGCTTTAGAGTATAACTGATAATTTCTTGTCCTTATTTTGTGTATGTGGATATTTATATTTATATCATGTAGGTTGATATGAAGTAAAATATATTATGGTGATTCTCCTATCTCTCTGCTCCCATCTAGGCTTCTTTCTTTATTCCAAGAAACCTTCCCAAGCCTCCTCTTGCCTACAGAAGCACCTTTACTTTAACCTATCTACCATCAAAGAAAAGGAACAGTTAACAATGGTTCAGCTGAGCCTGGACTTGGGACCCAACACTTACTACAACCTGGGACCAGAACTGGAATTGGCGCTGTCTCTGGTTGAGGAACCTAATATGGGGGTTGGGGGTCGGGGTAGGGATGGATCCCTCCCTAAGCTGGGTAAAATGTTTGCATTGCAGTCAGTTCCATGGCCTCAAGGTATCCTTCACTTCAATCTGCTGCATGTGGCTAAGGATTGGAATAACAACTCCAAGAAGAATTTCAGTTTGTTCCTGGAAATCCTGGTCAAAGGTCATAGAGATACAGAGGTCAGTTTCCAGCTTGAGGACACCTGTGCCCGACTGAGACACCTCCTTCATGCTTCCCTGCTGGTGGTGACCCTCAACCCTGAGCAGTGCCACCCTTCACCCCGAAAAAGGAGGTCAGCTATCCCTGTCCCTAAGGCTTCTTGCAAGAACCTCTGCCATCGTCACCAACTGTTCATCAACTTCCGGGACTTGGGTTGGCACAAGTGGATCATTGCCCCCAGGGGGTTCATGGCAAACTACTGCCATGGAGAATGTCCTTTCTCACTGACCACCTCTCTCAACAGCTCCAATTATGCTTTCATGCAAGCACTGATGAGTGTAGGTCGTCCAGACGTCCCCCAGGCTGTCTGTATCCCCACCAAGCTGTCCCCCATTTCCATGCTCTATCATGATAATGATGATAATGTCATTCTCCGACATTATGAGGACATGGTGGTTGATGAATGTGGGTGTGGGTAGGCTGCTAGAAATGGGATAAAAGGATTGTTTTTAGAGTAGATCTGCTAATAAAACTACCTATCTGGTTTATGACCTCTTGGATCTGAAACGTCAATTTACTTACATTTACAATTTGTCTTGGAAAATCCAGGATGGAGAATAGAGAATGTTATTATTAATGGTGCCCATAATTAAACACACACACATATGTCCTGGAGTGATCTTGGTTAGCTTTCTACTCTAATATACTCATTATGCACATAACAATATAAACCGAAAATAAAAAAAAACAAACCCCTTGCCATCGAGTCGATTCCGACTCACAGTAACCCTATAGGATAGAGTAGGATTGCCCCATAGGGTTTCCAAGAAGCTTCTGGTGAATTCAAACTGCAGACCTTTTGGTTAGCAGCCATAGCTCTTAACCACTATGCCAACAGGGTTTCCGCATAACAACATAAAAAAACGTTGTCGTCGAGTCAATTACAACTCATATCCACCCTATAGGACAAGGTAGAACTGCCCTATAGAGTTTCCAAGGAACACCTGGTGGATTCGAATTGCCAACATTTTGGTTAGCAGCTATAGCACTTAACCATTAAGCCACAAGACTTTCCTATAATAACATAAAAAAATACTAGATCCTAAATGGAAGGAAATGGGCGTTTGATGAGGCCAGGCATTATTCTGTTACTTTTAAAACCATCTCACTGTTTGAGGGTAGGCATTTTTATTTATACTTTACAGTTGAACAAGCTGAGGTTTAGAGAAACCAAATAACTGATTTTTCCAAGGTCACTAGCTGTCTCTGGAAGAGCTCCTCTGTTGACAGTATTACTTAAAAGAAAAATTATTTCGAGAAAATATGAAATGCATGAAAAAATATACCAAGATATTACCTGATCTTATACTTTCCTGCATTTGTTTCTGGTTTCTGGTCTTTTACTGATACAATTTCTGTAGCTCAAGCACACTATACGTATAATTTTGATTTTCTTTTTTCACTTAAGTTATAGGAATTTTTTTCAAGTCACCAAAATTTACGTAGTTAATAATGGCTGCTCTGTATACCATTGTTTAGGTATACCATAATGTACTTAAGTTGTGTTGCATAATTAACTTATTTAAAGCCCTTAAACTAAGGAGTTTACTTAATTTCTAAAATTGCGAGTGTATGCCCAAAGCCCAACTGACCACAACTGCTGGGGCTGCATTAGTAAATTCACTTCAGTTGAATTTTTACTGCCAGGTTTCCTTAGTCTAATAAATAGGTTTTGAATATTGGGTTTCTGCATATTGTGTCATTTAAAAAAAAATTACTAAAAGGATAGTAACTTTCTTTCCAGTAATTCTTTGGTTGGCAGGTTGGTTCAGCTTCTGAGCTGATCAGATTATTTCCTGAGGCCGTTGTCATGCCCAAGGCTGGAGAGGAACATGCTTTACTAACTTCATGGTTTAAGCAGACCCACACTACCCTATTTCTCTATTAGAATCTTCAATGTCAGAACTAGTCTACAAGTAGGCAGAATATGTGCTCTATAAGTCAAATGATAGGCTATGATTTAGACAGGATGGGTAGAGTAGGATTCCGGATTCCATAATACAAATACATTTTGCACACTTGGATAGTACGACTATCTTAGAGCATTTTCAGACTCATGATCTTGTTTAATGGCAGGTCCATTTACTCACACACAAGTCAGTTTAGTAGGAAATTTCACTATCAATTTAATTCTGTGTGACATTTACTGAATGCCTTGAAATGTAGAAAGACAGAGAAGGCACAGATTCTGCCCTAGAGTAGTTTATCTTAAAATTGTGCTTCCCCAAATCAGATAAGGCCTAATTTTTGCTTCTTTAAAAATAAGAAGTGGACTACAAGTAACAGGACACCAAGGGTAAGTCAAAGATTATTTTCTCATTCCTTTATTCTCAATGGAGGCCTGGTTGCACAGTGGTTAAGAGCTCGGCTGCTAGCAAAAGGTTGGCAGTTCAAATCTACCAGCTGTTCCTTAAAAATCCTATGGAGCAATTCTACTGTGTTCTATAGGGTCACTATGAGTCAGAATCAGTTCGACAACAATGGGTTTGGTTTTGGTTGGGTATCATCTTAGGTTAGGTTCTCTAGAGAAGCAAAACCAGAGATTTATATCAAGGAAATAGCTCAGAAGGCTAGAAAGATCAAAATCGGTGGCTTAGGCTGGAGGCTTCTCCTGATTCATGTAGCTGCCGGGGCTGGTGAACTCAAGTCAGCTGGTCAGACAACAGGCCTCTGACTCATAGGCTGCGGAAGCCAAAAAATCTCAAAATAGGCAGGTAAACTGGCAGGCCCCCTGGCTCACAGACTGTGGAGGTTGACGAATCCCAAAATAGGCAGGTAAGCTGCTAGCTCAAGTTCCAAGAACAGGAGGTCAGATTAACAGGAGCCAGCCACAGGGTCCAGAGTGAGAAAAAGCCAACTCGTTTTGTCAGAAAGTCCACCTATATTGGATGCAGTCCACACCCCCAAGGAAACTCCCTTTCAACTGATTGGCTACTCAGCAGATTCCATCAGGGAGGTGATCACATTATATCAGATCTAATCATGGAGATTACGTTACATCACATGACCGTCAAACTACATCATAACTGCCAAATCACTGAGAATCATGGCCCAGCCAAGTTGACATACAACCTTAATGATCACAGTTATTCTCTGTTCTAAACAGTGTAAGTACTGTGCTTGTAAGTGGAATACTTGGAGCCCATGTTCCTTAAAGGAGCCCTGATGATGCAAATGGTTAAGCCCTTGACTGCTACGGGAAAGGTTGGCAGTTTGAGCCCACCCAGTGGCTCCATGGAAGAAAGACCTGGCAATCTACTTCCATAAAAACTACAGCCAAGAAAACCCTATGGGGCAGTTCTACTCTTTCACATGGGGTCACTATGAGTAGGAATTGACTCAGCGGCACCTAACAACAAAAACATACTCATTAAAATCCTAACGTGTTGACTTTTGAGAAGAGTTTTGATTGAAAACAGGCCTCTGCCTGAATGGGAGAGAGGCAAGTTCTATTGCTTATCGCCTTTTTTTAGGGTAGACATGATTGACATTAGTTACGGAATCAAATACCTTCCACTATTGCAAGTGAATTTAATGGGCAGGTAGATTCTTATCTCTGTCTCTCTTTTTGTTTGTTTGTTTGTGTAACAACATTAAACATCAAGCTGAGATAATTGTTTGGACATAAAATTTTCACAGAAATTTTGCAATCTTCTTCAATGTTGCATTAAAGTGAAGTTTATCTTTCTGAAAAAGGTGCACACAGATCTTAGGAATAACTAATTAAGAACTTTTATTTTAACTACAAATGATTATTTTTCATGGTTCCCAAAAAATTAATTATCATGCAGTGAATGCTATGTGGGCTTTGAGTTTCTAAAGAGGCAATTGTCCTAGGTCTTCTGAAAAAATAATAAATAAATAGCTGTTGTAAAAGGGAGAATATGATAACTATTACATCTATAAACAATACAAATGGAAAATGAAAGTAAACAATGAATCCATTTACGAAAGGGGCTGCTTTTGGTATGGATATTTAAAAATGGTAGGATTTTGATAGATGAAGGTAGGGGCTTGCCATTAGGGAATTGTAGCTTACAGAAAAGCCAGAGCAAAGGCAGGAAATAGGTGGAAGAAATTGAAGAGTTGAGGAGTTTTAGAAATTTACTTTGAGGGGTGGCTCTGCTAATTGTGTTGCCTTTTTAAAAAAAATATTTTCTTGTTTTAGGTGAAAGTTTACATAGCAAATTCAATTCCCATTTAACAATTTTTATACCAATTGTTCTGTAACATTGGTTACGATTTTCACAATGCATCAGGATTCTCGTTATTTCCATTCTGTTTGTTCTCTTTCCATTGATTTAGCTTCCCTTCCCCTCCTTACGTTCTTGTCTTTGCTTTTGGGTAAATGTTGACCCTTTAGTCCCGTACAGTTGATTGTTTAAGCAAGCTCTTTACTCAAGGGTGATGCTATTTATTTTATAGGCCAATTTACTATTTTGGGTGAAAGGTGAACTTTGGGAGTGGCTTCAGTTCCAAGTTTAAAGGGTATCTTAGGGCAATAATCTTGGAGGCCCCTCTAGTCTCTACAGATCCAGTAAGACTGGCCTTTTTTAGGAATTTGAATTTTGTTCTAATTTTTCTCCCATTCTATCCTGGACCTAACTGTGTTGCTTTTCTTCCCCCTCTTGATTGAAATAGGGAGAACAAATCTATTAAAACACAAATGGTTCCTTACATTTGGGGGTGAAGGACCCTATCATTGTTAGGTGCTGTCAAGTCAGTTAGTTGCCTTCAAATAAATTCTGACTCAAGGCGACCACATGTGTGAAGAGTAGAACTGCTCCATAAGGTTTTCAAGCTGTGACCTTTCGGGGAAGCACATCACCAGGCCTGTCTTCAGAGGTACCTCTGCGTGGGTTCGAACCATCAAACTTTCAGCTAGTAGTGCAGCACTTAATTGTTTGTGCCACCCAGGGACTCCTTTACCATGTAAGGTAACATATTTACACGTCTCAGAGTTCAGGACTGGGACATCTTTGGGGAAACATTATCCTGCCTACCATACTTGCCTAACTTGGAAACACTTGGACTTTTATTTAGGACACGGGACTTCCGCTACTTCTTCAAAACGCTCACCTGCCACTGTGTTGTTAGGTGCCTTCGAGTTGGTTCAGACTCATAGCGACCCTATGTAGAACAGAATGAAACACTGCCTGGTCCTACAACATCCTCACTCACAATCATTGTTATACTTGAGCCAGTTGTTGAAGCCATTGTGTCAATCCATCTCATTGAGGGTCTTCCTCTTTTTTGCTGACCCTCTACCAAGCATGATGTCCTTCTCCAGGGACTAGTCCCTCCTGATAATATGTCCAAAGTATGTGAGGTGAAGTTTCACCATCCTTGCTTCTAAGGAGCATTCTGGCTGTACTTCTTCCAAGACAGAATTGCTCATTCTTTTGGAAGTCCATGGTATATTCAATATTCCTCACCAACACCTTAATTCAAAGGCATCAATTCTTCTTTGGCCTCCCTTATTCATTGTTCAGCTTTTGCATGTATAAGAGGCAATTAAAAACACCATGGTTTGGGTCAGGCACACCTTAGTCCTCAAGGTGACATCTTTGCTCTTTAACATTTCAGAGAGGTCTTTCTCAGCAAATTTGCCCCAGTGCAATGCATCATTTGATTTCTTGACTGCTGCTTCCATGGGTGTTGGTTGTGGATCCAAGTAAAATGAAATCATTGACAACTCCAATCTTTTCTCCATTTATCATGATGTTGCCCATTGGTCTAATTGTGAGGATTTTTGTTATCTTTATGTTGAGGTGTAATCCATACCGAAGGCCGTGGTCTTTGATCTTCATCAGTGTTTCAAATCCTCTTCACTTTCAGCAAGCAAGGTTGTGTCATCTGCATAAAGCAGGTTGTTAATGAGTCTTCCTCCAATCTTGATGCCACGTTCTTCTTTATATAGTCCAGCTTCTTGGATTATTTGATCAGCATACAGATTGAGTAAGTACGATGAAAGTATACAACTTGACAAACACCTTTTCTGACTTAAACTATGCGCTATCCCCTTGTTCTGTTTGAACAACTGACTCTTGTTCTATGTACAGGTTCCTCATGAGTACAATTTATAATTAACTCTTCTGAAATTCCCCATTCTTCACAGTGTTAACCATAATTTGTTATGATTCACACAGTCAAATGCCTTTGCATTTGAGTGTGTATATTAAAAAAAAAAAAAAACCCGCTGTCGTTGAGTCAATTCCGAGTTGTAGCAAGACTACAGGACAGAGTAGAACTGCCCCATAGGGTTTCCAAGGAGCAGCTGGTGGATTCCAACTGCCAGTCTTTTGATTAGCAGCCTAGCTCTTGAACACCTCATCTCCAACAACTTTTTTCAACTCAGATACACCCTTTCTAGCCCTTATAGCCCACAAACCAATACGTAATCTCAATAATCTAAAATGAAAAATAAGGATAGACAGTTGAGGAAATACTCATCTTCCTCTGACTATCTCTAATACAAAGTATAGTTTCCTCATGTGCACAGTTGTTTTCTGGGACTCTCGTTCTTCACGATATTATTCATAATTTGTTATGATCCACATAGTCGAATGTCTTTGCATAGGCGATAAAACACAAGTAAACACCTTTCTGATATTATCTGCTTTCAGCTGGGATCCATCTGACATCAGCACTGATATCACTCATTCCACGTTCTCTTCTGAATCCAGTTTGAATTTCTGGCAGTTCACCTGCCACTGTACAAACAACTATTCCATTTTGTGGAGGCTCCAACTTGACAGTCATAACTAAGGAAACTCTTGTGTTTAGCACTCAGGTTTAGGATTTATGGAGACCTGAATTTCAAAGTTCAGGGTCTCTAGTTTGAGAATTTAGAGGGAGTTCCAGGCCTTGAGAGCGTGAGTTTTATTCTGAAAGGTCGTGTTGAAACTCAGAGGAATCTGTAGCTTGAACTTGACCCAGGGTGCAGTGATCAGAGAGTAATGGCTGTAGCATTCACTCTCTTATGGGGATTAAAACAGCAGAAGTGGACTTGGCCATACACTGAAACTTCTTTCGGGAAGGAAGAGACTGAAGACCTGCACACAACTACCTGACTCAGAGGCCAAGGTCCTTTGATTTTATATCTAACAGTGCCCCTCCCCTTTCCAATGGGGATTTGGGGCAAAGAGCAAAGTAACAGGAAGTTAGAAATAAGTGAGTAAGAGCTGGAAGGGTAAGGCCACAGTGTCCTGACTAGGTAACACTGAAGATCTTCAGGTCACAGAAATAGGTCAATTCTCTCTTACTTTTGTTCTTCTGTCCAATTAGGAAAGATGGATCAGTCTTGCCTTAACCTTAATTTAAAAGAAAGGGGAAGGCTAATAAATTCAGATGTCCTCAGAGAACAATTTTGGAATTTGAGACACCCATCAGTAATCTGGCATGATGACGTAATGGTTAAGAACTCGGCTGCTAACCAAAAGGTCAGCAGTTCAAATCCACCAGCCACTCCTTAGAAACCCTATAGGGCAGTTGACGACACCTAAGAACCACATTAGTAATCTACACTTCAGGATTAATGTTATTTGAATGGTAGGCTTTCTTATCAAGCCAGTGGTGCAACCTCCAGGCTGCTAATTTTCCTTTCATGTGCTACTTGTTTGTATGGTTTAGATACCCAGTAACTGCCTGAAACTCAGAGATGAGTCATCTTCTGACCAGGTAGGTGGCCACGGGCACACCTGAGGAAATAAAGTGAAGAGTGTTGCTGGCAGCAGCAATCAGCATAATATAGAACTCCAGGAGAAGCAGACCGGAACCAGAGCACCATGACTTCTGAGAAAGGTAAAATGGACTGGGGGCCTGACAAGCTCCATGTTCATCAACAGCACAAAAATTGAGGGTCTGTTTGTCTGTGTGTGTGTGTGTGTACCCTTGAGTATTTTTCAGCTTTCCTATTAATGATTAATATATTAATGTTATCTTTAAACAAGATTTATTATTATGAGCTGTTCACATCCCCAAATGATTTTTGATACTAAATAGTGCTTGTTTCACCGTAGTAAAAAAAGTAAAAATGGAGCCCTTTAAACAGCAGCTCAAGAAAGCAAAGGAAGAGATAACATGTTGCTATTATTGCCTGCTGTGGAGGGAATTCCAACTCATAGTGGCACTGTAGGACAGAGTAGAACTGCCCCATAGTGTTTCCTAGGCTGTAATCTTTACTGGAGTACATCACCAGCTCTTTTCTCCTGCGGAGCCACTGGTGGGTTGGAATCACTGAAGTTTTGGTTAGAAGGCAAGTGATTAACCATTGCACCACCGGGGCTCCTTTGAGATAACTTAAGGATATGCTTCATTGATAATTAATTGTCCAGTTATTTAGTGTGAGAGAAATTCTTGAGAGGCTGGGAACACTTCAGGCTGTGGAAGGAAATCATTTTCAGATGAGGTGGAATTTCAGCTGCCTGCAAAAGAAGGGTATGATTTCGGTCAGCAAAGAGGAGGAGGAGTTTCAGGTTGATTCAATCACATCGACAAGGAGCTTGACAGAATTTAAAAGAGATTTGAGCAAACTGGTTAGGCTGGAGAAGAGTTTGTGGAAATAATCTGCAATAAGATTAGAACACAAATTTGAGGTGATATAGAGGGCCTTGAATGCCAGGCAAAGGAAATTGAGCTTTATCCTTTTTGTAACAGAAAGCTATTGGAGAATTTGTGAATAGCATAGAGATATGGTTAAAACAGTGTTTTAGGCACATTTACCTGGCATTTAATGGGTTTTGGCCTGGAAAAAGAAGCAGCTAGAAGTAAGAAGACCAGTTAGAAGACTGTTGCAACAACGTGCACATCGTGTGTTAGGAGGTAATACTGATACCAGTTTGGGGTTTAGGTAACAATTTTTTTTTCTTCATTATATTCTCCCTCTATTAGAATTATTTTGTGAGTGGAATGTTGGGGAAAGATCAAACACATTATCTTGTTGAATTACCTGGGTGCTTCCCTGGACCTTCCTCTGAAGGCATACCACCAAGAAAGTAGTGCTAGGAGCAAAACGTGTCCTTTGGACCAGGGCCCTTGTGCTGAGAAACTCTTAGGCCAGGGGAAGATGGATGACAAGGACCTTCCTGCAGAGCCAACAGAAACAGAAACCCTTCCCCTGGAGCTGGTTCCCTGAATTCAGGCTTGTAGTCTCCTAAATTGTGAGAGAATAGATTTCTCTTTGTTAAAGCCATCCACTTGTGGTATTTCTGTTACAGCAGCACTCATGCCCCAAACTGTCCTGAACCATGTGGCTGATCCTCTTGCCTTGTATCCCAGGGGTTGTAGTGATCAGTCTAAATACTGAGCTCGTATCTCACTCCACTCTCCATTTTTGAAGTTCTTACTGCTTTTTCACCTCCTTCAGGGGAAGTGTTCTCCCATCATTAATGTGACCATCTCCTTCAGGTACAGCCTCTGTTTCTAGAAGGCTCCCTCCGGCTGGTTCAAAGGCTGCAATTTTTGGATTAAAATCTGACAGGTGCCCATTCCAAGGTGTCAGCTGTTTCCTTCCTCTTCCATCTCAGTATTCGAATTCCGCTTTTCTTCTTTTAAGGATCAGAGATTTATTCTTGGGTCACCTTTAGGATACTGTTTCCTGGTTCTGCTCTCTTTCATGATATCTAGCTAATTCTCTGTTTTAGTCCCTCACTCCAGCTAGAACCACGTTCCATCTATAGGATTCTGTGCCCCACATAGTCTCTTCCTTGCTCCCCTACCATCCAGCACAGATGCACTTAGCACACATACACACATACACACACACGCAGAGGGAGAGGGAGGGAGAGAAAGAGTGTGTGTGCCTTGCGTGAAGCACTTTCTGTTTAGGAGGAAGTATCTACCAGACCTTGTGACTCTTCCTGATTCAAAAACAGCTCCTAAGAGTTCAAGTTTGGCTAGGAGGATGGGCTAAATCTCCTGCCTGCATCTTGCTACAGCCTCTTCACCCTCAGACGTGGGTGTAGCTTTGGTATCTCTTCTGACTCACTGGGAAGGTATTCCAGTTATCCAGTGCTGCTATAACAGGAATACCACAAGTGGGTGGCTTTAAAAAACAGAAACTTATTTTCTCACATTTTTGGAGGCCGGAAGTCTGAAATCAGAGGGCCGGCTCTAGTGGAAGGCTTCCTTTCTCTCTTGGCTCTGGGGAAAGGTCCTTTTCTCTTCAGCTTCTGTTTCTTGGTTCCTTGGAGATCTCCATGTGACATGACATCTATCTTTCCTCAACTCTGGTTGTTTCTCCATCCTAATCTACTCTTTTTATATCTCTGACTTAAAGCACAGCCTACACTGATATGGCCTCCTAACATGACAAGGAAAACCCATTCCCAAATGAGATTATAACCACAGGTATAGGGGTTAGAATTCTACAACAAATATTTCTGGAGGACACAATTAAATCGATAACAGAAGGGGATAGCGTGGGGGGAGCCCTGTGCTCTGTGTCTCAAACTTCACAGATCTCTGCTTTCTTGGAGAAGAGGAATTGGTGCTGGTAATTGAATCCTTTGACTTATGGACCGTCTTGACTGCCTTCCCAGACAAACATTAGCTTCCAAATAACCAGGGGCAAATTCTTGACATGAATTCACGTTTCCAAAATGAAACAAATGAGTAGCATTTCTGCTCTCCAAATTTTGGAATTCTGTATCATGAATATCGTAAGGGGGCCTTGGTGGTTCAGTAGTAGAATTCTGTTTCCATGCAGGAGACCCAGGTTCAATTCTTGGCCAGTTGCACCTCATGCACACCATCTGTTAGTGGAGGGTTGTGTGTTGCTATAATGCTGAACAGGTACCAGCCGAACTTCCAGACTAAGACAGAATAGGAAGAAAGTCCTGGCAGTCTTCTTCTGAAAATCAGCCATGAAAACCCTATGGATCACAATGGTTTGATCCATAAGCAACATGGGAATGGTACAGGACCAGGCAGCGTTTCATTTCATTGCCATGAGTGAGAGCCAACTCGATGGCAGCTAACAACAATAAATGTTCTGAACCCAGGCCTGGCCAGTGCTCCTGTCAGAGCTGGGACATCACCAGTGCTCTGAGCCTAAGTGGTAAGGGCCTCTGAGTCTGGTACTTTTCCTTGAATCATCCCCAAACTCTCCAGTGGCTTCCCATTATACTTAGAATGAAATCCGTAGCTAATTAGGCCCTATATGATCACGCTCATCTCCTACTGTTGTAAATCTTGATCGCTCTAGCCAAGCCATGCTGACGTCCTTGCTTTTCCTTTAACCTGCCAAGACTCTTGTACTTCAAATCCTTTGATGTTGCTGTTTCCTGTGCTTGGAAACTCTTCCCCTGATGTCCACATGTTTTGCTCCTTCGCTTTACAATCAGGCCTCTGCTTACATATCCCTCTTCAAAGAGGCCTTCCCTAACCATCCCATCCAGTATAGTCCCCCATCATCTCTTAGTCTCCTATAATATGTCTTTTTTCTTAGCTGTAGTCCCTACTGACTTTATATTATACATGTATTTGTTTATTGTCTCTCCTTCCTTTCAGAATATAACCCCCATGAAGGTTCAGATTTGTTTTTTCCACTGCTGTAGCTCCAGTACTTAAAAGAATGCCTAACACTTAATAGCTTCTCAATTAATGTTTGTCAAAAGGATAAATAAGTGAGTCTCTATGCCCACTCCCCATACAGACTGTAGTTTGCCAAGTTTCAGGGGTAACTTATTTGCTGGTCACAACTATAGAATCGTTATGAGTTGGAATCAACTCAACAGCAATGGGTTTTTGTTTATTTATTTGTTTAGTATCCTCTTGGAGCTCTGGTGGCTCAGTGGTTGAGCGTTTGGCTGTTCACTAAAAGGTCAGCTGTTCTCATCCACCAGCTGCTCCTTGGGAACCCTATCGGGCAGTTCTTCTTTCTTCTATAGAGTCACTATGAGTTGGAATCCACTTGACAGCAACAGGTTAATTAGCATCCTCTTAGAAGTCCCTGTGTGGTACAAAAAATTAAGCACTCAACTATTAGCCAAAAGGTTGGTGGTTCAAACCCACTCAGTGCCTTGGATGACAGGCCTGGTGATCTGCTTCTGAAAACCTTATGGAACAGTTCTACTCTACATACACGTGGTTGTCATGATCAGAGTCAACTTGACAGCAACTAACAACAGCAACAATAGTATCCTCTTCTTGGCTGTTGATAGCAAGGAAACCCTGGTGGCATAGTGGTTAAGAGCTACAGCTCCTCACCAAAAGGTCAGCAGTTCAAATCCACCAGGCACTAACCAGAAACCCTATGGGGCAGTTCTACTCTGTCCTATAGGGTCATTATGAGTCAGAATCAACACGATGGCAATGGGTTGAGAGCAAATTGATGGACACAAGGACCAACCAGGGCTCTTGGCTATTCTAGGGAGCCTTTTGACTGACGGGGGGTGTTAAGGATTGAATTGTGTCCTCCAAATATGCGTGTTAATTGGTCTAGGCCATGATTCCCAGTATTGTGTGATTTTCTACCATTTTGTCATCTGATGTGTTTCTCCTATGTGTTGTAAATCCTACCTCTATGAGGTTAATGAGGCAGGATTAGAGGCAGTTATGTTAAAGAGGCAGGAATCAATCTACAAGATTGATGACAAGGAACTTCCTTCCGAGCCCACAGAAAGAGAAAGCCTTCCCCAGGAGCTGGCGCCCTGAATTTGGACTTCTAGCCTACTAGACTGTGAGAGAATAAAATTCTCTTTGTTAAAGCCATCCACTTATGGTGTTTCTGTTATAGCAGCACTAGATGACTAAGACAGGGGAAGCAAAATTATCCCCACTCCCTGAGGCCCAGTGTATTGGGAACTCAAGTGAGAGTCATACTCACATCAACTCGTACTACCCAATTCCCAGTTCTGGTGATAACTCTACTGTTCTGTTCTTCTCCTAAGAACAGTGATTGTTGCTTCTTTCTCTCCCTCCCTCCAACTCAACATGATTCAAAAGGAGATTTGAGCAGAGCCCTCAAAAATCTTACTTTTCTGTGATGCAGTGAGGTGGTCCAATCTGATTAATCCAGGAGAAAATCTTTTAACTCCATTTTCTGATTTGGGTTACAGGTTTGGAAGAATAGAGCTTTTTTTTTTTTTTTTTTCTTAGCAGCTCGATAGTATTTGGGTATTATTTGACATAATCATCTCTTGGTCAACAGGTTCTTCAACTCAAGATGCCACCTTGAGGTAAGGATGATACTATTATAATATCCATTTAACTCACCCAAAAGTAAGTGGTTACTTAGAACTGCAAGACTATAGCTTTTCTCATTGTTCTTCTCATTTACTGTGCTCCCTCTCTTTCTTTTTGCCTTTTTCAACTTCATTTGATATATTCAATTATATTCTCTTTATTATCGCTTCCTTTACCTTTTCTCCTATATCTTTTGGTTTCTGCTTAAGTGAATTATCTTCCAGCTTGCTTTTATAGTATTATCCTACTATTGCTCTTCTATCTTTAAATCACGTGTTTTATAGCCATTAATGAAACGTCCAGGGACCTCATCTGTTATTTAGATTTCATCTCCCTATTTTATGATTTACCATTTTCCCAGCGTATTATTATAACAGCGAGGCCATTGCTGAGAAATGCATATAGTGTCTTATAGTGAGTGGGATTGGTCTATGTAATAAAGGTATGTGATGCTTTCGGAATGAGTGGGAACCATTAGGATATAATAAGCTTATGACTCAGCCATATTGCAAAGAAGATTCCTCAGCACAATCTTGAGTTTTCCCAGAGTCACAGCTTTGAGACACGGAGAGTGTTAAATCTAAAGATGTCACCGAGAACAATTTGCGTTTCTTTCTTTTAAGGAGCTGGTAAACAAGATTCTAATGTGGAAGAATTTTGAGGCTAAATTACTCTCTTCTCAGACTTGGCAGCAGAGTCTTGTTGATGATCTGAGGTTTCAACATCTGAGAAAATCTGGTGACAGTCCATAGAGGAATGTTGTTGTTGTTATTAGGTGCCGTCGAGTTTGTCCTAACTCATAGCAACCGTATGTATAACAGAACACAGCACTGCCCAGTCCTGCACCATCCTCACAATTGTTGTCATGCTTGAGCCCATTGTTGCAGCTACTGTGTTAATCCATCTCGTTGAGGGTCTTCCTCTTTTTCACTGATCCTCTGCTTTACTAAGCATGATGTCCTTCTCAAGGGACTGATCCCTCCTGACAACATGTCCAAAATAGGTGAGATGAAGTCTCGCCATCCTTGGTTCTAAGGAGCATTCTGGCTGTACCCCTTCCAAGACAGATTTGTTCATTCTTTTGGCATTCCATGGTATATTCAATATTCTTCTCCAACACCATAATTCAAAGCTGTCAGTCCTTCCTTGGTCTTCCTTATTCATTGTTCAGCTTTTGCATGCATATGAGGCAATTGAAAATGCCACGGCTTAGGTTAGGAGTGCCTTAGTCTTCAAGGTGACGTCTTTGCTTTTTAACATTTTAAAGAGGTCTTTTGCAGCAGATTTGCTCAATGCAATGCGTCTTTTGATTTCGTGACTGCTGCTTCCATGAGTACTGATTGTGGATCCAAGTAAAATGAAATCCTTCACAACTTCAATCTTTTTTCCATTTATCATGGTGTTGCTCATTGGTCCAGCTGTGAGGATTTTTGTTTTCTTTATGTTGAGGTGCAATCCAAAATGAAGGCTGTGGTCTTTGATCTTCATCAGTAAGTCCTTCAAATAATCTTCACTTTCAGCAAGCAAGGTTGTGTCATTTGTATAACGCAGGTTGTTATTGAGTCTTCCTCCAATCCGGATGCCACATTCTTCTTCATATAGTCCAGTTTCTCCGGTTATTTGCTCAGCATACAGATTGAATAAGTATGGTGAAAGGATACAACCCTGACACACACCTTTCCTGACTTTAAACCACACAATATCCCCTTGTTCTGTTTAAACTGCCTCTTGATCTATTTACACGTTCCTCATGAGCACAGTTGAGTGTCTGGAATTCCCATTCTTCATAATGCTATCCATAATTTGTTATGATCTACACAGTTAAATGCCTTAACATAGTAAATAAAACACAGATAAAGATCTTTCTGGTATTCCCTGCTTTTACCCAGAATCCATCTGATATCAGCAATGATATCCCTGGTTCCATGTCCTCTTCTGAATCCGACTTGAATTTCTGGCAGTTCCCTGTCGATATACTGCTATAGCCATTTTTGAATGATTTTTAGCAAAATTTTACTTGTGTGTGATATTAATGATATTGTTCGATAATTTCCATATTCGGTTGGATCACTTTTCTTGGGAATAGGCATAAATATGGATCTCTCCAGTCGGTTGGCCACGTAGCTATCTTCCAAATTTCTTGGCATAGACAAGTGAGCACTTCCAGCACTGCATCCCTTTGTTGAAAAATCTCATTAGTATGGTAAAGATTAAAAATTGGTGCTCTTTTAAAGAACTATCTACACGGGGTCAAACTGGCAATACCAACTCGAGAGGTGAGATAAGAAGTCTAGAGGGCAGTGAGTTTAGGTTGACGGGGGAGGAACAATTTGGAAAAGAAGGGTGAGAATGGTAGCACAACTTAAAGACTGTAGTCAATGTCACTGAATTGTTCTTGGACATACTGTTGAATTGGTGTATGTTTTGTTGTGTATATTTTCAACAACAAAAATAATAAAATAAATTATTAAAAAAATTAAAGATTAGGACATGGCACTTTTAAGCATGCAATATAAAGATTACAATTTATGTGATTTGATATTGACTGTTATCTCCCAGCCGTCTATAAGTTATTGTATTAGTTTATTTTATGTTTGCTTACTGTAGCCTAGCTTCTTGCTTTGTTTTGTTTTGATATGGCCGGATAGGTTGCTTGAGTGAGCTATCTTGATTATTTTTGCCTTTGAAGCTCTGACGTCCTGTCACCAGACGGCTAGAGCTGTTGTCAGGTATATTAGCCTAGGAGTCCATCACTTTTCTTGTATGGATTTAGCTCAGGTGTCCAGGTACCTGGTCACCAACTGTGTGGTACAGGCTCTGTCCTACAGTCTTAGAGGGGCAGGGGTGATTGGTGTAGGTACCGGTATCTCGTTGCAGCTGGGAATCATGCTCTGAACAAGGCAGGGGGCTGACAACCATCCCCCCAGTGTCTGTGAGGAAAGCGCATCCTTGTTCCCTTGAGCGCACAGGTGAGTGGGTTCTGCAGGTGGACCATGAGCACCCAGTGCTTTTGGTTGTAAGGATTGGGAGGTACCAGTTATCCTTGGACCTCTGTTGCAGGTGGCTGGGTGACCTGAGTGGTGCTACCAGTCCTTAGGCCCCATTGAGGGTAGGTGAGGACTTTGTTTAATAGGCAAAGCGGTGTCAAACATCAAACACCATCCTCTCCACCACACAGCTGAAACAGTTGCAGTCTGTAAACAAGGGCCTATTCTCCTGAAATAGGCCCACAAAGGTCCATGCAGGGGGGAAAAGTATTCAAAGTCCATGGACCGTTTATGCCTGGACAAGAGCTGCTTCTGTCCTGAGCTCCCCTGATTAGTGGAGCTGGCAAATTATATTTTCCCCCAGTTGTGAATTTATTCCTTCTTCAAGGCCAGGCCCCCACATGTCTGTCAGTTTGTCGTAATGTGGGGGCTTGTGTGTTGCTGTGATGCTGGAAGCTATGCCACTGGTATTCAGATACCAGCAGGGTCACCCATGGAAGACAGGTTTCAGCTGGGCTTCCAGACTAAGACAGACTAGGAAGAAGGACCCAGCACTCTACTTCTGAAAAGCATTAGCCAGGGAAAACCTTATGAATAGCAGTAGAACATTGTCTGATGTAGTGTTGGAAGATGAGCCCCCCATGTTGGAAGGCACTCAAAAGATGACTGGGAAAGAGCTGCCTCTTCAAGGTAGAGTCAGCCTTAATGATGTGGATGGAGTAAAGCTTTCGGGACCTTCATTTGCTACTGTGGCAAGACTCCAAATGAGAAGAAACAGCTGCAAACATCCATTAATAATTGGAACCTGGAATGTACGAAGTATGAATCTACGAAAATTGGAAACCGTCAAAAATGAAATGGAATGCAGAAACATCGATATCCTAGGCATTAGTGAGCTGAAATGGACTGGTATCGGCCATTTTGATTTGGAAAATCATATAGTCTACTATGCTGGGAAAGACAGCTTGAAGAGGAATGGTGTTGCATTCATCGTCAAAAAGAACATTTCAAGATCTATCCTGATGTACAACGCTGTCAGTGATAGGATAATATCCATACGCCCACAAGGAAGACCAGTTCATACGACTATTATTCAAATTTATGCACCAACCACCAGGGCCAAAGATGAAGAAATAGAAGATTTTTATCAGCTGCTGCAGTCTGAAATTGATCGAACATGCAATCAAGATACACTGATAATTACTGGCAATTGGAATGCGAAAGTTGGAAACAAAGAAGAAGGGTCAGTAATTGGAAAATATGGCGTTGGTGATAGAAACAATGCCGGAGATCGAATGATAGAATTTTGCAAGACCAACGACTTCTTCATTGCAAATACCTTCTTTCACCAATATAAGTGGCAACGATACACAAGGACTTAGCCAGATGGAACACACAGAAATCAAATTGACTACACCTGTGGAAAGAGACGATGGAAACGCTCAATATCATCGGTCAGAACAAGGCCAGGGGCCAACTGTGGAACAGAGCATCAATTGTTCCTACGCAAGTTCAAGCTGAAACTGAAGAGAATTAGAGCAAGTCCACCAGAGCCAAAATATGACCTTAAGTATACCTCACCTGAATTTAGAGACCATCTCAAGGATAGATTTGACGCATGGAATACTAGTGACCAAAGACCGGACGGGTTGTGGAATGACATCAAAGACATCATCCATGAAGAAAGCAAGAGGTCATTGAAAAGACAGAAAAGAAAGAAAAGACCAAGATGGATGTCAGGGGAGACTCTGAAACTTGCTCTCGAATGTTCAGCCTCTAAAGCAAAAGGAATAATTGATGAAGTAAAAGAACTGAACAGAAGATTTCAAAGGGCCTCTCGAGAAGACAAAGTAAAGTATTATAATGACATGTGCAAAGAGCTGGAGATGGACAACCGAAAGGGAAGAACACGCTTGGCATTTCTCAAGCTGAAAGAACTGAAGAAAAATTCAAGCCTCGAGTTGCAATAGTGAAGGATTCCAGGGGAAAAATATTAAATGATGCAGGGAGCATCAAAAGACGATGGAAGGAATACACAGAGTCATTATATCAAAAAGAATTAGTCAATGTTTAACCATTTCAAGAGGTGGCATATGGTCAGGAACCTATGGTACTGAAGGAAGAAGCCCAAGCTGCTCTGAAGGCATTGGCGAAAAACAAGGCTCCAGGAATTGATGGAATATCAATTGAGATGTTTCAACAAACAGACGCAGCGCTGGAGGTGCTCACTCGTCTATGCCAAGAAATATGGAAGACAGCTTCCTGGCCAACTGACTGGAAGAGATCCATATTTATGCCTATTCCTGAGAACGGCGATCCAACTGAATGTGGAAATTATAGAACAATATCATTAATATCACACGCAAGCAAAATTTTGCTGAAGATCATTCAAAAATGGCTACAGCAATATATCGACAGGGAACTGCCGGAAAATCAGGCCGGTTTCAGAAGAGGACGTGGAACCAGGGATATCACTGCTGATATCAGATGGACCCTGGCTGAAAGGAAAGAATACCAGAAGGATGTTTACATGTGTTTTATTGACTATGCAAAGGCATCTGACTGTGTGGATCATAACAAACTATGGATAACATTGGGAGGAATGGGAATTCCAGAACACTTAAGTGTACTCATGAGGAACCTTTACATAGATCAAGAGGCAGTTGTTTGGACAGAACAAGGGGATACTGATTGGTTTAAAGTCAGGAAAGGTGTGCGTCAGGGTTGTATTCTTTCACCATACCTATTCAATCTGTATGCTGAGCAAATAATCCGAGAAGCTGGACTATATGACGAAGAACAGGGCATCAGGATTGGAGGAAGACTCAACCTTGCTTGCTGAAAGTGAAGATTATTTGAAGCACTTACTAATGAAGATCAAAGACCACAGCCTTCAGTTTGGATTGCACCTCAACATAAAGAAAACAAAAATCCTCACAACTGTACCAGTGAGCAACGTCATGATAAATGGAGAAAAGATTGAAGTTGTCAAGGATTTCATTTTACTTGGATCCACAATCAACAGCCATGGAAACAGCAGTCACAAAATCAAAAGACGCATTGCATTGAGCGAATCTGCTGCAAAAGACCTTTTTAAAGTGTTAGAAAGCAAAGATGTCACCTTGAAGACTAAGGTGCGCCTGACCCAAGCCACGGTATTTTCAATCCCGTCATATGCATGTGAAAGGTGGACAATGAGCAAGGAAGACTGAAGAAGAATTGATGCCTTTGAGTTGTGGTGTTGACGAAGAATATTGAATACACCATGGACTGCCAAAAGAACAAACAAATCTGTCTTGGAAGAAGTACAATCAGAATGCTCCTTAGAAGCAAGGATGGCGAGGCTGCATCTTGTATACTTTGGACATGTCATCAGGAGGGATCAGTCCCTGGAGAAGGAGATCATGCTTGGCAGAGTACAGGGTCAGTGGTAAAGAGGAAGACCCTCAACAAGGTGGATTGACACAGTGGCTGCAACAATGAGCTCGAGCATAACAACGACTGTAAGGATGGTTCAGGACCGGGCAGTGTTTCATTCTGTTGTGCATAGGGTCGCTATGAGCCAGAACCGACTTGATGGCACCTAACAACAACAACCAGCTCAGGAGAATGGCTCAGAGCTCTAAGCAGGGGCTATCTCAGGCCCAGGGAAACCGACAGCCACTGAAGCTGGCTTGGGGGCTGGGGGCGCAGTAGAATATATGCAAGTACTTAGCTTTTGCCAAGAGCGCTGTTCTTCTCTGGTTCCGGAGGTGTGAGTAGGCTGTGCCTCTGGCTGTTTCTCCCTGAGGCAACTGTGGCCAATTGCTACTGCCAGCCCACTGCATTCGCTCCCAGAATCGTGCCTGAGGGATACTAGCGATTCAGGTCCGGCAACTCTCTCTCTGCTTCTGAACCGTCTCTCCCTCCCCCGATACTCAGTCCGTTTTCTAACTTTGCCTTTGATGCTCAGGGCTCCTACCTTGTCATAAATATAATTATTTCACTTGTTTTTTTGGTCTTTGTTGTAAGAGGGATCACTGGAAGCATCTGGGTACTCTGCAATCTTGGCCCCACCTCAGAAAGGTTAGAATTTAATGAGAACCCTTTAAAAGAGAAATGAGGGCACACTAATACCAGAATTCAAAACTAAAAAGCAACGGTATATAGAGAGTAGTGATCAAATAATATGACTGGGAAAAAACTTTTTCACTATGTGAGAAAAACTCTGATAATTCAGATGGGCCCCCCCAGTTAACTTTGAAATACAGAATAGAAAAAAATCTTTCCTGAGGTGTCATGTTGTAGAACTGCCTGTTAGAAGAGGAGAGCATGAAATGATTCCGAAGGTCCCTCTAAAGATTGCATGACAACATGGGGGTGCTTTTTATATTTCAGGAGAAGAATCAAACCCTGGGAATTTGAAATCTTCTTTGATCCCAGACAACTCCGTAAAGAGACCTGTCTGCTCTACGAAATCAAGTGGGGCACGAGCCATAAAGTCTGGCGAAACTCGGGCCAAAACACAACCAAGCACGTTGAAGTCAATTTTATAGAAAAATTCACCTCAGAAAGAAAACTTTGCCCATCCATCAGCTGCTCCATCACCTGGTTCTTGTCCTGGAGCCCCTGTTGGGAATGCTCCAAGGCTATTCGAGAATTTTTGAGGCAACACCCCAATGTGACTCTGGTTATTTATGTAGCACGGCTGTTTCATCACATGGATCAGCGAAACCGGCAAGGACTCAAGGATCTCATTCTCAGTGGTATAACTGTCCAAATTATGAGAGTTTCAGGTAAAAACAGCAAAGAATCTTAAGTGTTTTTGAGAGAATTTAGTGACATTATCTGTTTCTAGGTCAGGAGATTGGTTATCCTAGACTAGAAGTCTCAGAAGTGAAAATCCAAAATAATGTAAGAAAGGACCAGGTCTGCAAATTATGGCAAGGAGAGTACCAAAAATAAGACTCCTGTCTCCATGCTTGTCACTGTGGCTTCTCAGCCACCTTTAAATAAACTACCTTGTTCTTTTTAGGGATTCTGGGGAAGCCTAGCCCATCTCCAGCAGTGAATAGGCCAGAGGGTTGTATATTTGATATAGTTTTAAGTTGGAGCTCTCTTTAAGTGAATTATTGTTGTACTAGGTTGAATGAACCAAGATTTGTGTTTCCTTAGAGTATCATCACTGCTGGAGGAATTTTGTCAGCTACTCACCTGGGGAAGAAACTTACTGGCCAAGATACCCGCCTCTGTGGATGATGATGTATGCACTGGAACTCCACTGCATAATTCTAGTGAGTTACTTTAAGGGACAAAGATTCTGATGCAAAAGGAAGCATCCTTCTTCAAACTTTCTTCCTGAGAATTTTGATACATATACTCTACCATCTCTTTGCCATTTATATTGAGATTTGGTTATTTAACTAGTTGACCTATTTTAAGGAAATGTTAAAAAAAAAAAAAAGAAAAAGACAATCTTTAGTGGGAAATTAGCAGAAGAAAAGAATGAATATACTAGTCTAATATATGTGAACCCCATATTAATTCCATATAATAATAATTGTGATTATTATTATATGGAATTTATTATTGTTATTATTACAACACTTACAGGCTCTACGGTATTTCAGACATTCTCCATTCCCATATATGTTTGTGTGTTATCCTATTGAAGAAATGCAGGTGTCCCACTTGAATTTTCTTGGAAGTGGTCCCCTGGTTTTCCAATTGGTATTTTTAAATGTCTGTGGTAATAATAGTATTAACGAAAAATATTACCCTAACTTTTTTTTTATTCCAGAGTCTTCCACCTTGTTTAAAGATTTCAAGAAGATGTCAGCATCAGCTCACACTTTTCAGCCTTACTCCTCAAAAATGCCATTACCAGATGATTCCACCCTATATCCTTTTAGCTACAGGGTTGATAGAACCTCCTATGACTTGGAGATGAACAAAATGATTCCTTGTGTGTACTGTTTCAAGAACAGGCAGTGGTAATGCACTAAAGACTGAGTGCCATTAAGAATCTAGAAATTTTTACAAACTGAAGTATCATGGATTATTATAGCTGTTTATTGTATAACAAATTACTCTAAAACTTTGTGGCTTAAAAACAATAAATATTTATTATTTCCCACAGTTTTTTGAGTCAGATATTTAGGAGCAACTTAGTTGTGTGTTCCTGGTTTGAGATCTCCCGTAAGGTTGCAGTCAAGATGTCAGCTGGGGCTGCAGTCATCCACAAGCTTGACTGAGGCTGAAGATGTACTTCCAAGATGGCTCACTCGCATTGCTGGCAAGTTGGTGCTGGTTGTTGGTAGCTGGTCTCAGTTTCTCACCACACAGGACCACTTACATGTCTCATGACATGGCAGCTGGCTTCCTACAGAGTGGTCTAGGAGAGACCAAGGAGGAAATTGCCACATCTTTTATGACTGAGCTTTGGAAAATCACACGCTGTCTCTTTCACAATATTCTTTTGGCTACACAGGCCAACCGTGGTTCACTGTGGGACTACATAAGGGTTTAAATCCCAAGAGGTGAGAATCACTGGTGGCCAATTCGGTTTTTCCCTGCAGGGGCTTTAGCTCTGTTTTCGGGGTAAGTAATTACATGAAGTCAGTTTCTGAGAAACAGCTAAAGAAAAAGGAAGAACAAAGTAACATCTATTATTATTTGTTTCTGAATGATAACATCATAAGATTTAATAGGTGATTTTTTAGTCAGAATTTATTAGATGATTTATTGTTGTAATAACCACCCCCAAAATTCAGTAGCTTAACACAAAAGATTTTTTCTTGTTCATGTCTCAGTCTAATCCAAGTTGAGTGAGGACGTCGCTGCTCCGTGCAATTACTTGGGGATCCAAATCCCTTCCATCTGGTGAATCCACCATTTGCTATGGACTTGGGATCCTATATTGCATTCTCTACGTTCAGCCAGCACGAAGAAAGTACAAAACAGTATGAAAGATTGTTTTTAGGGACAAGGGCTGGAAGTGGCAAACATTTCCTTCTGCCTCCGTTTCACTAACAAAATTCTGTCGTATGACCCCACCTAACTATAAGGGAGACTGAGAAACATAGTCCAGACTTGTGCCTGGGGAGAAATGGACATTGGTGAACACACAGTGCCTGCCACAATGAAAATACTGTGAAATTGTGAATTCATGTAATCAGGCCAATGTTACATAGGGAATACCACAACAGAAATAGGGCTAAAAATCTTTGTGCTTTTTTTTTTTTTCCTGAGTTGGTTAGAATATGGCAGGAACAAACAAATATAAATAAATATAAATAAGTTTCATAATGGAATCAGACTGGCTCAGTAATTTGCCTGCCTTGCTCCGCCTGGGCTGTTCTGGGGATAAGATAGTCTCTTTTTCGGGCATAAATAGACTGTGTTCTATGGTGCCTCCAAAACCGAAAACCAAACCCATTGCATGAAGTTGATTCTGACTCACAGCGACCCTATAGGACAGAGAAGAATTGCCTCATAGGATTCCCAAGGCTGTAAATCTTTATAGGGGCAGACTGCCACATCTTTCTCCCACAAAGTGGCTGATAGATTTGAACCACCAACCTTTCCGTTAGCAGCAGAGCACTTAACCACTGTGCCACCAGGGCTCCTTCCTGTGGTGCCTAGACTCAAAGATTCACACACTCATTATTCATGTTTTATTCTTTTGTGTGTGTGTGTGTGGGAATCCTGAAACTGGAAAACTATTTGAATGGCTAGAATAAAGTTTGCTTCTATAATAGTCAAATATTCCCATTCTAATCAAACTTTCTGTAGTAATGGCTTGACAAATCAACTAAATTAAGGAAATTTTGAGGTAACTCCAGCACCCAGAAGACTTAAGTCCCACTGAATACAATGGAAAACACATGAATATTTTCATAGTTTCCTGAGATAATGGGGACATTGGGATTATAACTGTCCTACAGTAAAAGATGCAATTTCCTACCCACCATGACAACTCTATTCTCAAAATCTAAGTCTAAAATGACCACATTTATATATTATAGCTCTTTCACCATATTCTGGAAACCCTGGTAGCATAGTGGTTAAGAGCTACGGCTGCTAACCAAAAGGTCAGCAGTTCGAATCCACCAGGCACCCCTTGGAAACCGTATGGGGGAGTTCTACCCTGTCCTATAGGGTCGCTATGAGTCAGAATCAACTCGACGGCAACAGGTTTTTGGTCACCATATTCTGGGTTCTGCCTTATTTGCTTGGATTGAATTTCATGGAATTTAGAATTAAAAAATGTAAGTTTACTATAAAAATGGCACGGCAGAAGCATCTGACCACCTCTAACTTCACAAGGGGGAAGGAGAATCAAGATCAACAGCCCAAGGCTGATTCCTATGTGGCAGAGGTCAGACATACCTCCTCTCTCCAACCTTTTAAACCAATTTCGACACCAACTATCCTTCCCACGGCACTCTCTTCTTCTCTGCCGGGTTCAATAATTCGTTGGAGTGGCCACACAGAACTCACAGACCACGCTCACAGTTATGAGGTTTATTAGGGAAGTAACAGGTTACAATTCAAGTTCAGGAATGCTTAGGATACAGTGCTTTGATCAGGACAGGCTCTTCTCAGCCATGCCCTTAGGCAAGTTTCTGGCCCTTGGCTCCTCAGCCTGGCCTCTGCCCTGCTCAGGCAAGTGTTACAAAGTTTTTTGCTCTGCCATTAAGTACCCATAGGCACCTCACTCTGCCAGTAAGTTTTGGCCTGAAGGCACTCAGCTCCAGCTCCATGGGTTGGCAAACCTAGTCCACCAAGTGCCTGGAGGCACTGTATACAACCAGCAAGCCTCCTGCCTGAAGGTGTTCAGCTTTCTCACTCTGTGGGCCAGGAAGCCCACTGCGCCATCTCCTGCCAGTCTCCTTCCGGTCTCCTGGTTCTGTTGCCACCATTTCTCTACCACTGCTTCTCGCCATCCCTGGTTTTACTGCTCACTCTGTCAGTCTCCAGGCTCCAAGAGCTTCTCAGGGCAGATATCCCATGTCCAAAGAATGTGCTTCACTACTGGTTTTTCTTTCTTGGTGATGATAAGATCCTCCCTTTTCCCTCTAGGATGGCTCATTGTAAGCCTAGCAGGATGGCAAATCTGACCAATCCCCTTGTTAAGGTTCTATACACCTTCTTTGCATGGCCCCACCCCCACATAGATGCCATGCACTCTGTTTGCATTACTAACAAGCTTTTCAGTCCTCATGGTGGGTCACAATTACCTTATTTGCGTAGTCCTACCCAATTACTTGGGTGGGGGTTACAAGGCCATGGCAAGAAAGGCCATATAAAATCGATCCATCATACCACATTTACAGATTGATTGTCTCTACCCAGTGTACAATTCACTGTGTGAAAAACAACCCACATTAATTCACATCATCCATGAACTTTCAAACACAGGTTTAAAAAC
The DNA here is from genome assembly GCF_030014295.1 of Loxodonta africana. Classification (NCBI taxonomy): domain Eukaryota; kingdom Metazoa; phylum Chordata; class Mammalia; order Proboscidea; family Elephantidae; genus Loxodonta; species Loxodonta africana. The sequence goes on along the minus strand of NC_087345.1, from coordinate 131,522,648 downwards.
AATCCTGAAAAGTTACTGAAAGAAACAAAACATTGTGGTCAGGCTTCTCAAAATCAATACTAGAAGTTATAAGACATTTGAACAGAACCTTTAAAATTCTGGAGAAAAATGTTTCCCAGCCTTAACTTCTATGCTCAGACAATTCGTTAGTGTGAATGGGGAAAAAAGACAGTTTCAACATGCAAGGTCTTAAAAAAAATTATTTCCCATCCACACTTTCTCAGGAAGCTACTCTAGGGTTTGCTAAACCAAAATGAGGGACTAAAGCAAAAAAAGGGGCATGTTGGTGATGGTTGCATAGCACAGTCAACGTAATTAATGACACTGAATTATACACGTTGAAATGGCAAATGTTTTGTTATATGTATTTTACATAGTAACGTAAAAAAATAAAAATGCTTTGGTGCTCCATGGAAGCTAAATATGTGGTTAATCGTTAACATCTACTCTGACTGGTGGGCCACAGTGAAGTTTTGGGTCTCCTAGAATTAGTGTCAGTATCCTTGAAAAGTCTGATTATTTCCTTTTTCCCGTTGAACTATCACTCTCTTAAAAGGCCATAGATTCCTTTGGGGAGGGCTGGGAGAAAGATTAACGGTATAAATGTTTGGCAGTGCAATGGAGTTCAAGAGGACCTGGGCTCCTCTCCATTCAAGGGGTTGTGTGTCTGTAAACTGACTCAAATCTGGGAATTGATTGAGGGGCTATGATTCTCTATTCTGGTGGTTCAAGTTAGACTGCCATTCATTTGACCTAGAATTCTTTCACTTGTATAGATCAAGTAAATATTTAGTAGATTTCTCATCTATTTCACTCATAGGGACACCATGACTAAGTAGCCAACACCATAAGTCTACATGAGTCAGACTATTCTGACTACTGCTTTGACTCTGCTGTCCATTACAGTAACCACGCCCACCTTATCTTTGTCAATTAAGTGCTGCCCCTTGGCCCCTACCAACAGAGGATCCAATTAGCCCCATTGTAGTTAGATGTCTTTATTCAGTTAGGGCAGCTCCGGCTGTCAAATCTGACTTACATAAAATAGCAATCACAGCAGTCTTCAAGGATGCTGGGGCTCCCTTCACAAGTTTGTTCCTCACCATTGTGGTAAAAGATGTGTCCTCTGGGCACTCCATTGGTGGGTCTGTGGGCCTAACCTGATAAATCCACTCTAGCATGCCAATTTCCCTAAGCATTTGAATACCTTCTTCTACAGTATACCAAGGCAGGTCTGGCATTTCAGCTTGATTTAGTGTAGGCCATTGCTTAATCCATGCTTCAGTGAACCAACCAAATAAACTATTAGATCCTTTTCTAACCTCTCAAGCTGAAACATTGAATGAAGAATCTGTGCTTAGTAGACCCATATCGATAAACTCAGACTGATCCAACTTTATGTTCCTTGCACCATTATCCTACACCGTTAGTAGCCATTCCCATATTCCCCAGGTTTGTTTGTACCAAAAACCAAACCAAACCCACTGCCATCGAGTCAATTGCAACTCATAGCGACCCTATAGGACAGAGTAGAACTGCCCAATAGAATTTCCAAGGAACGCCTGGCAGATTCAAACTGTTGACCTCTTGGTTAGAGCCGTAGTGCTTAACCACTATGCCACCAGGGTTTCCTCTATTTGTACATATCATAAAAATCAAACAGTTCTTTGGAGTGTAGCATGCCTCCTTCCAAGTCACATTTTGTACTTCACGTCTTGGAACTCACTGGGACATAAGTCTAGTTATAGGTCTAGAAACAAAAATACGTGGTGGAGTGGGTCCTGGGGACATCCAACAATGTCCTGTAAAGCATCTGCCTTAGGCGATGCCCCAAGCAAGACCACAGGTGCTGCCCTAGGTGATATCTCAAAAACTCTTCAGGCACAGCTGCATTAATGTCATCAGATGAGGGTGGAATGGGAATGGTTTTACTTGGAAGGGTGGCTTAGCAGACAAAGGTGGAGTAATCTCTTCAGATGGGATTTAGAAGGTGGGTTCTGTTGGCAAGAGTAATTCAGCAGAATTTAGGGGTTCAATGTCCCCAGCTTCCTGATTATCTGCCAGTATGCCCCTATCCCCAGTTTCAGGAACCTATTGCTTTCCAATCAATGTCCTCACTTTAACTTTAGACATCATTTGAGGTTGGAAATTCAGTTGACATTGTAATTCAGCTATTCTTATGATAAGACTGGGTTTAGTTTTTGGCAATATCAGCTCTGTTACTATATGAAATAAGGTTTTCTTTCAGGGCACAAGTAGCAATTTTCAGGCCTTTTATCCGGCACTTGAGCTATAACTCTGGAGCCTTGACCTCATCTCTTTCTTTTACCACTTTGTATAGAGAAAGCAGGACTAACCTTATCTTTCTGATTCTGACAAAATTGTAGAAAAGTATCAAATATGCAATGACCCAGAGCTTTGTCTCTCACAAATATTTGATCCATTGATGGTGATATTTTGCATATTTCTATTGCCACCTCATGCCATGGATTAGCATTGCCCTCTTTACTACTGGAGATAAAGTTGTCAGTGCCTTTAAGGCCAGCCAGACTTGAGAACCAATCCAGAAACCTCATCCTTACTATTTTGTTCTTCTAGAACCACTCTTGGTACCAAATACCTTAGGCTGGATTCTCTAGAAGAGCAAAACCAGTGAAGCATGTATATAAAAATATATATACAGAGAGATTTATTTCAAGGAAATGGCTCACACAGTTGTGGAGGCTGGCAAGTCCCAAATCTGTGGGTCAGGTATCAGGCTGGAGACTTTTGACTTGCGTGGTTGCAGGGGCTGATGGTCCCAAAATCTGCAGGTTAGACCGCAGGTTGCTGGCTCACGTCCTAAGAACTGGAAGTCAGAGTGTGACGAGTTGAACGTGGGATTGAGACAGGGCAGGCTCTGCCAGAACATCTGTATATATTGGAGGCAGTTCACACGCCCAAGAAAACTCCCCTTTCTACTAATTGGCTGCTCACATCAGATCACAAAATGGAGAGTGATTACATAATATCTGCTAAATCCCGAGAATCATGGCCTGGCCAATTTATCACATAACCTTAACCATCACACCTAGAATCCATGACAGAAGAGAAGAGAAAAAAGTCCCCAGGATGACAATGAAGGGAGATCCCTGGATGATAATAACAGATTCCTGGATAATAATAGTAGACCCAGAAAGTAATCATCTAGTTAGAAGTCAAAGGATAAGGATCTGGAAAGGACGTATCTAGGAAAACAACTAAGCTTCCAGCTTCCCTACATCCTTCCCAACACTTGGATTTGATCAATTTCTTAAATCTTTGATAATCTGATAGGGGAAGTTGATACTTTATTTTAATTTCGACTTCAATTACTAGTGGGATTTGGCATTTTTTGAGTTTGCTTATTAACCAAAAGTTCGGCAGTTCAAATCCACCAAGTACTCGTTGGAAACTCTATGGGGCGGTTCTACTCTGTCCTATAGGGTCGCTATGAGTCAGAATTGACTTGGTGACGATGGGTTACAGGTTTTATTGACCAATTATGGCTCTCCTGGGAGGAGTCTGTTATTAGCCTTTGTCCATTTTTCTATTGTTTGTCATCTCTTCCTTATTAATTTGTAAGAGAGCTTTGTATATTAGAGATACCATCCTTTTTGGTCATAGTTTTTTTTTTTTTTTTTTTTTTGCTAGTCTTTTGACTTTGTTTATGGATTATTTTTCTGTAGAAAAGTTCAAAATTTTTCTGTAGTCACATATATAATTTCTAGTTTCTATGTCACACCTAGAAAGATTTTTTTCTTATACAAGATTATAAATATCTCCCACCCAGTGCGTGGGAAAATGAGTTGATAAGAGAAATAGAGTAGGCTTACTACACTGTGTAATGTTAAGGTCCCATTTGGGCTAATGGTCATGAATTTATAGTGGCAAATTTATAGTGGTTATGAATTTATAGTCTCTAATCTGCCCTATCGTGTGACATTCTTCAGCTGCTCAGGTGCAGGCATGGAGAATGCTGATGGTTAGAGTTAGCCAGGTTTAGGGTTTTGTCATCACTGGGTGGCATAGTTAAGTGCTTGGCTACTAACCGAAAGGTTGGTGGTTTGAACCCATCCAGATGCACCTCAGAAGAAAGAACTGGTAATCTGCTACTGGGAAGTCACAGCCATGAAAACTCTATGGGGTGCAATTCTATTCTGCAAGACACGGGATCGCCTTAAGTCAGAATTAACTCTACGGTAACCGGTTCCTGTTTAGAATTTTGGCAGATGGGACTAATAAAAAGACCAAAGGGCAAAAAAGCTTCAGGTGGCAGTCGTTGGTTAAAAAGTGTTGTTAAAACTTGTTTAATGATGGTATTCTATAATTTTTAACTTCTAGAAAAAAATCTCATTATAAATGACAGCATTCTTTTTTATATGATTTATTTTATTTTTGTTGTTGAGAATATACACAGCAGAACATACACCAATTCAACAATTATTACGTGTACAATCCAGTCACAGCACTCTTACATAAATATTAGAATATCTGTTCATTTTATGTGTTTTTGTATGCTTGCCAATGTCATATGTTCATATTTTTATCCCTTTTACCTTTTTATATTGGCATTTGGGAATAAATGTCTTGAAGTTGCCAAAGTGAAAAAAAAAAAAAGGCTTCAGATAAGTATTAATCTCTAAGCTATTCAGATAAGAAGGAAAATTTTTTAAAAAAGGAGAGGATTGGTGGTCTGGGAAAAACCAGAAAGGCCAAGGAGCTAGAAATCTTGGTAAGGTCACTAAATAAGTGTAGTGGCTATGGCTAAACAATCAAGCTGGGAGAATAGCGTGTTATGGTCAGAAACAGAATGGATTAACAATTTTAAATGAAAAGTAGCTACAGTGTCTAACAATGTCAAGGAGTCTATGGCCAAGAAAACTAAAACTGAGGAGGTCAAGTAATTGTTCTCCTTTTTCAGAATTTTCTTGGTGTTCTTCCAAGTTTCTTCTACCAGATAAATTTTTGAATAATTGTGTGACATTCCTAGAGATTTGTCAGAATTTCCAAAATGTCATTAATGAAACTCTAACTGCCAGATAAAAAAGGTAACCCTCCCTCTACTCTGCGATTATGTGTTGCTCTCAGGTGTCCTTTTCTTCCCAGCCAAAAAAAAAAAAAACCGAAACCTGCCGGGTTGATTCCGACTCACAGTGACCCTATGGGACAGAGCAGAACTGCCCCGTAGGATTTCCAAGGAGCAGCTGGTGGATTAGGAAGAATTGCTGACCTTTTGGGTGGCAGCTGAGCTCTTAACCACTGCACCACCAGGGCTCCTTTCTTCCCAGGCAAGTTTGCCAAAATAATAGGCAACACACATTGTTGTACTTTCTTATCTTCTGCTCAGCAGCTCTTTTGGAAATGAAATCCTTTGCTAAGGACAGGGATGGGATCTCTTTAATCTTTATCTTCCTTTACCTATTTGCATCATTCACATATGACCACCTTATTCTCAGAACTCTTTGACATCCATGTCATACTATCTTGTGGGTCCCTTCTTCTCTGTTTTCTTCACAGCCTTCTCTTACTCTGTCCACTTCTGAAATCAAAGTGTTTTATGATCATTCATTCATTCAATAGATTGAGTATAACCAATCTTTTCTAGGAACTGGGAACGATGCAGTGAATAAATCAGACACTGTCTTTGCTTTCTCGGTGATTAAATGCTAGTTTTCACATACTGTATAAACACACTTCTTAGGGGATTTTATTCACTTCCATGGCTTCAACTACTACCTAAAATCTGAATTTATGTTGTCCATCTGCCAACTAATCAGAACAGGACACTGATCAAATAGAGCAAGTGTCTCCTGTAAACAACCAGGGTAGCCACACTATTGTACTGGCTGACTATTAGCCCAATCTATAACACATAAATATTACATGATAATCTAATGATATCTTCCAGGACACTCTGAGAACAGTGAAGAGAACTGTGCTTGGAATATAATAACCACTCAACAAATGATACTATTATCATTCAGTACTCCAGAGCTATGTCTCTAATCTTGACTTTTTTCCTGAGCTCCAAAGTTGTAGATCAAGCTGCTTATCTATGGAATATACCATGGGTGTTTGGGAAACTTAGCAGCAATTTTCTGTGTAGTTAGAGGCCGCAGACCCTTAAACAGATATGGACAATCAAGGTGTGTATGTACTTGATTATTTGTACGTCCTGGATTTAATGGGCAGGAGGAATAAAAATAACAAACACATGGGCAGAAAGAATAAAAATAGCAAACACATATATGGTACTCGTCATGCACCAGGTACCGTTTATGTTTCCTATGTGTGAACTCATTTAGTCTTTACAACAACCCTACCAAGTATTATTAATAGAATTGAGTAGTATTAGAAATAATAAGTACCATCATTACCCCCACTTTATAGTTGAGAAAAGTGAGGCATAGAGAGTTCAAACGATTTTATCAAAGTCACATAGCTACTAAGTTTTGAGCCACTCTGCCTCCAGAGTTTGAGCTCCTTGGCACACCACTGCACTGCCTCACTAAAGAGGAAGCAGTCATTTTGACACAAAGAGCGTTTCTTACAACTTTACATATCAGACGTATTTCCCTTCAATTTTTACAATTCAAAAATATCCCCTGGAGGAAACAGGCCTTGGCCCCTTCTCACCAGTTAGTACTTTCAATATACTCAGAGCCAACACCCTAATGGTAACTTGTTTTCTGATCTAATATTCTTACACAACTGATCATTCGTCATGAAGGATAACTTTCCTTACTTAAAGTATAAAATGATTTCCCTGAAACAGAATAGTCTGTGTGAGCTTGGACAGATCTCCTTCATTGCCTAATTACTGAAGGGTAAACAAATCCCATAGGAGCCAGAGACAAATAGCCAGAGATAGAGGATTCAACACACTTGAGTTGTTTCCTTGTCCCCAGAACTCGAGGCACGTGAAATCACAGGTGTGTGTACTTGTGTATAGACCTGGATGATGGATTTTTGACTGGCCTACAAAAAGTACCTAATTTTGACACACTATCGTTTTTTATCATAAGAACAGTGTTATTTATATTTCTAATATTAATAAAAGGAAACCCTGGTGGTGTAGTGGTTAAAAGCTATGGCTGCTAACCAAAAGACGGGCAGTGCAAATCTACCAGGTGCTCCTTGGAAACCCTACGGGGCAGTTTTACTCTGTAGGAATTGACCCGAGCGGAACAGGTTTTTGTTTGTTTGTTAACGTTAATGAAAGCCACTTAGCTGAATTGAGCTCCTAAACTTGCTGAAAACTGGCTTTCTCTGAAACTGGCTGAGGCAGTGTCTCTCAAATTGAGGTTCATGGATTCTCAGCGATAAACTACAGCATTTCAGATAAGAATACCTTGAAGAATCTGGAATAACTATTTTATAACAGAATTGTCAATGTCAGGGGAAGCCTGAACCACAGCACCGGCACTGTGCCAAAGAAAGATTCACAGTAGCTCGGATAAATTAAAATTATGGGAGAGCTGAGCCATCCTGGAATACCCAGCAGAGTTGAAATTCTGAGCTCAAATTTCCATTGCTATACAAGTTATAGCCATATTTATTTTTTAGCATGTTTATGAAAATCTTACATTCATATGAACCAATGTGAAAATATTTCATTAGGAAAAAATAGTCATTGAAAACTTGTTAGGTAGTAAGTAAAAAAAAAAGTGTGAAAGTTTGTACTACAAGTAGATGATCACCACAGGTTCCTCTAAATTTATCATCTTACCATTGACTGATTTTGTGTCTTTACAATTCTAGTTGAACTTCACTAATCTTTGTGAAGGCCTTTACAAACTTCTGTTGTTCACTGATTTCAATGTACTTTATCCCTCTTGGCTTAATTTCTCTCTCAGATCTCCTCTATGATAATGGGTACAAAAAGCCCTCTGGGATTCAAATTAGAAGAAAAAAGAAACCATATTTCATGGCCCATGACGGCTTTAAAACCCTTGGGGCAGAATTTACTTGATTAACACTCATAGGTGGTTATTTGTGCTGTGCAGATTTCATGGTCCAAAGATTAGAACAGCTTGTTATGCATCAAGCTAGCCAGGCTTCATGCCTATCTTCCCGATGGCCTGTGACGGCTGACAACGTCTGTTCCGTGCATGGTAACCCTCTCTCTACAGCTAACCCGCCCAGATCCTGGTAATTGTACCTTCCCCTTACCTCTCAGGCCAAGGGATGGTGACAGCGTCTGAGCTGTTAATAGCCCTAAGACACTTTACTATTTCTTTTTAACTCCCTTAAATCCTGGCACCACTTTTCAGTTTGTCCTGCTCTGATGGCTTGTTGCTGTGATGCTGGAAGCTATGCCAATGGTATTTCAAATGGTGGTCACCAAGGGTTGACAGTCTTCAGACGGATTAGGTAGAAAGGCCTGGTAATCTGCTTTGAAAAATTAGCTAATGAAAACCTTATGTATCACAACAGAACATTGTCTGACTCGCTTGCCTTGGGTATGTCATCAGGAGGGATCAAATGCTGGAGGAGACCATCATGTTAGGTGAAGTAGATGGCCAGCCAGGATGAAGGAGACCCTTGGTGAGATGGAAAGGCACAAAACTGCAATGATAGACTCTAACACGCCAGCAATCTTGAGGATGATGAAGGACCAGGCAATGTTTTGTTCTGTTGTGCATAAGATTGACATGAGTCTGAGTTGACTCGACAGCAGCTATCTAGCTAGCCACCTAGCTAAGCTCTGCCCTCACTGTGGTAAAGAGTTCCTTTATTAAACTCCTCTCGAATTTCTGAGGTAGAATATGCCCTGTTCCTGCTAGGATTCTGATTGTTTTATGAAGTCAACAGGCGCTATATCATTGCTCTTCCCAGATTTTGTAAGGCATTGGCAAAATTTGGTGATTGTCTTAATGGGCCAGTATGTAGAGTATGTGTTAGTGAGTTGCTATGGCTTAAAGAACCAAGAGTAGAGCAGACACCACCCCTCAACTTGGGCACCCATATGGAATGGAACCTAGGTACAACACTTGTGTATCCAGCTGTAGAGTGCTAGAACCCAGACCCTTTCCTTAAGTCACATACCCTTCCCATTGCACCAAGTATTAGAGACAGAGGAAGATGAGTATTTCCTCAAGTATCTACTCTTACTTTTCTTTTTGGATTATTGTGATTGGATGTTGATGTGTGGGCTATAAGGTCAAGGAAGGGGGTATCTGAGTAGAGAGGGGTTGTTGGAGATGGGGTGGTTAAGAGATCAGCTGCTAACCAAAAGGTCAGCAGTTCAAATCCACCAGCTGCTTCTTGGAAACTCTATGGGGCAGTTCTACACTGTGCTATAGGGTTGCTATGAGTCGTCAAATTGACTTGATGGCAATGAGTTTGTTTTTTTTCTTTTTTTATCATCTTAAATAGCTTTTAAAAATAAGAAAAAGGTCAGTCTTCCAGTTTGGGCTAAAGTAGGAAGAAGAAAACCAGTTGATACCTCAGTATGGATTGTTTCTTTTGGTGCTTGAGGCTTTCACTTTATGCTTCGGCTTATCAGTCATCTTATTAACATCTGTAGATGGTCTGCTGCTCTTCCTGGGCTTGTGGTTGTACACAGTAATATAAGCAATTTGCTAGAAGAAAGCCACAGCTACCGCAGTATGGTATACTCTTGGTTTGTTGTTGTTGTTCAGTTACCATTGAATCGATTCCGACTCACTGTAGCCTCATGTGTTACAGAGTAGAAATTTTGCGTAAGGTTTTCTTAGCTATAATTTTAATGGAAGCAGTTAGCCAGGACTTTTCTTCTGTGGTACCGCTGTGTGGGTTTGAATCACCAACCTTTAGGTTAGAAGTTCAGCACAAACTATTTACCCCACCTACAGATCTATACTCTTGGTGAAAGAGTGAAATACCGTATGAGATTTCTGTGAAGGCGAGGTTGCTGGATCAGTCATATTCCCTGAAAGATACATGGGAGAGAGACAGTCCTGGTTTTGATGGGTCATCAAGTAGAAGACTTGAAGAGCGCTTTCTAGAATGATGATATTGAATGATAGCCGTATGAGATTATATAGCCAGGTAAGCAGGAGGTAAAATAATCTAGCCTTAAAATAATAAGGGAAATTACCCTGGACCTTACTGAATACCCAAATCCCTAAATATGGAACTGTACAATTTCCTGGCCTTTTCCCAAATCATATTTCCATGGACAGCCACATATCCTATGAATACCCTCATCCTACAAGGTAATAACGTTTTCAGGCATCAGTAAAGTTTTATATATCACTTCAAGGCTATGTTTTTCTTTTTTTCCAAGAAATAGAAGTTATTGCCTACGTGATTAATAAGAAAATAACAATAAAAGTTAAGCTGAAATGTGGATTGTAGGCTGTGAGCTAGGCTTACTAGCAAAGTATCCCTTTCTTCTACATCAGTGTTAAAGTTCATGCATAAAAAAAATTATTGCATGTTATGAAAATTTAGTCCCATCATGAAATAATTAAAACAGAAAATGATAAACTTGACAATGACAAGAGTCTGCCATATATCTTTGATCAAAAAAAGGACACTGCCAGGGGTTAAAAGGAATACCCAGTGTAGTGTGTGTGATCTGGGAGATGGGTGAAGGCATCTTGCACAAACTAGATGCACTCATGTCTTGGGAAAGGGGCATGACCAAGATAAAAGCACTAGTGACGGATCAGCAAAACAGCTTAGGACCATTTTAAAATCTGTAGGCCTTAGGCAGCACTTCTTTTGAAGTCCCTATCACACATTATCCCCCATGCATCTGCCAGTTTGTCGTACTGTGGGGGCTTGTGTGTTGCTGTGATGCTGAAAAGTTACGGCACTCGTATTCAAATACCAGCAGGGTCAACCTTGGATGACAGGTTTCAGCTGAGCTTCCAGACTAAGACAGGCTAGGAAGTAGGACCCAGCAGTCTACTTCTGAAAGGTATTAGCCAGTGAAAACCTTATGAATAGCAGGGAAACATTGTCTGATATAATGCTGGAAGATGAGCCCTTCAGGTTGGAAGGCACTCCAAAGATGAAAGGGGAACAGCTGCCCCCTCAAAGTAAAGTCAACTTTAAAGACCTGGATGGAGTCAAGCTTTCAGGACTTTCATTTGCAGATGTGGCAAGACTCAAAATGAGAAGAAACAGCTGCAAACATCCATTAATAATCGGAACCTGAGATGTACAAAATATGAATCTAGGAAAATTGGAACTCTTCAAAAATGAAATGGAACGCATACACATCGATATCCTAGATATTAGTGATCTGAAATGGACTAGTATTGGCCATTTTGAATCGGACAATCATATGGTCTACTATGCTGGGAATGACAAAGAGAAACGGCATTACATTCATCGTCAAAAAGAACATTTCAAGATCTATCCTGAAGTACTACACTCTCAGTGACAGGATAATATTCATCACCTACAAGGAAGACCAGTTAATACAAATATCATTCAAATTTATGCACCAACCAGTAAGGCCAAAGATGAAGAAATTGAACATTTTTACCAACTTCTGCAGTCTGAAATTGATTGAACATGCAATCAGGATGCACTGATAATTACTGGTGGTTAGAATGCAAAAGTTGGAAACAAAGAAGGATCGGTAGTTGGAAAATACGGCCTTGGTGATAGAAGTGATGCCAGAGATCGCATGATTGAATTTTGCAAGACCAACGACTTTTTCATTGCAAATACCTTTTTTCACCAACATAAATGGTGACTATACACGTGGACCTTGAGGGATGCAATACACAGAAATCAAATCAACTATATCTGTGGGAAGAGATAATGGAAAATCTCAATATCATCAGTCAGAACAAGGCCAGGGGCCAACTGCAAAACAGACCATCAGTTGCTCATATGAGAGTTCAAGTTGAAACTGAAGAAAATTAGACTAAGTCCATGAGAGCCAAAGTACGACCTTGAGTATATCGCACCTGAATTTAGAGACCATCTCAAGAATAGATTTGATGCACTGCATACTAATGACTGAAGACCAGACCAGTTGTGGAACGACATCAAGGACATCATACATGAAGAAAACAAGAGGTCATTAAAAAGGCAAGAGAGAAAGAAAATACCTAAATGGAAGTCAGAAGAGACTCTGAAAATTGCTCTTGAATGTTGAGTAGCTAAAGCAAAAGAAAAAAATGATGAAGTAAAAGAACTGATTTCCAAGATTGACTTGAGAAGACAATGCAAAGACCAGGAGTTAGAAAACCAAAAGGGAAGAGCACTCTCAGCGTTTCTCATGCTGAAAGAACTGAAGAAAAAATTCAAGCCTCGAGTTGCAATACTGAAGGATTTTACAGGGAATATATTAAACGGCGCAGGAAGCATCAAAAGAAGATGGAAGGAATACACAGAGTCACTGTACCAAAAAGAATTGGTGGACATTCAGCCATTTCAGGAGGTAATATCTGGTCAGGAACCCATGGTACTGAAGGAAGAAGTCCAAGCTGCACCGAAGGAATTGGCAAAAAACAAGCCTTCAGGAATTGAATACAAATTGAGATGCATCACTGTAAGCATTCACTCCTCTATGCCAAGAAATCTGGAGGACAGCTACCTGGCCAACTGACTGGAGGAGATTCATATTTAAGCCTATTCCTAAGAAAGGCGATCAACCGAATGCAGAAATTATCAAACAGTATCATTAATATCACACGCAACCAAAATTTTGTTGAAGATCATTCAAAAGCAGCTGCAATAGTTTATCAACAGGGAACTGCCAGAAATTCAGGCTGGTTTCAGAAGAGGACGTGGAACCAGGGATATCATTGCTGTGTCAGATGGATCCTGGATGAAAGCAGAGAATACCAGAAAGATGTTTACCTGTGTTTTATTGACTATGCTAAGGCATTAGATTGTGTGAATCAATAAATTATGGATAACATTGCAGAGAATGGGAATTTCAGAACACTTAATTGTGCTCATGAGGAATCTGTACATGGATCAAGAGGCAGTCATTCAAACAGAACAAGGGGATACTGCATGGTTTAAAGTCAGGAAGAGTATGCATTAGGGTTGTATCCTTTCACCATACCTATTCAATCTGTATGCTGAGCAAATAATCCTAAAAGTTGGACTATATGAAGAAGAACAGGGCATCAGCTTTGGAGAAAGACTTATTTACAACCTGCATTATGCAGATGACACAACCTTGCTTGCTGAAAGTGAAGAGAACTTGAAGCACTTACTGATGAAGATCAAAGACCACAGCCTCCAGTATGGATTACTCCTCAACATAAAGAAAACAAAAACCCTCAAAACTGGGCCAATAAGCAACATCATGTTAAGTGGAGAAAAGATTGAGGTTGTCAAAAATTTCAATTTTACTTGGATTCACAATCAACATCCATGGAAGGAGCAGTGAGGAAATCAAAAGATGCATTGCATTGGGCAAATCCTCTGCAAAGGACTTCTTTAAAGTGTTCAAAAGAAAAGATGCCACCTTGAGGACTAAGGTGTGCCTGACCCAAGCCGTGGTGTTTTCAATTGCCTCATATGCATGTGAAAACTGGACAATGAATAGAGAAGACCGAAGAAGAATTGATGCCTTTGAATTGTGGTGTTGGCGAAGAATATTGAATATACCATGGACTGCCGAAAGAACGAACAAATCTGTCTTGGAAGAAGTACAGCCCGAATGCTCCTTAGAAGCAAGGATGGTGAGACTACATCTCACATACTTTGGAAAAGTTGTCAGGAGGGATCAATTCCTGGAGAAGGGCATCATGGTTGGTAAAGGAGAGGGTCAGCAAAAAAGAGGAAGACCCTTGTCAAGATGGATTGACACAGTGGCTGCAACAATAGGCTCTAGCATAAGCAACAGTTGTGAGGATGGCGTAGGACTGGGCAGTGTTTTGTTCTACTGTGCATGGGATCGCTATGAGCCAGAATCAGCTTGATAGCACCTTAGAACAACAACATTACACATCATGGTGAAGGGATTGTTGGTTGAGTGGCAGAATTCTTGCCTTCCATGCCAGAGATCTGAGTTTGAATCCTGGCTAGGAATCTCATGTGCAGTGACTACCAATCTGTCAGTGGATGCTCGAGTGTTGCTATGATGTTAAACAGGTCTTAGCAGAGCTTCCCAGACTAAGATAGACTAGGAAGAAAGGCATGGCAATCTCCTTCTGAAAATCAGCTAATGAAAACCCTATGGATCAACGATGGTTTGATCTTCTCCCCCACCTCTCCCCCCCACCATGGACAGGGCAGCATTTTTTTCTGTTATGCATAGGGTTGCCATGAGTCAGGGGTTGAGTCAATGGCAGCTAACAACACTACATATCATATCAATTGCCTACATTTACATTCAAATTAAATTTATATATGAGTTGAATTACAATTGATCAATTGTCATGCTATATTTTGTTGACATTTCGTTAAACATTTATTTATTTTTATTTTGCAGAATTTGATTTGACAATGGAGAGTTGAGTATTTTGGAGGTGTTTGTTTTTAGGTCTCAAATAGATTCTAGACCCTTGAAAAATTCCTAGGCCCTAGGGTAGCTCAGACTCCAGACCACAGAGCTACCTTTCCGCTCAGTAACCCCAGACAAATTCACCCTTGAATAATGGATTGTGTAATCCCTTAGTCTGCTCTGATACCGAGCACTAACTGACCTGATCCGTCACAGAGAGATAAAGCTGCCTTGCCCTCCATGGATTAGCAGGGAGTTAGTACTTGTGGCCTCCCAGGAAAGGGAAGTTATGGTAGGGCCTAGTCCCAAAGTCAGTGGAATTAAAGATTTGTTGATGACTTTGATCTTGGAGTCCAGCTCAAGACGCTCAGTCAATCAGAAAAAAATATATTAAGGACTTATTATGTTTCAGATAATCCTCTAAGACAATAATGAACAGATCAGACAAAACAATACAAATTCTTTATTTCTTCTCTCTCTCAAAAGCAAATTTTGAGAAAGAATAGTTTCTAATTGTTTCTATAGATCCCCAATTCCTCACTGCTGTTTTATTCTTCAACTCATTGAATTCACCATTCAACTGAAACCCTATTATTTACCTCCATGTTGTCAAATGCAATTGATACTTTTAATCTTATCTCTTTCTTACCACACCCTCCCTCTTTCTGTAAACTCTCTACCTCTTTGCCTCTCTATATACTTACTCTTTTGGTTTCCCTTTGATCTCTAGATGACTCTTTCAAAACTCCTCCGTGATTTTTTTTTCCTCATCCCACACCTTGCATGTCTGTGGTCCTCAGTTCTCTATCCTTCTTATTCTATGCACTTTCCCCCTTCTGGACCTCATTTATATGCATGGGTTCTTTTAATAAAATATAAGGCTGATGACCACCAAATCTATTCGAGTTTTCCAATGCAGAACTCTCTCTATATATTCACCTGCCTTAACATGTCCCAAAGTAAACTTATTGTCTTTTTCTCTTCTCTATTTTCTCTCTTAGTGATTGGGATCACATCAAGCCATTGTTCAAACTGGAAAACCATCCTCAACCCAAACTCTTCCTCACTCTGCACAAGTAATCAGCCAAAGGTAGTGTTCTCTAGCTCCTTCTCTTATCCATGACTCCAGTCTCTGCCTTAGTTAAAGCTTTCATCCCTTTCATCCAGGCCTAACCGCAAGAGTATTTGAGGAACTCTTCCAACCTCCGGTTGATCCTTTCCAGCTCATCCTCCACACTACTGTCAGGATGTTTCTAAATTACAAGTCTGATCAAGCTACTCCCCCTTTTAAAAAAAATTCTTGCAGATACCCTCCATAGTCTTCAGTTTGAAAATCAGACTCCTTAATTTGATAATGCCGGGTTATTAAGGGTTATCATGCCCCTACTAGTGGAGGAGATCAACTCTTGCCACTCCCTTCTTCCCCCACCACAGTTGGTTAAAGCTCCTTGAATATTCCACACTATTTCAGACTTCTGAGTTTGGCTGCTAACCAAAAGGTCAGCAGTTTGAATCCACCAGCCACTACTTGGAAATCCTGTGGGGCAGTTCTACTCCATCTTATAGGGTCTCTAAGAATGGGAATTGACTCACTGCAATGGGTTTCGGTTTGGGTTTTTTCCAAGCCTCTAAATCTTCAAACACACTATTTTCTCTGCCAAGTGTATCCTTCCCCTTTCGCTGCTACTAACTTCTTCAAAATTAAGCTCAAGAGGACTGGAAGAGGGCATGAGGGGCCTTCAGAAATATTAGCAATATTCTGTATTTCTTGATCTTTGTGTTTGTAATAATCTGTAAAAATTCATAAAGCTGTCACTTGTGATCTGTGTACTTTTCAGCATGTACATAATAATTTAACTTAAAGATAATTTTTTAAAAATGTAACTTCTAACTGGACTAAACCAAAAGCAAAAATGTTTCTTGAATAAACCGAACGCTTCGAAGGCCAGCATAGCAGGGGTGGGGGTTTGGTGACCATGGTTTCAGGGGACATCTAAGTCAATTGGCATAATAAAACCTATTAAGAAAACATTCTGCATCCCACTTTGGAGAGTGGTGTCTGGGGTCTTAAACACTAGCAAGCGGCCATCTAAGATGCATCAATTGGCCTCAACCCACCTGGAGCAAAGGAGAATGAAGAACACCAAGGACACAGGGTAATTATGAGCCCAAGAGACAGAAAGGACCACATAAACCAGAGACTACATCAGCCTGAGACCAGAAGAACTAGATAGTGCCTGGCTACAACCAAAGACCGCTCTGACAGGGGACACAAAAAAAGAACCCCCAAGGGTGCAGGACAGCAGTGGATGTAGACCACAAATTCTCGTGGACTTAACGGTCTGACTGAGACTAGAATGACCCCGGAGGTCATGGTCCCCAGACCTCCTGTTAGCCCAAGACAGGAAACATTCCTATAGCTAACTCTTCAGACAGGGGCTGGACTGGACTATGGGGTAGATAATGATACTGGTGAAGAATAAGCTTCTTGGATCAAGTAGACACATGAGACTATTTGGCATCTCCTGTCTGAAGGGGAGATGAGAGAGCAGAAGGGGTTAGAAGCTGGTCGAATGGACACAAAAAGAGAGAGTGGAGGGAAGGAGTGTACTGTCTCATTAGGAGGAGAGCAATTAGGAGTATATAGCAAGGTGTTCATAAATTTTTGTATGAGAGTCCGACTTGATTTGTAAACTTTCACTTAAAGCACAATAAAAATTAAAAATATATAAACATATATATAATATATAATCTCTACCTCAAGAATATCCTGCTGTGGGAAGCGTTCTTTGGCCTTTCAGGCTAATTAAGATGACCTCTTACATGCATATGTTTGCGCCTGCTTGTGTCACATTGTGTGTAATTATTGGCCTCTCCCTCCTCTAGGAGCTGTTTAAGAGGAAAGACTATGTCTCATTAACTTTGTACCTAGCACAATGTTTAACAAATTGTTGTTGTTGAATGCTGTCAAATTGATTTTCTACTCACAGCAACCCCATGTGCCCAATAGGGTTTTCTTAGCTATAATCTTTACAGGAGCAGATAACCAAGTATTTCTCCCTGTGGAGCCTGGGTGAGTTCTAACCAGCAACTCTTCAGTTAGCAGCCGAGCCCTTAACCATTGAGTCACCAAGGATCCTTGTTTAACAAATTAAAACTCACTGCCGTCGAGTAGATTCCAACTCATAGCAATCCTACAGGACAGAGTAGAACTCCCCTATGGGTTTCCAAGGCTGTAAATGTTTACAGAAGCACCAACCTTTGGGTTAGCGGCCAAGAGCTTTAACCACTGCGCCACCAGGGCTCCTTTGGTTAACAACAACAAAAAAAACCCATTGCTGTCAACTTGATTCCAACTCATAGAGGCCCTATAGGATGGAGTAGAACTGCCCCATAGAGTTTCCAAGGAGCATCTGGTGGATTCAAACTGCTGACCTGTTGGTTAGCAGACATTGCACTTTACTACTACACCATCAGGGTTTCCTGCTTAACAAATAGTACATGATAAAAAGATACGTAGTCCACAAATGAACAATTCTTCTCCCCTGCCTGAGGGAGATATAGCCTGCCTACCCAGCCATAGTAACCCAAAGATAGTAGTAGATTCCAAAGAGTTTGTTTTATACAGTTCTTCTCCTACCGAAAGCGATAATTTTTATCAGAAACTGAGGACTGAGATACAGACTCCAGCGGTAAACATGTATATTCAAAGTCTACGACAGAGGTTGGGATTGAGGAAAGGATCCCAACAAGACTAGAGATTAGAGCACAGACCCAACAGAGCTCATCAGAGCATAGACAGGACAGAAATAATCCAGAGGGGTCCTGGGGTGAGAGTGACAAACATAAGTTAGTATTTGGGCTTTGAGTTTAAGTGCTCTTGGGTACGTATTTGTGAATCACATTGGTTTATGGGACCAAGGACAGGGTAGACAGCTAGTTAAGACAAGGGACTAGAACCACTGAGTGAGATACAGGGATTCAGATACAAGATATTTCCCTCAAAAACAACTGTCATCAGGGAGCAAAACTCTAGTCAGTGTAGAAGTCCTAAAAATTGCTATTAATTCTCTCTGTCTTTCCAATCTCCATCTTTAGTCACACACCTCTTCAAATTACTTCTTTGTAAACTATCTTGCACCTCTCACTTATGATTTATTCCCATTGATGCTACCTTGTTGTTAGCTGCCGTCATGTTGGCCCTGACTCATGGTGACCTCAGGCTGGGAATCAGATCCCGGTCTTCCCATAGAAGGGGAGAATTCTACCGCTGAACCACCTCTGTCCCCATTTCTACTTTCTTCTAAAATTAAACTCAAGAGGACTGGAAGAGTGCATGAGGGGCCTCCTGGAATACTAACAATATTCTATATTTCCTGATCTTTGTGTTTGTCATACATTTATAAAAATCCATCAAGCTGTCACTTGTGATCTGCGTACTTTTCTGCGTGTACATAATAATATGATATGTGTACAGCAAAATCACATATACAAGGATATTCATTCCAGCATTGTTCCTAGTAGGGAGAAATTAAAAGTAATCTAAAGAGATGCCAATAGTGGAATGGTAAAAATATTTTACAGAATAGTCATAGTTACTAATGGTGTGCATCAATTTAAAAAGATTGAAATAGATATTTATGCTAATATGTTTGTGTGTATATAGTACTTATATATGTATATATAAGCACACACATATATTTATGCATACATACACATATATATGTAAAGTATGTACAAATATACATATATGCTTAGCACAAGGGCTGAAGAGATAAATCCTAAACTATTAGCCATGGTTATCTCCAGAAACAAAGTGGGATGGAAGGAAGAAAGTAGAGAAAAGAAAATGTTCACTTTTTACCCCATATACTTTCATTTAAAAAAGTACAACTTGTAACTTTTTAATAATTAAAATTTTTAAAAGTGCTATTTAAATACTTGGGGCTCAATACGAACTGCATTATCTTATATTTCCAGTGTTTACTCTTTAACAAATGGAATACTCCATAGCTTTAAGAGTTGAGAAAACCCAATAGAATAAGTCCAGCAGAGAGGATGGCATGGATATTTCTTTAAGTATCTAAGAAATTTCCTCCTGTATGTAGTAATCTGTGACAATAATCATAAAAACACCCAATGCCATCAAGTTGATTCTGGTTCATAGCCACCGTATAGGACTGTAGAACTGCCCCACAGGGTTTCCAAGAAGCAGCTGGTGTGTTTGAACTGCTGACCTTTTGATTAGCAGCCAAGCTCTTAACCACTATGACACCAAGGCTCCTGACAATAATCATAAAGCTATGCATATAGGATCCGATGAACATTCCACGACGATGAAAACAACCCAGGACAGGATGACCTCAATGACTTATGAAAAGCTTTTTGAGGGTTGGACAATCTGCAGGAAAGAGAATGAATCAGTTAAGGCTTAATCAGAGAAACAGAACCGGTAGTAGATAAATATTAATTCAAGGAATTAGCTTATGTGGGGCCGGCAAGGAAACGACGTGGCTGCAGCTTCAGCTTCGAGCCTAAGAGTTCCAGCCTCCTTATCCTTGACAGCCTGCCCTATGGTTACCGGCCTTATCTTGTCAGCCTCAAAACCAAAAAAACCAAACCCATTGCCCTGAAGTCATTCTGACTCATAGCGACCCTCTAGGGCAGAGTAGAACTGCCCCACAGAGTTTCCAAGGAGCTTCTGGCGAATTCAACCCACCCACCTTTTGGTTAGCAGCCTTAGCACTTAACCACTACGCCAACAGGGTTTCCTTGCCAGCATAAATATCTATTTCAATCTTTCTTTTTAAATCGCTGCACGCCATTAGTAACTATGACTATTCTGTAAAATATTTTTACCATTCCACTACTGGCATCTCTTCAGGTTACTTTCAGTTTCTCCCTAGTAGGAACAATGCTGGAAAGAATATCCTTGTATATGTGATTTTGCTGTACACATATCAGAGATATTTCTGTGGATTGTACTCCTAGAAATGAAATCACTGGGTTAAAAGTTATGCATATTTTAAACACTGTCTCAGTTCACTCTCCCATCAAAACTATATGGAGTTGACTCTTTCATCACAGTGGTATCGTTAGTCTTTAAAATGCCTTTGCTAAAGTCGTAAGGGTCATAACTGAGCCATGTGTCACTCTACCCACAGTGATTTTTTAAAACATATTTAAGTATTTCTTCAACATTTAGGGTTTTCAAGGCTGAGACTTCTCAGAAGCAGATCGTCAAGCTTTTTTTCAGAGGTGCCTCTGGGCAGATTGGAACCACCAATCTTTAGGTTAGTAGTTGACCATTTAACTGTTTGCGCTAATGGTCTGAAATATCTTAACTCTGTGATGGATAAGCAACCACATTTCGGTCCTGAGTTTTTAGCCCAATAACCTCAGTCCATCTCAGATATTAAGTTATACCGCCTTAAGTTGATTGGAGCCTTGGCACAGATGTTAACCAAAAGTTGGCAGTTCAAATCCACCAGCAGCTCTTTGGAAACCCTATGCAGCAGTTCTACTCTGTTCAGTAGGGTCGCTATGAGTCGGAACCAACTCCATGGCGATGGGTTTGGTTTTTTTGTTTAAGTTGATTAAGTACTTTAAACCCTAGAAAGGTCTCAACATAAGTGTATAGATAATGAAGTAGATCAAACCAGTCGTAGTAATACTTTTGATTTTAGTTTAGGATAATCTGCGTGGAAATGTAATTTACAGAACTTGGCATACTAGATTCTGAGATTTTAAACTGAAAGATCTAAGAGAATTTGATTAGTTCTGTAAATAAACTAAAAACAAACAAATTCGTTGTCATTGAGTCAAATCTGGACTCATAATGACCCTACAGGACAGGCTTCCAAGGTTGTAAATCTTTACGGAAGCAGACTGCCACATGTGTCTCCTGCAGAGCAGCTGGTGGGTTCAAGCCTCCAACTTTCCTGTTAGCAACCAAGTGCTTAAACACTGCCACCAACAAACAAATAAACCAAACCCGTTACCATTGAGTCAATTCTGACTCATAGTGACTCTACAGGACACAGCAGAGCTGACCCACAGTTTCCAAGGAGCACCTGGGGGATTCTAACTGCCAACCTTTTGGTTAGCGGCCATAGCACTTAACCACTTACCCACCAGGGTTTCCACTGCGGCACCAGGGCTGCTTCATTCTAATTCTGTAAATAGAACTGAAATATTTGGAATATTTAGGAAAATTTGTCTTACCTTTTTACAGGTTTAATTTGTTAGATTTACCTATAAGCCTTCCTGTCAAACCTTTTAAACGGCTAAAAAGCACCTATCTTAATACATATAATTTAAAATGTTAAACATAGTATAAGCCACCAAATTTGTAAATAGGATTGTTTAAGAGCATTTAATTTCTTTATCCTGAGCTGCTCTAATGTTAAAGAACAAGTGAAAGTGGTTGCTCTTATTTAATACAAAAATTATTAGGTAGGTAAATCATATAATTTTGAAGTTGGAAATAAAGGATTAAAAGTTAGGTGTTTGAATTTGTAACTTTCATAGAGCGAAAGTTTTAAATTCCAAAATTCTGAAAGTAGCACTTTCTGTGAAGAAAAGGGCCCCAACCCCCTTTTGAAACTTATGTAGTATCTTTCCACGTGCATGGATTATCTTTGTGGCTGTGGTGTAAGCTCCTTGAAGGCAGGGGCTTTTTGCTTGATTTTATTTTTTTATCTCCAGGAGATTGATCACAATGCTATCTATGCACATAGTAGTTAGTCAATAAATATTTGGGAGATCGAATGAATGAATAACAGACTCAACACATATTTCTTAGAAGACCTTAAAAAAAATCACCATCACTACCACTGCAATGTGACTCCCAGTAATTTGTAATAAGAATTCATTAACACCATAGACTGTTGCAATAGACCAAGCAGAAGACGTTGATAGCTTGGACTAAGGCGTGCCAATGACTTTCAGCCAAAGATCCCCAGGAAAACACTGGTAGTTGAACTAGTGGAGTTTGTTACTAGTTGTGGAAAAAAGGACACATCACAGGGAACCACGAACCATGAGGTGTCTCAGGAAGAGGGTGTTAGAAAGAACCAGTTATAGGATTTGGGCTTTGGTTAGGTGGTTTGGATGAGGATCTAAGGAGGTGAAGGTATCCTCTAGACTGGATGTCATTTCAGGGAATGGGGGCAATTCTATGATTGGGTATGTCAAATAATCTTATCTATAGGGAGAACAAACTAGAAGGAGGATAAAGCTGTAATTGGTAAAGAAGTAGCAGTTGTTCATTTTAGCCAAGATAGGGAGTGTTTGGTATTTTGGGGTGGCACAGTGATCTTGTTTTTGTCTGTGCTTAGACAAATTCATGAGGGGGCCTTAGTTTCTCTCATTTTATCGTGGTCTCAGAGTAACCTTGTGTGAAGATGGTATTCTGTGAGATTTTTTTTGTCCAGTGGGACAATATCATAGCTATGAGTGTCAGGTCAGCTTTCAGCTGTCAGAGGCTACTCTTTTCTTTCTTCTTTCCTAAGTGGTAGTAAGAGGAGATAGAGAAAAGTAAATAAATTCAAGAGTCAACATAATTGGACATGGGGGCAGAGGGTGATGTAAAGGGTGACTTCTAGGCTTCTGCCTTGCACGCAGGAGGTTGGTGCCATTCACTAAGCGTATTGCCTTCTAATTTAATCCTTACCAAAAATATATGCAGGGTTAACATTATCAGACCCACACAGGAAATTAAAGCTTTAGTGAGGCTTAATGCCTTGCCCATTGTCACCCGGAACCAGGACTTAAATTCAGGTTTACTTGACTTCCAAAGTCATAATGACTTTCTGCTTTATCTTTTTATAAATCACCTTTTAAATTATTTTAGTCAATATTTGGTATCTTTCCCAAACTTTCTGAATTATTTTCCTTTATTCAGTTGATTAAAAATGAGCCAGAATCAAATTTGCTGTGGGAAAAATTTACTAAAAGAGAATAGCTTCAGAGTGATATTATTATAATGTTGTCATTATAGTGAAGAGACTACGTTACAATTATACATTTTGTTATTAGAATCATTTCTAAAGGTAGAAATTTATGAGATAAGAGGAATCCATTTCAATAGATCAGAAAAGGAAATTACGACAACAAAAATATCATTAGATGCTATATAGCATAATATAAAATATGAATGAATCCATGAGATAAGGGTTTTTAATATTTTAATCTTTCAAAAATTTACATACAGTAAAATTAAACCAATATCGTTGTTCATTCAACTTTTCCTGTGAATCTGTTCATCTGCATTGAGAGGGTAGGAAATGGTTATTCTGAATTTCTTCCTCATAGTCAAGGATAGTCATTAGGGGCTAATAGGCAAGGTACCCTCTGCCAAGTTAGCTTCCTAGATTTTGCTGGAAAAAATACTCTTGCAACGCTCTCTCATCTTCCCCTACCAAATATTCATGTTCTTTTTTTTGTCACATTCTCTTATACAGTGAACATATCTCCGGGAGACGCATCACACACACGCACGGGGACACACACACACACACACGCACGCATGCACGCACACGGTAGGAAATCTTCACCTGGCTGGCATTGCTGAGATCAAAAGACCCACCAGAGAGAATAGATCTTCCCAATATTCAAGCAACTCCCTTCCAAGCGTTCACTGGTTATTATGTGTGAAGTTTGTGGTTGTGGTTGTTGTTTCTAAACTACGAACTTCTTTAAAAGGACCTGTGTTTCCAGAGTATCTGCTACTCAAGGCATCAGCCCACCGTTAGAGCTCTTCACAGTCCTCATCCATTTTAAGATCCTTTATTAAAACACCCTAAGGTGACCAAGCATATCTCATACCAAAAAACAAAAATCCACTATGTACAAACATAAAGACATGCCTCAGACAATTATAATGTACAGCACGTGCTTGGATATTAATGCTTTGGAAGGACGATTTGGGATTAACTTTGCCCAGGCTCTTTCATTAGGAGATATGATGGCTTGAAGGAAGGGTTTGTTGAAACTGAACCCCAAAGGAAAAGAGTAGAAAACCTTACCACTAATACCACCGAAAATTCAAATAGATCAAATAACAAAGGATACTGATTATGATAGCATTTGATCGTCTCACTCAGCCTAAAAGGCATAGAGAACGTTGACACTTTAAGATGCTCCCAGGCCCTGCAGTTCTGACATTTCCCAGTAGGGGACACTGTTACATTAAAAACTGCACCAGTTTCCGCATTAACTAGGTGGTCCTGTGTTCCTTCTCTATTTTCAAGACATGTTTTTATGGAAAGACATATATATGAATTTTTTTTTTTCTCTAAACTCAAGGAAAGTGAGAGTTGAAGACAAAAAAAAAAAAACAGAGAAGCCTTGAAGGATTGTTCTTTCATTGACTATCTTCAGCAGAGATTTCATTTTATGTGACCTTCTGAGGCTGGTATCAAAGTCCCAAAGTACGAAATGCATCTCGTAAGTCATCAACCTCATATAGGGGCTGTAGAGAAAGAGAAATAAATTAGTGGAGAGCTTAAAAGCTGAGTCTGTGCTGGCGAGGGCAAAGGGGAGTGGGATTCTAAACTGAGTGGATGACTTTCTAAGATTTTTTAATAATGTAGGGAGTGGAGCCCTGGTAGCGTAGTGGTTGACAGTTCAAATCCACCAGCCTCCTTGGAAACCCTACAGAGCAGTTCTACTCTGTCCTAAAGGGTCGCCATGAGTGGAAATCCACTCGACGGCACATAACAACACAAACAACTAAAAACAAGGGAGGGAGCAGAAGAAGAGATAGGAGGAGGAGAGGAAGGAATTCTGACCAGAAGGAAAACAGTCCTGAGGAAAGACTACCAGACAAAAGACAGTGAAAGGGCTGGAGGAGGGGGCACAGAAAGGAGTCTTAGCAGAGGGCTGAGAATTGAGAAAGGGCAGAAGAGAAACTGATTCGTAGGCGAAATAATGGCTGTAAAACAAACAAAGAGAAAATAAATTTTTCATTAGAAGAAATATTATGGAAAGTAGTAAAAAAAGAAAATATAAGAAGTCCCAGGAAAACACTATGGACAGAGAAAGAAAATTGGAAGCAAGGGAGCCCCTTACCAAGAGAATTCGTCGAAGCTGTCTGGTTAGTCGAACCGAATTTTCATGCAGTCCTTCCCAGGCCTCGAAAGTCCTTTCACGATTTGCCACAAAAGTATTCCAGCAATAAAAATAATCTTTAAAAAAAATAAATAAAAAGGTTGAAGATAGTTCGCCACCACCAGTCGCTGTGGAGTCAATTCCGACTCACAGCAACCCCATGTATGTCAGAGGAGAACTTTGCTCCATAGGGTTTTCAGTGGTGGATTTTTGGGAAGCAGATCGCCAGGCCTTTCTTCCAAGGTGTCTCTGGGTAGACTTGAACCTCTAACCTTTCTGTTAGCAGCCCAGCCCTTTAACTGTTTGCACCACCTAAGGTGTCCTGAAAGATAGTTCAGGTCTCAAAAATCGAGGGGAAAAAAAGGGAAAACCCTGGCTCCTTTTTAATTCTTATTTCCCTAGGGCTTTGTCCCTCAGCCATTAAGTCCTTCCCTTCATTTCTAAGCTACAATATTAGTTCCAAAGATGAACCAGAGGACTGCTGCAATTCTTCCCCCTGAATTTCCTTAGTGACTCTTCTCAGCCTAAACTGCAATCCCGAATGGCAGCTACTTGCTGAGCCCTCGCGGGCAGAAAGGTCTCCCCTTAGCACCTTTGAAGGTCATGACGGCGATTTGGACCCCAGCGCGGTGCAGCCGCCGCAAACCCTCAGGCTCAGCCTTGCGGCCCTCGCAGAAGTAGAGGCGGGCGGTGAAGATCCTCAGGGTGAGGTTCGGGTATCCTCTCAGGAAGTCGGTCACATGCCGAGCGCAGTCGTAGCAGGGGCTCCAGGAGGTGAACCAGGTGACACGGTAGCATCGGCCAGGGTCCAGATCCCAATCGGAGATGTAGCGGAGGAACAGCAATTCCACGTGGCAGCCGGACTGGGAAGAGGGCACAGGACTCAGCGTACATTCATTGACCTTCTTTGCGGTTCTGGTGGCTTTATATTCATTAGTTCATTTCCCTCCCACAGCGATCTTTGGGGTGTTTGCAGTTACCGTTCTCGTGTTACAGAGAAGCTAAGCATTTGCTCAAGTGGTGAGCCAAACAAACCCAGGTGATGTGAACAGAGGCTCTGGGTACATTGTACCCCCCAGCTCTGTGGAGTAGAGAAAAGCTATTGAAGTTTTTGTGGAACGGGGAGGGTGAAACGACTTGTTTGGAGGACATAAACATCACACTGTCTCAGTAGAGATTAAATATGTGCTTGTGAGGTTACTTTTTGCATTTCCGAGGGGGGCAAAAATGACTTGGAAGTGCCTGTTGATTTAACATTGTGGAAGTGCACCTATCCCACCAGGTGGGGGTAGGACAATTTGTGAGGAAGGCTGGGAAGACAGGAAGAGAACAATAGGTTATGGTGAGGCAGACAGGTGGGTGTTGGAAGAGAGGTAATAGGCACTTCCATGGGCTGTTGTTGCCATCCCCACGTGTGCAGAATAGAACTGCTCCATAGGGTTTTCAAGGCTATGACTTTTCTTCATAAGCAGATCACCAGGCCTTTCTTCAGAGGCACCTCTACATGTGCTCTAACTGCCAACCTTATGACTAGTAGTCAAGTGCTTAGTCATTTGTGCCACCCAGGGGCTCCATGGCCTAAGAGCAATTAAATAACGTGTTTAAATAGGAGCTCTGCAATTATAATAATAACCACAGTAGTGAAATACAGCAAGTTCACCTAATGTTGCAGGAGAGGCAAGTTACTGGCCTTGGAATATGAAGGCCTAGGCTCCATTTCCCAGCTCCACCACTCATGTGACCTAGGCAAGTCACCGAGCTCTTGGATCTTCTATTTTCTCATCAAATCATTTGGAAACTACAATTCTGAGTCATTGTTGATTTTTTTTCCCCTAAATTCTTCTTCCTTAAATTTCCAAATTTCTAAAGACACAACATGTTTTTCACATTTAAAGTTGAGCTTGAGCTGATAATACTCCCCCAAATTCAATCACTCTTACCATTGCGCCCCTCCTTAATCTAAAGAGCAACTCAGGTGTCGGGAAAAGGGAAGGAAAGTTTGGGGCAGTGATAAGGTGTGGTATTAGGATGAGGACAATAAATGACATTACATGGGTCATGTTGGGTATAGTTGCATGGACATGAAAAAAGGGGTGGTGGGGGGACTTGAGGAGCCTAGTGGAGGGAGAGCTGCGGAACGGGCTGGAAATAGAACCATCTGCAAGTGGCTTTAAATCTTATGAGGTTTAGCTTTTATTTAGCAAGTGTCAGTTGATACCTTGTTGCGAAGGTGACCAAAGTCCAATGAAAAGGAGGTGGCACTATCCCGACGCTTAACCACGTAGCACAGATAGGTCTCGTGCCGACCCTTGGCCCAGCGGACATTTTTGAATTGGTAAAGAAACTGCCTCCTCTTCAGCAAGAGGCTGCGGATGAGAGAAAAGCAAGGAGTATAACTCAATCTCAATCACTCTGGCTTGCTTTCAACTTTTTTTTACCTGTATTGACTTGGGCAGAACCAGAGCTGTCAGTGAAGATCCTCTTGCTTCCTTTGTCGGATGCCTTAGGCCGACTGAGCTTAGAAGCCGTTATAAGCCCCTTTTTCTGCTTATATTTAAGACCCGTTGAGAGCTATTCAGCAAGAACCCCAAACTAGCTCATAGAACAGTCTCCTTCTACAGCTGTCTTTTGGATGCTGACTTGTGAATTACAAACCACCAACTTGCTCCTCAGTTCCATAATTGGATCTTGAGATTTCTCTTCCAATCTCTCCCTAATGTTCCATATGTACCACGGATTCAACACGGCAAACCGGTACTTAGGAGTCGGAATCGACTCGATGGCACACAACAACTCCCTCTACCCCAAACTGCCTCTCTTCCTGACTCCTCCTCCTCAAGTAACCGGGCTAGAAGCTTGGAATCATCTTTGATGTTTTCTTCTTCCTCACTTCCCATGTTTAATTAATCATCCAAATGTACTGATTCAAACCCTCAAATATTTCTTGAATTGGGACCTGCTCTATTCCCTCTGTTCTCTCCTTCAGTCTAAGCTCTCATCTTCTTTCACCTTTTCTGTTGTAGTGGCCTCTTAATTGGCCTTTCTGTCCCCAATCCCTCTATCAATAACGTTTTCCATGCCATCACCACAGTGATATCACAAAAACTCAGGTGTGACCATGTCATCCCTGTGATGAAAAACCCCTAATGATTGTTTTCTGTCCAAACCCCTTAATGTGGTGTTTTGACAGGTTTTCGCAGTTGAACCTTGGTCTATATTTCTAGCTTTACTTCCTAGTACCCTTTTCCTTTCCCTTCTTTACCTGCAGACCCCTATGCAGCAGCCCCCTGGACTCAGTCTCCTCTGCTTCAGCTTTTGCTTTCCAGCCACTCTGACATTGCTGATGCACATCCCACTGTCGGAAATACTTCTTTTTCTCCACTGAGCAAAATTCACACACCCTTCAAGGCCCAGCCTCAGTTTCAACTCCTCTAGTAAGACCTTTCTCACCACCATTATCCCGAGATTTCTGTCCCATTAACAACAAAATAACCCCTCTAATTTCCCATTGCTTTTCAGCTTATCACTATCATATCACTCGTCCTTTGTTATCAATTGATTGCTCACATCTTTGCTTCCCCAATTAGATTTTTTGCTCTTTGAGGCAAAGGGTGTCGCTTTGTAAGTATTTCTTAAGTACAGGAGTGATGTTTGATTACTGTTAAATTTGAATATTACAGAAACGTAGAAAGAATTCTTAAATTTGGAATATCATCCGTTGTATCACTAATGACCATCACTGTTCAAATTCTGATGTTTTTCCTTCTAGTCTTTTTATAAGTATATATTGACATGATTTTGATTTACACCAATTATTGTAATTTTGTATTTCTATCATTTTTTAACCTGGAAGTATAATCTAAACATTTCTCTATGTTGTTCATACCCCAAGACTGATTGCTATTTCTCTTCATTTCCCAGTTCCTAGATAGTGTCTTGTGCATCATAAGCACTAAACTGAATTTGCAGAAATACTTTCTGCTAACTCAAATTCTTGTAAAGAAATTCAGAGTGCCCACTACAGTTGTGAGCATAGTAATATAAGCTACATAGTGTGGTTATTAGTAAGGCATGAGTGGTGTCTCTGGTTTTTGTCTCTGGTATTTTCCTGAAATGTATTTGTTCAACTTGTGGTGATAGTGCTGCCCCCTAATGGTATTGGGCAGAAGTGCAGAGTAACTGTAAGGTAAAGGCCTAGTCAGGAATTTGAATACGGTTTGCTGGCAAGAGAATTGAAACTCTTCACTTTATATATATATATGTATATGCTGAGATATAATTTACATAGAATAAACTTCACCTATTTAAAATGTACAATTCAATGAGTATTGGAAGATGTAAACACCCCAACTGCTACCATAATCAAGATACAGAACATTTCCGCGGCACCCCACAAAGTTCCTTCATCCCCCTTCCCCTCTACCGAAGCCAATCACTCATCTGTTTTCTGTAACTATCGATTAGTTTTCACTTTCTAGAATTTCACATGAATTATACATTATCTAGTCCTTTGTGTCTGACTTCTTTCACTCAGCATAATGCCTTTGAGATTCACTGGTGATGTCACATATATCAGGAGTTTGCTCCCTTCTAGGGCAGGGTAGGAGCCCTGGTGGCGCAGTGGTTAAGAGCTCAGCTGCTAACCAAAAGGTGGGCTGTTCAAATCCACTAGCCGCTCCTTAGAAACCCTATGGGGCAATTGTACTCTGTCTTGTAGGGTCTCTGTAAGAGGGAATCGACTTGAAGGCAACGGAGTTGTTACTGCAGGGAAGTATTCCGTTGTGTGGATATAGCACATTTTATTATCCAGTCAGTGTTATTGGACATAAGGATTGTTTCCAGTTTGGGACTATTATGAACAGAGCTGCTGTGAACACTCCTCCACCCACTCCTGCGCCAGTCTTTTTGTGGACATATGTTGGGAGTTGACATTTTAATAATGAGATGTGGCTGATAGATGGTGACTTTAAAAGCTAACAAAGTTTTAACTTTATAAGTAGACAACTAAGGATGAGTGCTCTTTAGCAGTTTCCATTTAAATGTCTCCTCTCATACGCATGAAGCTTATTGGAAAGCACTTTACAGCCTGAGGCAGAGAACTAGATTTATCACCAGTATACATATGATATATATTACATCAAACAATTTAAAAATTACTCAACCATTTTACTGTGCCCCCTTTTTTTTTTTAAATTAAGAAATCGCATATTTGGCAGCAATCTAAAATGAATGCTGACAAAGATCCAATAGTAGACAAGAGCTTATTATGGTAGGTAATCAACATAACACCACCATTACTATTACTGTTATTATATGTTGTTGTTGTTAGGTGCTATTGAGTCATATAATAACCATTAACATATATAATCTCAATGCTTAATAAATACTGAAGAAGAAGACAAAAAAAACCCATATTTTCCTTTGGGAGCCCAGTCAGTTTTAAACAGATTAAGCACCAATTAAGTTTACTGATAAACTTCTTATACATTTCACCTACCCTCCTGGGCTGCATGGATCAGAAAGGCAGAGGAAAAAACTGTTATCATGAAGAAGAAAAAGTGTTCCGGGAATATAGAAGAAGAGGGCACAACATTGAGTTCAGATGGACTTTTTACTTCTTACCCCACATGAGGAGGAGCCCTGGTAGCACAGTGCTTAAAACACTTGGCTGCTAACTGAAAGGTCAGTGGTTCAAGCCTACCAGCTGCTTTGCAGGAGACAGATGTAGCAGTCAGCTTCCCTAAAGCTCATAGCCTTGGAAACCCTATGTGGCAGTTCTACTCCATCCCACAGGGTTGAATGAGCTGGAAATGACTCAACGGCAGTGAGTTTGGTTTTGGGTACCCCATATGAAAATATAATAGCCCCTTACTTTTTCTGTCACAAGCTGCCAGTCACAGGGAAATGATTTCCATGATCATGACCCGTTAATTAATTTTCTTGAGCCATCATTTCCCTTCTACTCTAGCTAGTAGCCTGTCTCCAGCACCCTATTCTTCTCTTGGTAGAAAAGCCAAACTCAAACCTGTTGCTGTTGAGTAGATTCCAACTCACGGCAATCCCATGTGTTACAGGGTAGAACGGTGTTTCATGGGGTTTTCTTGGCTGTAATCTTTATGGAAGCAGATCACCAGGACTTTCTTGCATGGCACTACTGGGTGGGTTCGAACCACCAACCTTTGTGTTAGTAACCGATAGCAAACTGCTTTCGCCATCCAGGGCCTGTTGGGGGTGTAGAGGAGCTTTCTTTTTCGGTTACAAAGGATGTTGCAGAAGCAATTTTTCAAGTCTGCTGGTTGACAGCTGCTCTGGACAGCTGGGTTCCCTGAGGCAGAACCCTAGCTGTGTGTCCCCAGCAATGCAAACCAGAGAGAAAATGGGTAAAAAAATAATCCTGACAAAGTTATTCTCTCCTGTGGGGTGCCATCACTAATAAGCACTGCAGATATTAACTTCCTTAGTGATAATTATATATTTTCCTTTCTCTTCCGTTGAATTTCATCTTTCTCCTTTTTAATTTGTCTTTCTCTGAGTCTCCACTGCTAATTTTACCATTGCTTTGCGTTTCATTATATACAAGCATGTCCACTGGACTTGCACCTCTGACAACAGAGTGTTATTGACTTGTACCTCAGGTTGGTTTTTTAAATAACTGTCAAAATCTCACTGCATACTGAGACATTCAACACTGTTTGCCCTCAAGAAAAATTTCTGAAGAACATTTAATCTACCCTTAAAAATCTTAGCTCTGTAGTATAAGTTCTATGTAGATAGATAGATAAAATTGAGATAAAGTCTACAGATTGGTATGATTTTAATATGTTCGTAATGATCATAAAAATTGAGATGCAATTCTATGATAATAACTTGGTTATCATAAACTGCGTGTATAGACATGAAAATCTTATAAAAGCCACATTTAAGAAGTTAAGCCATGTGTACACAAATCCAAGATCTTGTTAAAAAGTAAATATGCCACCAACTGCCTAACAATTGGACCATTCCATTAAACAACTTGCTTGAATAAATTTTTCTCCTTACTACAGACAGAATCATAGTGACCTTCAGGCATTTAATTTTGAATGATTGGTATTTTTTAAAAAACACAAATTTTCTTACTATGTAGCTTAATTGTTCAGTAAAATCACCTTAGGAGAGTTTGTCTTCAAGTGGTTTGACTGTTAAAATATTTACAAAGTTATTATTACAATTGCCACTGTATTTCATATAGTATTGCTGCTATCTTTTGATGATACGAGTCTCTAAACATTTGCTGTATTAATATTATGACTGTACACTACTTCTAACTGCAACACAAAACTCAGGGTATGTCAGTATACAGTGCATAAAACTCTTATGCAACCTGGAAAAGAGAGGTAGAAGTATGAAGCAGAGAGGATTAGGTTCAGAGCAGGCAAAATCTGAATAGAGCACGGTACATAAGACAGGTCCAGAAGAATAAGTAAGCATATTAAACAAGCAGATCCTGGGAGTCCCATAGGAGAGAAAGGAATAGATAGATACCAATCTTATTATTCAGGTTTGCTCTGAGAGGAAAGCCAATGAAACCACCCGCTGGAGACCCATGAGGTGACTGCCTCTTTACCTGTCCATTGAGGTCTCCAGGGTGTCTTTCTTGGTGGCTCCCTCAAAGTCTTAGGCAAAGGGCCAAGGAAATCTTGCCTCAAGCACTGCTGCTTCACTGACTCTGTCTGACAGTGTGAGGGCACTGGCCCCACACATTCAAATTTAAGCTTGCCCTTTTGGGCTCCTCCCCCCACATCACCAGGTACCCCAATAGCCTACCTCCTGATTTGGGCCCAGTGAAGAAAGAAGGGGTTGTCATAGGCAGCGTCACATGGGTTAAATGACTGGGGGAAACTCTGCTTAATGCTTAGGGTCCTCTAGGACTGCTTCTCTAAAAATCCAAACCATGCCTCACAGACATCAAATATCCAGAGGCAGTGGTGGTAAGCACTACTTAAATTATTATCGTGGTAACAAACAATATGCTTAAATTTAAAATCATAATAATTATAATGCTCATTTAAATAGCATCTTGCGTTCTGTGAGCTGAAAGCATCTATTACCTCATTTAATTACACAATTGCTCTGTAACCTTCATAGAGACAGGCACTAAACAGCCCCTGCTTTATTGCTGAGCAATTAAATTCAATCAGTTACAGGATTTAGGACACAGGAATTTTGCTTCCCAAATCACTGCTTTTTTGTTTCTGATTGCATTACAACAATTGCTAGAAGACTATATGTTGACCCCAAAGAATAATTTTTGCACAAGCCATCTTTTACACAAAATCATATATTTAATTCAAAGACAGGTGCAACAGCACCCCCAAGCAATACTAAATGCTTGTTTCACCAAACAGAAGCAGTATCTAAATGACTGCATTGAACTTGGAAAATAGGCTGAGCTTTTCAAGTTCGAGGCTCCAGTTCCTGCTCTCATACAACTTAGTCTATTAAAAGTATTGTTTCTCTCTTATATCCCATCCCATATGAATTCTATTTATTCATGTAATAGATACTTAGCACCTACTGTAAGCCAGAAATTATGCCAGGTTCTTGAGATTTCATGGTGAGCAAAGCAGCTATAGTTCCTGCTCTCTTCCTACCTCAAAACTTTAAATACCATCTATACACTGGGTGGTATTGGCAAAGAATAGTGACTATACCATGGATTACCAGAAGAACTGACAAATCAGTCTTAGAAGAAATATACAACATAGTGCTCCTTAGAAGCAAGGATGGTGAGACTTCAGCTTGCTTACTTTAGACACTATCTGGAAAGACCAGCGGCTAGAAAGAACATCATGGTTGGTAAAGTAGAGGGCTAGCAAAAATGCAGTGTGTGTCCAACTTCCCACATAACATCTCTGTTTGAAAGTCTGATGGGCATTTCACATATGTCTAAAACTGATCCCCTGTTCTTTCTCCAGAAACACAACCTGCTCTTCTTGTCATCTTCCCCATCTCAGTAAATGGCAATGACATTCTTCCAACTGCTCAGGCGAAAAACCTGGGGGTCACCCTTGATTCTTCTTTCTTTTAAACCCCATGTCCAATCCATTAGCAAACCCTGTTAACCCTACTTTCAGAATATACCCAGAGACAGACCACTTCTCACCATCTCCAGGTCCAAGCAGCCTAGATAATTGCATTAACCTCCCAAATGGTCTCCTGCCTTCCACTTTTCTTCAGTTACAGTCTTATGCTCCACACAGCAATCCCTCTGAAACATTTCAGATTATGCTACTCCTCCATCAGCTCTCCAATGGCTCCCATTCTTACCACAACATTCTTTCAATGGTTGGCAAGATCTGGTTCCATCTGCCTCTGCTTTACCTTTCTGACCTCATCTCCTTCCGTTCTCTCCCTTGATCACACAAAGCGCACACACTCTTGTCCTTGCCTTTGCACTTGCTGTTCTCTTTGCCAGGAATGCTTTTCTCTGTATATCTTTCTGTTTTGATCCCTCATTTATTTTCTGTCAACTCACATACTCTTTTCTAGTTGAGGCTTTTTCTGGTCAACCATATCTAAAGTTTCAACTAAATACCACCATCCTGAAGACACTTCCTTTCCCCATTCCCTAATTTAATTTTCTCTTTCACACTTATCACTTAAAATACACTATTTTACTTATGTCTTGTTTACTATCTATATTCCTCATGGAATTGTGAGGGGAGGAATTTTTCTGTCTGTTATTTTTCCTTTCTGTGGCATGCTTGACACTTGACAAAATTTGTTGAATGAATTAATCAATAATGGTTTCATGGAATTACATCCAAGTGGAAATGTCACATTAATCAAGTAATCAAACATGTAAATATATAATTAAAACTGCAGTGTTTCCTGTGAAAGAAAAGTGCACATCACACAACAGTGGCCTGGAATCAGTGAAAGGAATTCTGGGTGAGGGGTGGTAATAGATAACCTCTTAGCTCCCTTCCCAACACCAGGTTCTTGGGTGATAGGGTTATGAAAGAAAAGAATTATTTGCTGCCTCCCCTCAACACCCCATGCCTCCACTCTGAAATTTTCTGATCACACCCTTTTTTAAAGCTGCCCTAAATCACAGATGTTTAGACTTCCTTATTATATTTACTCTTCTCTTTGCCTACGGTCTCCTTCCCTCTCTACTCCATTAGTCTAAGGAAATTTCTTACGTGAACTTATCCAAATAACTGCTAATAGTTTTGAGTGCTTATTATGGTTAGGCATCATGCTAAATGCCTTAAATATCATTTTTAGCATATTTTAGGAAAGCTGGTGGTAGGAACAAAGTCTCTCATATGCTCCTGAGCTGTGTTTTCTATGAGTTGCACATTCCTCTTTGCTTAGCTGTGAGTCCCTAGTCAAAGATGACTGTACTTGGTGCAATACTACTTCACTCTCAAGGGTCCCCTAGGAGGGGGTGGACTATGTAAGGCAAGCCTCACTTCCCTTTACAATGCTACCTTTCATTTTCCTCCACAATACAACCAAACCAAGTTGTAAAGGTATATCGGATTTTACCGAAGCATTAGGGGAGCCAAAGGGAATAACACATGTGAAAGAAGTCATATAAATTCATAGGTTAATTGTACCCATAGTTATAAAGATTTCTGTCTTAGTTATCTAGTGCTACTATAACAGAAATACCACAAGGAGATGGCTTTAACAAAGAGAAATTTATTCTCTCACAGTCTATTAGGCTACAAGTCTAAATTTAGGGCGTCAGCTCCAGAAGAAGGCTTTCTCTCACTGTCAGGTCTGGAGGAAGGTTGTGACATCGATTGTTCCCTGGTTGAGGAGCTTTTCACTGCAGGGATACCAGGTCCAAAAGACGTGCTATTCTCCTGGCTCTTGTTTCTTGGTGGTATGAAGTCCCCCAACTCTCTGCT
Source organism: Loxodonta africana (assembly GCF_030014295.1). Classification (NCBI taxonomy): domain Eukaryota; kingdom Metazoa; phylum Chordata; class Mammalia; order Proboscidea; family Elephantidae; genus Loxodonta; species Loxodonta africana. Next base: position 131,486,201 of record NC_087345.1, on the reverse strand, counting down.
CGCTTTTCTCCTTTATACCTCAAAAGAGATTGGCTCAAGACACAGCCCAATCTTGTAGACTGATTCCTGCCTCATTAACATAACTGCCACTAATCTCATCTCAACAACATTGCAGAGACAGGTTTTACAACACATAGGAAAATCACAGCAGATGACAAAATGGTGGACAATCACACAACACTGGGAATTATGGCCCAGCCAAGTTGACAGATAATTTGGGGGAAGACAATTCAATCCATGACAATTTCCAAAGAACTAACTCCTCACAGGACCTTGCTCATGACCACACCCAACTCCTAGCCTTGCTCCCCTGACCTCAAATCCACTCCTTTATAATTGTCTTAGTCATCAAGTTGGCTAAAAGTCCAAATTCAGGACGTCAGCTCCAGGGGAAGGCTTTCTCTCTGTAGGCCTTCTCATCAATCTTCCCCCAGACCAGGAGCTTCTCCATGCAGGGACCCTGGGTCCAAAAGATGCGCTCTGCTCCCGGCACTGCTTTCTTAGTGGTATGAGGTCCCCCTGTTTCTCTGCTTACTTCTTTCTTTTATACCTCAAGAGATTACCTCAAGACACAATCCAGTCTTGCAGGATAAGTCCTGCCTCACTAACACAACTGCCACCCATCCTCCATCATTAACATCATAGAAGCAGGATTTACAACATATAGGAAAATCACACAATACCAGGAATCATGGCCCAACCCAACTGATACACACATTTTTGAGGGGACATAATTCAATCCATGACAATAATAAAGGCTCTTTCTTCCACAGGGAATTCTATCTCCTAGCCTCATGGATTATTTTCATCCAAGAATCTATACTCTTTCTGTAGTCATTCATTTCTCCAAATATGAATTGTTATTTCTGAAGAACATCCTCAGGGCACAAGCAAGATGGTAAATGGTAGTCTCCATTGGCACTCTAAGTTCCACTGAACAGTTGGATGGAAGGACCAGGGAAGGGGACTCTCCAAATTCCTCTGTAGAGTCCACATTGGAGTGTGGGTTTGAAATTTGATCCTCTTCAAGTTATCTCCTTAGGTTTGAGTTGGGCCTTTATAGTTTTTTCTTCCAGTTTTCCAGAGGATAACACACACTCACGTACACACTTTGAAATAATAAATATTAAATTTCAGAGACAGTAACGTTTCTAAATCCAAAAAAAGGAAAAGTTTTCCCAACTGCCTCATTATGTGAGAGGCTTTGTCATTGATACTGTAGTTCGTACTTCACATGAGGGGATCAGTGGTGATTCAGTGGTAGAATTCTTGCCTTCCATGTGGAAAACCCAGATATGATGCCCAGCCAATGCACCTCAGGCTCTGCTACCAATTGTCAGTGGAGCCTTGTGTGTTGTTATGACCCCGAACAGGTTTCGGCAGAGCTTCTAGGCTAAAACAGGGTGGGAAGAAAGGTCTAGTGATCTACTTCTAAAAAATCAGCCAATGAAAAACCTATGGATTGCAGTGGTCAGAACCTATTGTGCATGGGGTCGCCATGAGTCGGGTGCTAACTCACCAGCAGTTAACAACACTTCACATGGTTATTAATACAAAAATCTGGGTTAGTCTCTTTTGTGTAATCTCTCTTTTCAAAATCTGCCCCTTTGGTCCTGCCAGAAATAAGAAAACTGGCCCATTACTGATTCATGTGCTTCTTAATGACAGCTCCCTTAACCACAAAAAAATCCTGGCTGAAATTATGAAATTATTACTTTAAAAAGCCTAACAATTTCTCAGACAAGAGCCTTCCTTCTGCTTAGCATCTGACTGAGGAGAGATTTTATTCCTTAATTCACAAATGCATTATCTAACAAGCCCACGCCAGCTGGAAAGTAGAAAAGCTGGGACTGAGGTTTGAAACCTAGTCGGCCTTATTCCACAGCCCGTGGAACACTGCCACCCACACTGGTAAAATCAGCCCTACAGATCTTAATTGGTTTGTTCATATCAGTGTAGAAACCTTCAGCAGAGCTACAGAGAATTTTTTTCCTATAATACTGTATCATTTAGAATTGAGTTTGGCAGCATATGTCAGACAAAGTCAATAAATGACTTTAGCAAGATAGAATTTCTCTCCCACATAAAAAATGTAGACAATTTTCCTAGCAAGTAATACAATCTAAATCTTAATTGAAATATGGACATGTACTTCTTTTGAACTGTTTGTTTTGTCAAGAGTCTCCGTTGGCCACATTCTTAGCCAGATTGTTTTTCTCTCATTTTCCTCATTTCAATGATGGGACATGAGTCTCAGTCAAGCTCCAAAGAGAAATAAAATGTTGTCAACTGGGAAACCAATGAAAGCAGGCAGCACGGGATAGAATGTAGAAGGGTGACTATGAAGTCAATTCCTCCAATTGGTTTCTGAAGCAGAATTATTTATTTATACCATTTTCTAATGTAGATTTGATTAAAAACAATACAAACCCGTGTGTCAAATTGATTCCAACTCACAGCAACCCTATAGGACAGACTGGAACAGCCCCATAGAGTTTCCAAGGAGTGGCTGGTAGATTCGAACTGCCAACATCTTGGTAAGCAGCCAAGCTCTTAAACAATGCAACACAGGGCTCCAGATTTGATACGGTGTTGGCAAAACCTAATACACACATGGAAAACAATGTGTATTTTTATACATTCTTGTACAATATCTGGAAACCCTGGCAGCTTAGTGGCTAAGAGTTCAGCTGCTAACCGAAAGGTTGGCAGTTCAAATCCCCCAGGCACTCCTTGGAAATCTTATGGGGCAGTTCTACTCTGTCCTATAGGGTCACTATGACTTGGAATCGACGGCAAAGGGTTTGGTTTTGATTTTTTTTTTTTTTTTGGGGTACAATATCTGCTTTTTGTTTTGAAAATCTTACTTTCCAGTCTATAGACTCTGTAAATAAGATTTTCTCTAACATGCATAAAACTGTTTTAGATATTTAGTAGTTGAAAATGAAGATGCTCGAGAGAAAAAAATTCTGTTGCACTCATTGTTTTATTGTTGTGCCCTTTGGGGAGTAATTCAAGAAATGTTTTTATGAGTAATTTATGAACATTATTTTGAAAGCTGAAATTTGATTAGTATTATTGATGACCTATTATAAGAATAACATAAGGTTGAGATTTAAAGTGGAACAATGGAGTCCTTTATAGTTCTTGTCTTCAAGGAATTTACAATTTTGTTGAAATCTTTAAAAATAGACATAATAGAAAGAGGCCCTGGCTAAGCAAAGCATATTGAAGAAAAAGAACAAAACAGGAGGCCTCACACTACCTAATCTCAGAACCTACTATACAGCCACAGAAGTCAAAACAGCCTGATACCAGTACAACAACAGACACAGAGGCCAATGGAATAGAATCAAGAGCTCAGATGTAAATCCACCCACCTATAGTCAGCTGATCTTTGAAAAAGGACCAAAGGCCATGGGGGGGGGCAGCTTTTGGGGGTTTTTTTAACAAATGATGCAGGCAAAACTGGCTATCCATCTACAAAAAAATGAAACAGGACCCTACCTCACAGCATACACAAAAACTAACTCAAAGTGGATCAAAGACCTAAATATAAAACCTAAAATGATAAAGATCATGGAAGAAAAAATAGAAACAGTGCTGGGTACCCTAATATATGACATAAATACAACATAAACCATAACTAACAATGCATAAACACCAGAAGATAAACTAGATAACTGGGAGCTCCTAAAAATTAAACACACTCATAAAAAGACTTCACCAAAAGAGTAAAAGGAGAACCTACCGGCTGGGAAAAAAATTTTGGCTACAACATATTCGAAAAGGGTCTAATCTCTAAAATCGATAAAACACTTCAACAACTCAACAACAAAAAGACAAATTGTCCAATTAAAAAATGGGCAAAGAATATGAACAGACACATCACCGAAGAAGACATTCAGGCAGCTACCAGACACATGAGGAAACGCTGGCAATCATTATCCATTAAACAAAAAACCTGTTGCTGTCTAGCCGATTCCCAGAGTAGAACTGTCCCATAGGGTTTCCAAGGAGCCGCTGGTAGATTAGAACTGCCAGCCTTTTGGTTAGCAGCCAAGCTCTTAACCACTGCGCCACTAGGGCTCCAACTAGATAGTAGACAACGTTAACTTTGGTGAAGGGAATGACAACACACAATATAAAGGACATCAGCACAACTTGACTGAGGCAAAGTCATAGAAGCTTCCTAGACACACCCAAATACCTTGAGGTAGCCAGTTACTGTGACTGAAGACTGGGGACCATGGTCTTGGGGGACATCTAGGTTAATCGGCATAACATAGTTCATAAACAAAATATTCTACATCAGGCTATAGAGTAGCATCTGAGGTCTTAAAAGCTTGTGAGCGGCCATCTAAGACACATCTATCGGTCCCATCCCATCCAGAGCAAAGGAGAATGAAGAAAACCAAAGACACAAGGAAAATATTAGGCCATAGGACTTATGGACCACATAAACTACAGCCTTTACAAGCCTGAGCCTGGAAGAACTAGATGGAGCCTGCTAACACCACTGACCACTCTGACAATGTCACAATAGAGGGTCCAGAACAGAGAAGGAGAAGAATGTACAACGAAATTCAAATTCACAAAAAAGACCAGGCTTACTGGTCTGATAGAGAGGTGGAACCCCTGAGACTATGGCCCTTGGATGCCCTGCTAACTCAGAACTGAACTACTCCTGAAGTCTACCTTTCAGTCAAAGATTAGACAGGCCCATAAAACAAACAATAACACATGTGAAGAACGTGCTTCTTAGATCAATCTTGTATATGAGACCAAATGGGCAACACCTGCCCAAAAGCAAAGATGAGAAGGCGGGAGGCACAGGAAAACTGGATAAATGGACAGGGGGAACCCAGGGTGGAAAAAGAGAGTGCTGAGACAATGCAGGGATTGCAATCAATATCACAAAACAATTTGTGTATAAATTTTTGAATGAGAAACTAGTTTGCACCATAAACTTACACCTAATTTTTAATTAAAAAATAATAATAAAGAGGCTTGGGCCCTACATCTGGCTCTTTCACTTACTAAATTCGTGACATTGGGAAAGAATTCTTTCCACACAAAGTTGTTCTGAGGATTTACTTAGCTGAGCGCTTGGCTGCTAACCAAAAGGTCAGCAGTTCAAATCCACCACCCGTTCTTTGGAAAACTCATGAAACAGTTCTGCTCAGTCCTATAGGGTCACTGTGAGTTGGAATGGATGACAACGTGTGTGTGTGTGTGTGTGTGAAAGCACAATATCCAGAATATGTGGAATGTGCTTCATAAAACCTCCCAGCCTCTCTGCAGGTAACAGAAACAGCAGGAGGAAAAGAGGGACGAGGCTGTGCTTCAAGTTTTAGCAACAATGAATAGATTAGTATGGTTTGAATAAAGACTCATAGCAAAGCAATGATGACAGATAAATTAAGATGTTGTTCATATTTCATATAAGCTCCTGAGTGAAAAAAAAATTTCTAACAAAATCGGGAGTTGGATAGCTTACACAATGACTGTAAAAATCTTTTACCTTTTTTAAAAAAGGCATAATATGTCCTGTATTGGAAAGTATTTCATTTCTCAGAAAGCTATATTCTCTGTTTACCTTTCTCCTTTCAAAGGAAGGGAAAGGACATCTGTTATCATTAGATTAGCATTATTTTATTTCTGGAGATTTGGAATTTGTAAGGTTAAAAAAACAATTTTGGGGGATTTCATTCAGGTATTTTAGTTATTTTCCTCACTAACTACCCTCTCCTCTCATCAACTTCTATTGAAAAACCACAGTACAACCTTGTCAGTTTATTTTTAACAAAAACAACGCGAGATGGAAATTCTGCCTTTGGCAGCTGAGTTAAGTCTAGGACATCTGGACTTCACCACTGGGTAATCTTCACCATGAGAAGCACAAGGTGAGGTTTCATTATGGCCAGTATGTGAGGCCAAAAGGCCCTCTGGGAAGTCTCAAGGGCATACATTCTTGTGCCTGAGAACCAAGATGCTCAGACAACTACTCCCCAGGCCACTATTTTTGGATACTAGCTAGATTGCTCAATGTGATACTTCGCTGTTTTTTAAGAGCCCAGAAAGGGTTCCGCGTGGGTGGAAGTGTGTGGTTTTTGGAGTACTTCAACTTCTGCATTTCCCGATTTTTGTTTTTCTCAGTTTACTGCCTGCCATATTACTAAATTTCTCTAGGGTGTGAATAAGTTGAGAGACAGGTCTTTAAACTTTTGCTGTGTAGTTGCCCAGGACTCAGTGAGGATGAGAGAACAATAAGCAAGTATTTATCAAAAGCCTAGACCGGTGGGAATGCAAAATGGTACAGACTTTGGGGAAAACTGTGGCGGTTCCTCATAAAACTAAAACTAGAACTACCATCCAAAAAAAAAAAAAAAAATCCATTGCCATCATAGTAACCCTATAGGACAAAGTAGAACTGCCCAGTAGGGTTTCCAAGGCTGTAAATCTTTACGGAAGCAGACAGCCACGTCTTTCTTTCACAGAGCAGCTGGTGGGTTTGAACTTTCTATAGGTTAGCAGCTAAGGGCTTTAACCACTGTGCCACCAGGGCTCCTAGAACTACCATAAAACCAAAAAAGCCAAACCCAGTGCCGTCGAGTCGATTCCGACTCATAGTGACCCTATAGGACAGAGTAGAACTGCCCCACAGAGTTTCCAAGGAGCACCTGGTGGATTTGAACTGCTGACCCTTGGGTTAGCAGCTGTAGCACTTAACCACTATGCCACCAGGGTTTCCAGAAATACCATATGACCCAGCAATTCCACTTCTAGGTATATACCCAAAAGACTTGAAAGCAGAGGCTCAAACAAAGACTTATACACCAATGTTCACTGCAGCAGTATTCACAGTACCCAAAAGGTGGAAACAACCTAAATGCCCATCAACAGATGAATTGATAACAAAATGTGGTACATACACACAATGGAATACTACTCAGCCAGTAGGGGAAATGATGTCTTGATACATGCTACAATATGGACAGAACTAGAAGACATTATGCAGAGCAAAATAAATCAATCACAAAAGGACAAATAGTGTATGACCTCACTTACGTAAAAAGACAAGGCAAAAGTATAGAGAACAAAGTTTATTAGTGGTTACCAGTAGCGGAAGAGAGGGAATGGGGTTAATAGTGATGAAAATATCACATTGATTAAAGGTAGGGTTGCACACCCGATTATTGTAATTGCTGTCAATAAGTTGTACACCTGTAAAAAGCTGAATTGGCGAAAGTTGTGTGATAGGTACATTAAAACTACAGCAACCAAAAAAAAAAAAAAAAAAAAGAGTAGCTGCTGAGGCTGATTATGTACAACAAAACACCTCATGGGATTTGGCTTCTTGGTTTGGAGGTTTAGGGTCACGGTTTCATAAGACACCCCAGTAACTGGCCTAATAAGATATTTAATGTTTCTGTTCTACCTCCTAGTTCAATGCATAGTGTCTGGTATCTTAAAAGCTTGCAAGCAGCCATCCAAGGCACAACAATTGGTCTCTATTTGCCTGGAACAACAGAAGAAGGAGAGTCAGGAATAGAAGGAGTATATGGAATGTGTGGCTAATCACCTCCATGAACAATTGCCTCCTTTGCCATAAGACCAGAAGAACTGGATGATGCCTGGCTATCTTTACTGAACATTTTGATGGAAGATTCCATAATATTCTGATCAAAATGAGGAAATGCAGAGCAGAATCTCAAATTCTCACAGACTCCAGACATGTTGGAGCCATGAAGACTGGCTAAATCCCTGAAACTATTGCCTTGAGATAATCTTTAAAACTTAAACCAAAAATATCCCCTGAAGTTTTCTTAAAACCAAACAATAGTTTTGCTTAACTAGTAAAATATGTCTCCCTTGAGCATTACGCTTTTTAAGAACTGTCTACATGAGATCAAATTGACAACAGCAACTTGAAAGATTAGATAGAAACTTTAGGGGGGCAGTGAGAATGGTTACACAACTTGAAGAATGTAATCAATACCACTGAATTGTACATGTAGAAACTGTTGAATTGGTGTATATTTTGCTATGCATATTCTCAACAACAACAACAAAGCCTAGACTCAGCTAAGAATTATTTTTAATGGGAAAATTAACTATGTTAGCTTTACTGATCATATGCATATAATAAACAGTATGGGGTAGTAGAAAAAGATAAGTTTTGGAATCAAGCATATATAGATTGACTTTAATCTCTACCATTTCCTGGTGAAGTATCTTTGAACGTATTATCCAACTTCATATGTCTCAGTTTCCCCATATATAAAAAAAGTGAACAAACAATAGTAATAATCTGCTGCAGAAGACCTTTTTAAAGTGTTAAAAAGACCACATCTACCACAGTCTCCACCAGGCTGAGTCCAGTACAACTAGATGGTGCCCGGCTACCACCACGGACTGGTCTGACAGGAATTACAATAGAGGATCCCAGACAGAGCTGGAGAAAAATGTAGCACAAAATTCTAACTCAAAAAGAAAGACCAGACTTGCTAGCTTGACAGAGACTGGAGAAACCCTGAGAGTATGGCCTCCAGACACCCTTTCGGCTCAATAATGAGGCCACTCCTGAGGTTCAACATTCAGCCAAAGATTGAACACGCTCATGGAGCAAAATATGACTAAAGGGGCACACCGGCCCTAGGGCAGGTACCGGGAGGCAGTAGAAAACAGGACAGCTGGTAATAGAGAACCCAGGGTTGAGAACGGGGTGGTTAACAAATGTCATAGAACAATGTGTGTGCTAACTGATGAGAAACGAGTTTGCTCTATAAATCTTCGTCTAAAGTACAATAAAAATAATAATGAAGTGTTAAAAAGCAAAGACGTCACTTTGAGGATTAAGGTGCCTGACCCAAGCCATGGTGTTTTCAATCACCTCATATGGATGAGAAAGCTGGACAATGAATAAGGAAGACTGAAGAAAAACTGACACCTTTGAATTATAGTGTTGGCCAAGAATATTGAATATACCATGGACTGCCAAAAGAATGAACAAATCTGTCTTGGAAGAAGTACAACCAGAATGCTTCTTAGAAGCATATATGGTGAGACTTCGTCTCACATACTTTGGACATGTTATCAGGAGAGACCAGTCCCTGGAGAAGGACATCATGCTTGGTAAAGTAGAGGATAAGTGAAAAAGAGGAAGATCCTCAATGAGATGGATTGACACAGTGGCTGCAACAATGGGCTGAAGTATAACAACAATCATCAGAATGGTGCAGGACGAGGCACTGTTTCATTCTGTTGTACATAGGGTTGCTATGAGTCAGAACTGACTTGATGGCACCTAACAACAACAATTTTGCACTTACTTTATGCCAGATTCTGTGCTAAGCACATTGCATGTATTATCTTATGTAAATCCAAAAGGTCAGTGTAATTATTATACCAATTTTCAGACATCAACACTAAGGATCAGAAAGCTGAAACTATCTTGCAGGATTATTAAAGGTAATGTAAACAAATAACTTCTGTTGCCTAGTACATGGAAGATATTCTATAAAGAGTAACTTTTTTTTTTTTTATAAAATATTATCTTACAAAAGCCAATATATTTAGAAGACAAGATATTTCAAGAATATAAATTGTGACCGTCAACAAGTTATCTGCTCTCATGGTTTAAAGTTTTCTGATTAGCATCAAAATGTGAATGAGTAGAGAAGAATCTCATGCCAACGAGAATGAAGGACCAGGAGGGGATCATGTCTTTTGGGCCCAGGGTCCTTGCACTGAGAAGTTCCTAGACCAGGGGAAGATTTATGATAAGGACCTTCCTGCAGAACCAACAGAGAAAGAGAGCCTTCCCCTAGAGCTGGCACTCTGAATTTGGACTTCTAGCCTCCTAGACTGTGAGAGAATAAATTTCTGTTTGTTAAAGCCATCCACTGCGGTATTTCTGTTATAGCAGCACTGGATAAGTAAGACAGAAATTGGTACCGAGAGAGTGGAAGGGTTTTAAATTGCCTAATAGTAAAAGGCTAGATTGCCTTGAAGAGACTGTTGGTAGAATTATGGACATCAAAGACAATTCCGGAGAGGACTAGGAAATGAGGAGAGCTGTTATACTGGAGACAGTGCAGATGTCAAGAAGCAGCAGCAAAGAAACTGCGACAGTAGAACCATGAGACTTGTGTGAGACAGCGTTGGAGCTGACCCACGGAGCAAGACAGCTGAATGCCTTTGTGCAGGAGGCTTCCTGGTGGAGTGGGGTGCCTTTGGGCACTTATCGGTGGTGGAGCTAGGCTTGCCAAACCACAGAGCAAGACAGCCAAGTGCCTTCCAACTGAAGTTTACTGGTGGACGGACTGGGGTGCCTCCAGGCACTTATCAGCGTAGCTAAAGAGCTTTGGGACACTTGTCTCGGCCAAGAGGCCAAGGAACTAGGAAGTGGAAGCTGAAGAGACAAGGAGTACAGGAAGCAGACCCACCTCAATCACAAAGGGTAGGGCCAAAACCTCTGGGGTCTTAAAGGGTGGAGCCAAGCCTCTGGGGTTTCAAAGGGTGGGGCTACAGCCTCCTAGGTTTCAAAGAGTCAGATCTTCACCAACTCAGTTCCAGAGTGTAGGGCAGCCTTTCACAGATGTCAGCCAGTTGGGGCTGGATCCACTGCCCAAAGCTAAGAGGGTGGGGCTGCCATGTCCAAGGGGGCAGAAGAACAGAGCTGAGGGGGTGTGGTCACTACTCAAAGGGACTAGGAGAATGGGACTACCCAAATCTGAGGGAGCAGAGTTTCCCTTCCAATGGGCCTGGAAGGCAGAGCTGAAGCAAAGGGCCGAAAGGCCTCCACCCAGAATCCAAAGAGTATGGCCAAACAATCAGAGCCTGGAGGGCAGGGCCATTGCCTAAGTGGTGTCAGAGAACAGAGGATTATTTTCAAGCCTTGAGAGCTAATGTAATGTGTTCTGCTGACTTATTTGGTGCCTGTTATCCCTTCTTTCCCTCCAGTTTTTCCCATTATAATGGAAATGTCTAGCCTGTGCCTGTTCCACCATTGTACTTTGAAAGCAGATAGCCTGTGTTCTGCTGTTGTTGTTAGGTGCCATTGAGTTGGTTCTGACTCACAGTGACCCTATGCACAAGAGAATGAAACACTGCCTAGTCCTGTGCCATCCTTACAGTCCTTGTTATGTTTGAGCCCATTGTTGCAGCCACTGTGTCAATCCACCTCACTGAGGTCTTCCTCTTTTCCGCTGACCCTGTACTTTACCAAGCATGATGTCTTTCTCCAGGGACTGATCTTTCCTTACAATATGTCCAAAGCATGTAAGATGCAGTCTTCCCATCCTTGCTTCTAAGGAGCATCCTTGTTGTACTTCTTCCAAGACAGATTTGTTCGTCCTTTTGACAGTCCATGATATATTCAACATTCTTCACTAACACCACAATTCAAAGGCGTCAATTCTTCTTAGGTCTTCCTTATTCATTGTCCAGCTTTCACATGCATATGATTCGATTGAAAATACCATGGCTTGGGTCAGGCACACCTTAGTCTTCAAGGTGACATCTTTGCTTTTCAACACTTTAAAGAGGTCTTTTGTAGCAGATTTGCCCAGTGGAACGTGTCTTTTGATTTCTTGACTGCTGCTTGCATAGGTGTTGATTGTGGATCCAAGTAAAATGAAATCCTTGACAACTTCAATCTTTTCTCCATTTATCATAATGTTGCTTATTGGTCCAGTTGTAAGGATTTTATTTTTTCTTTATATTGAGGTGTAATCCATACTGAAGGCTGTGGTCTTTGATTTTCATTAGTGTTTCAAGTCCTCTTCACTTTCAGCAAGCAAGGTTGTGTCATCTGCATAACCCAGGTTGTTAATGAGCCCTCCTCCAGTCCTGATGGCACAGCCCAGCTCCTCTGATTCTTTGCTCAGCATACAGATTGAATACGTACGGTGAAAGGATACAACCCTGACACACACCTTTCCTGACTTTAAACCACTCACTATCTCCTTGTTCTATTTGAACAACTGCCTCTTGATCTATGTACAGGTTATTCATGACTATAAGTAAGTGTTCTGAAATTCCCATTCTTCACAATGTTATCCATAGTTATGATCCACACAGTCAGATGCCTTTGCATAGTTGATAAAACACAGGTAAACATCCTTCTGGTATCCTCTGCTTTCATCCAGGATTCATCTGACATCAACAATGGTATCCCTGGTTCCATATCCTTTTCTGAATCCAGCCTGAATTTCTGGCACTTCCTTGTCGATATACTGCTGCAGCAGCTTTTGAATGATCTTCAGCAAAATTTTGCTTGCATGTGATATTAATGATATTGTTCTATAATTTCCACATTTGGTTGGATCACCTTTCTTGGGAATTGGCATAAACATGGATCTCTTCCAGTCAGTTGGCCAGGAAGCTGTCTACCATATTTCTCGCCATAGATGAGTGGGCACTTTCAGCGCTGCATCCGTTTGCTGAAACATCTCAATTGATGTTCCATCAATTCCTGGAGCCTTATTTTTCGCCAATGCCTTCAGTGTAGCTTGGACTTCTTCCTTCAGTACTATCGGTTCCTGATCACATGCTACCTCTTGAAATGGTTGAACACCGACTAATTCTTTTTGGTATAATGACTCTGTGTATTTCTTCCATCTTCTTTGGATGCTTCCTGCATTGTTTAATATTTTCCCCATAGATTCCTTCACTATTGCAACGCGAGGCTTGAATTTTTTCTTCAGTTCTTCCAGCTTGAGAAACACCAAGCGTGTTCATCCATTTTGGTTTTCCATCTCCAGCTCTTTGTACATGTCATTATAACATGTTACTTTGTCTTCTGGAGCCGCCTTTTGAAATCTTCTGTTCAGTTCTTTTACTTCATCATTTCTTCCTTTTGCTTTAGCTGCTTGATGTTGGAGAGCAAGTTTCAGAGTCTCCTCTGACATCCATCTTGGTCTTTTCTTTCTTTCCTGTCTTTTCAGTGGCCTCTTGCTTTCTTCATGGTTGATGTCCTTGATGTCATTCCACAACTCGTCTGGTCTTCGATCATTAGTGTTCAACGTGCCAAAGCTATTCTTGAGATGTCCTCTAAATTCAGGTGGGATATATTCAAGGTCGTATTTTGGCTCTCGTGGACTTGCTCTGATTTTCTTCAGTTCCGACTTGAACTTGCATATGCGCAATTGATGTTCTGTTCCGCAGTCAGCCCCTGCCCTTGAGCTTTTCATCATCTTTTTCCACAGATGTACTGGATTTGATTCCTGTGTGTTCCATTTGGTGAGGTCCATGTGTATAGTCGCCGTTTATGTTGGTGAAGAAAGGTATTTACAATGAAGAAGTCGTTGGTCTTGCAAAATTCTATCATTTGATCCCTGGCATTGTTTCTATCGCCAAGGTCATATTTTCCAACTACCAATCCTTCTTTGTTTCCAACTTTCGCATTCTAATCACCAGTAATTATCAATGCATCCTGATTGCATGTTCAATCAATTTCAGACTGCAGAAGCTGATAAAAATCTTAAATTTCTTCATCTTTGGCCTTAGTGCTTGGTGTGTAAATTTCAATAATAGTCATATTAACTGGTATTCCTTATAAAATTCCTTATAGGCGTATGGATATTATCCTATCACTGACAACATCGTACTTCAGGATAGATCTTGAAATGTTCTTTTTGATGATGAATGCAACACCATTCTTCTTCAAGTTGTCATTCCCAGCTTAGTAGACTATATTATTGTCTGATTCAAAATGGCCAATACCAGTCCATTTCAGCTCACTAATGCCTAAGAAATTGATGTTTATGCATTGCATTTCATTTTTGACGATTTCCAGTTTTCCTAGATTCATACTTCGTACAGTCCGGGTTCCGATTATTAATGGATGTCTGCAGCTGTTTCTTCTCATTTTAAGTCATGCCACATCAGCAAATGAAGGTCCCGAAGGCTTTACTCCATCTGCATCATTAAAGTCTACTCTACTTTGAGGAGGCAGCTCTTCCACAGTCATCTTTTGAGTGGCTTTCAACCTGAAGGGCTCATCTTCTGACACTATATCAGACAATGTTCCACTGCTATTCATAAGGTTTTCTCTGGCTAATTCTTTTCAGAAGTAGAGTGTTGGGTCCTTCTTCCTAGTCTCTCTTAGTCTGGAAGCTCAGCTGAAACCTGTCCTCCATGGGTAACCCTGCTGGTATCTGAATACCAGTGGCATAGCTTCCAGCATCACAGCAACATGCAAGTCCCCACAGGATGACAAACTGACAGACACTTTTATTCTAGATTTCACAAATGAAGAGGAATATTTTGGATTTTGGACTTGAAGCTAATTTAAGACTTTTGGTACGGTATGATGGTGTGAATGTGTTTTACATGTGGCAAGGACATGAATTTTTGTAGGCCAAGGAATAGAATATTATGGATTGAATTGTGTCCCCGCAAAATGTGTGTCAACTTGGCTAGGTCATGATACCCAGTATTGTGTGGTTGCCCACCATTTTATGATCTGTTGTGATTATCCTATGTGTTATAAATCCTAACCTCTGATGTTAATGAGGCAGGATTAGAGGCAGTTATTTTAAAGAGGCAGAGTTCAATCTACAAGATTATGTTGTGCCTTGAGTCAATCTCTTTTGAGAGATAAAGGAGAGAAACAAGCAGACAGACAGAGGGACCTCATGCCACCAAAAATGAAGAACCAGGAGTGGAGCTTGTCCTTTGTACCTGGGGTCCTTGCACTGAGACGCTTCTAGATCAGAGGAAAATTGATGACAAGGACCTTCCCCCAGAGCCAGCAGAGAAAGTCTTCCCCTAGAGCTGATGCCCTGAATTTGGACTTCTAGCCTCCTAAATTGTCAGGGAATAAATTTCTGTTTGTCAAAGCAAAAAAAAAAAAATGTGAATGAGTAGATTTGACATTTTACATTTTGATGTGAATGAGTGTATAAAATTCACAGATTCCACTATTCAATCCCCAGAGATTTTGACTCAGTAAGTCTGGGGTGCAGCCTTACTGCCTTTTTGACAATCATTCTAGTAATTCCAAAGCAGACGGTCAGCTTGGAACCATACTTTGACAAATATTGGACTAGAAGACCTCGAAAGTTTCTCCCAATTCTAAAATATGATTAGTCGACTTTATATACTTTTTTAAAATTGGGTTGCATATACGTGTGTGCATTTGCTTGCCTTTTAGTAAAATGAAATACCAGAGAGGTGCTCCAAATTACATGAAAGTCTTCACAGGCCTTTTTCTCTTTGTGGCTAGGTGCTTTCCAAGAACCAGTTTCCTATCATTTGTTTGCTCAGTGATACAATGGAAAGAATGATATGATTTCAATGGTCAATACAAATAATCTTGAAAAAATAGCTCCAAAGTAGATAAGGAACAGTTCCTAAAGAAAGTATGTTGTTGTTGTTGTTTGTTGCCATCAAGTAGATTCCAGCTTAAGGTGACCCCATGTGTGCAGAGTAGAACTGCTCCATAGGGTGTTCAAGGCTGTGACCTTCAGGAAGTAGATCACCAGCCTGTCTTCCAAGGCACCTATGGGTGAGTTTGAACTGCTGACCTTTCAACTAGTAGTCAAGCACTTAACTGTTTGCACCACCCAGGAACTCTGACAAAGAAAGTATAGCGTATAGCATATAGCATATTAGAAACGATATGTTACCTGCGGAATTGCCATTCTCCATTCCAGGGTTATTTCTTTGTAAATAATCCCTACCAGTCATTGGAATCAAATCACTCTCTATTCTAGTAAGTCCTAGAACAATATTGGCAAATTTTCCCTCTTTGGTCCTTTGTTTGTTTGTTTAGGGTCTTGCTGACCATTGCCTTTCTTTATAATAATCATTCCGTTACAACATCTTGGTTTAATTAAAATTTAGTATCCCTAAGAAAACTTAAGAAACAACTGATTGATATCAGCAGTTCCAAAGTCTTTAGTATACCATTTTGAGACAGGTTTCTTCCTCCCCCGTAGTCCCTTCCTGCTCTTCTCTCCCACTGCGCATGCACACATTGGCAAAAGTGCCAACAAGATTTTTTCACTGTTACCAGAGGAGAATAGAAGAGTCAATCCCCTCAGCATAATTACAAAAAAACCACCAATCCACTCAATACACTCCAACACTTTGCTGAATTTATTCAGCATGGCCCTGCCTCCCTCACGTATAGGTTACTATAGACGTATAGGTTACTATAGACGTTCATCCACAGGTTCCTTAAAGGGGCTGTGGCATAAAAAGAAGTAAAATCGGGGTGCTCTCTATTGAGACAATGATCCTGGATATGCTCTGTAATTATTTATGCCTCACAGATAAACTTAAAAATCCTGGAGACTGAAAGTCATAAAAGGATGTGAGTGATGATGGGGATGTTCTCTCTTCCTGCACGCTACTAACCTAAGCAGAGGAGAAAGTTCATACGTAAGGGGAAAAAAGGTAGTATATGCCCTGGGACAGAGGAAAAGCAAGAAGAAAAACAGGAAAGAACAGGGAGGAAAGAACTTAAGATATAAATGGGAAGTTCATTTGACTGGCAAGTAGGAAGCAGGCATTGATGGGGGAATTGAAGGCTATGGGCAGGTCTGTACAACGTTAAAGACCTCTTTATCCCTGAACGAAAGGAAACACAATGAATTTGCAAAGTAATTTAAAACATCATCAGACTTTTGAACTTGGTCAGCTTTCTTCTCTAAACTTGTCCGCTGTCTGAAAATATGAGCAATAATACCCAGGTTGCCTATGGGGTTGCTCTGAGAATGATACACAATGTTTTTAAGATTCACCTTATTGACAAAGAAAGAAAGCGCCTTGAAAACTGTAAAGAGAAACTAGTATTTGTGGTATTTCACACCTTTCCACACCTCCCTCCTCACTGGCTAACAAGCAAAGGTCATCTCCTTTGCTATTCAATAACAGTCAGGGAGAAACCAACAGCTTAATGAGAAAGAATGTCTTTTACTTTATTTTAATACTTTATGTCAAGAACAGGTGATAATTTTTTTTTTTTTGTAAGGCAGCCCTGGAGGCTCAACAGTTAAGCGCTAGACTGCTAACTGAAAGGTTGGCAGTTCAAGCCCACCCAGTGGCTCCGCTGGAGAAAGGCCTGGTGATCTACTTCCATGAAGATTACAGCCAAGAAAACCCTACGGGGCAGTTCTACTGTGTTACACGGGGTCGGTATGAGTCAGAATTGACTCAACAGCATCTAGCAACAACAATTTTATTGTGGTAAAAATAATATAGTAATGTGGTAAACATAAAATTTGCTGTTTCAAACATTTTTTTAATTTTATTTTGTTGTTAAGAAACACAAGAAAACATTTTTGTGTGTGTTAAGAAACACAAGAAAACATAAAACAGTTTAGCAGTTTCTACAGGTACAATTCAGTGACATTGATTATGCTCTTTGAGTTGTGCAACCATTCTCACCCTCTTTTTCTGAGTTGTTCCTCCCCCATTAACATAAACTCACTGCCCCTAAGGTTCCTATCTAATCTTTCGAGTTGCTGTTCTCAATTTAATCCCATATAGATAGATTTTAAAAGAGTATAATGGTTTTAAGAAGACTTCAGGGGTATTTTTGGCTTCAGTTTTAAAGATTATCTCAAGGCAACAGTTTCAGGGGTTCACTTAGCTTCCAGGGCTCTAGAAAGTCTGACGTCCATGAAAATTTGAAATTCTGTTCTGCATTTTCCCCCTTTTGATCAGAGATTCGTCTATAGAATCTCTGATCGAACTTATTTCAACCATTTTTAAGTGTACAATTCAGTGACATTAATTATATTTACCATGTGGTGCAACCATCACCACTGCCTATTTCCATAACTTTTCATTACCCCAAACAACCTCAGTACCCCTTAAGCAGTAACTCTCCATTCCCCACTCCTGCCTCTGGTAACCACTAATAAATCTTGATCTCTATGTATTTGTCCAATCTAGATAGTTCATATAAGTAGGATCATACAATATCTGTCCTTTTGTGATGACTTACTTCACTCAGCATAATGTTTTCAAGGTTATCCATGTGTTAGCATGTATCTGAACTTCATTTCTCTTTATAGCTGAGTAATATTCCATTGTGTGTATGTCCTACATTTAGTTTAGCCATTCATCTGTTGATGGATATTTAGGCTGTTTACACCTTTTGCCTCTTGTGAATAATGCTGTAGTGAGGTGATAAACCTTTGAATACCTGATCTTGTTAATTCTCAGAACCACCTGATAAAGCAAGTATGTTGCCCCCTGTTGACAGTTGGGAAGTTATTTGCTCAGGATCACACAAGTAGTGAGTGCCAAGTCAGAACTGCACTTAAACAATACCAACTCTTTATATTAAAGTGAACAGGATGATATAAATGCAGGTTTTATTATACCACGCTGATTTGGGGACATAGATGCCCCACTTATAGTTGACATAATAGGACATACAGTCTTATGAGTACTTGCACTTTAAGGAGGATGAGACCAAGGAAGATAAGAATTTATGAATTATTACACTATGTCAGATCTTTCTACCCTGGTTTCTGCTGGAAAATGGCAAGGAATGAATCCCAGTGTAAAAGAGCACAGCTGTTTAACTTTATCAAGTTTGTACAATTGTACAATTACTTCTTAACAAACTAGCTTCTCTTAATAATCAGTTAAGGATCTGTCATTCGTGATTTCCTATGAACATCTTTGAAGTAATGTTTGCTCTCAACATCTACTGATTTTGATGTCATAAGCTTATTTGTATTAATACTATTTTATTTCCCTCCCCCTCCCCATACACAATGCATCCAATTTCAAGGTGAATGGGTGTCATTTTATATAGGTAGAAGGAATGTTTTTCTGTTCAGTTCTCATTAGCTTTCATTGTAATTCCTTGTTTGATCATTTGGAGCAAAGCAACATATTACCCAAAAGCAACATATTAGGAACCAGCATAAGTAATGATGTCCTGGCTCGAAATTGGTACTTTAATATCCATCAAACCCTTAGGTATAATTCAGGTTATTTTCCCTTAAATTTTTTTTCTTATACTTGCTCAAGCCTCATCTATTTCCTTTGTGTGTGTGTGTGGTAGTGACAGAGCACATCACACAAAAAATAATGAGATCACTCTAAATTCAGTTCCTATGGATTGTTACATAAATTTAATAACATACTGTATAAAGCTATATAGTAGAGGTATATGGCTAGGTAAGCACACAGAAGAAAGGAAAAGGGAAAGGGAGAGAGAAAAGTGACAGAGAGAGAAGAATCACAGGACCCAGGAGTTAAAGAAAAAACTAGAACCTTATTCAATGTGATTCGGCAAATTCAAAAAAAAAAAAAAAATTATCAGCTATTTGAAAAAATTGAGGGTTCGAGGTGAAGTGAAGCTTGATTTGTCAACAGGAAGCTATGGACCCTGCACCTCTATTTATATAAACAACATTTGCTTTTTCCATCTTAGGTTCTACCCAGAAGTTGGTGTCTGACTGCTGCTTCTGGCTCTACTTGAATGGTTTTAGAAAAAAAAAAACAAACTGTGGCCACCTGCTCCTCTTCACTTTACCACAGGGAAACCTCAACAAGTTACTTTCCCTGATGTTTGTTTGGTGAAAATGCTAAAAGGTGCAAGAATCTCAATTGTTATTGGAGTGTTACATTTTTAGCCACATCTTCACTTCCCTAAATATTGACAAAACCATAAAGACAGCCTTGCTCCTCCTCCACTGTGCTCCTCCTGTCCTGCCGTCCCACCCTGTAAATTTCCAGATTTCTCAGGACCTCTTCACACTTTCCAATTCCCTTCTATCATCTTCCAGCCTAGTGTCAATCCATCATCACTTTCCCATGTCCTTATCCCCTTGTCTGGTGTTCTTCTCCTTTCTGTTTTTTCTCAGATTTCCTTCTCCTTTCACTGTGTTACAGCGCCTTCAGTACAGAAGGAAGAGGAACCTTAGAAGTAGCAAGTTGCTGGTGCCTAATGACCAGGTGTGAAGTATTTGGTTAAACATCCAGCTTTTGCAACAAATACTGCGAAGCAGACAGAATAGGGAGGAGCTTGTGGCTAGCAACATATCCTGGTTGATGTCATCCAAAGGAAGGCCTGAAGTTGAGAGACCAGCTGAGGTTTGCACATTTGTCTGTGAGTCAAAAGAAAACTAAGAGAAAGCATGCATAGAACTCTATTTTGAGAGTAAGGTACACACATAGATTTCCAGAATCTGTTCGTTCGAGGATAAGGGAGAATTTTCTTCAATCATAAGAATGAAGAGTGGAAAAAGGCTCAGAGCATAAAAATGTAACGGTGAGCCTTTTGGGTAGGCAGATGAGGCTGCTATCTACCGTTATGATTGCAAGGCACCAGAAAGGCGTTCAATCTCAAAAATTGCCTACCCAAACTTTTACTAAATTCTTTAATTCTAACATTAAAGATCCATTATTTTGGTTTTGAACATTGTTTTTTATTAAAATTCTAACAAAGTTGTCATTTATGCTTACCAGGAAAAGAATAATGTCAATACCTTAAATAGTAAAAGATTTTCAAATCTTTTCATGGGAGGGAACATGAAAGGAAAACTAGAGTACCCAGGACCTGAGATGGGGCAGGTTTAAGAAAAAACAAAACATGAAAATAAGAAAAGGAGGTAAATGGAGTCCTGCCAAGGATGTAAAAGAATGTAGGTAATATAGAATGTAAAAGAATGTAGAGGGAAGTAACTGAAACCAAAATGATCTCCTGAAACTCTGATGACACCATTACTAGGGGAAAGTTACAGGAAAAATTAGGACTTTATATGGATAAGGAAAGAAAGGATGAGAAAATGTTGGTTTATTATAGCAAGAAGAGTAAAAAAGAGTAGAGAACATAGAACAAACAATTAGCACTGGCAAAACACAGAGTGCTAAAGAGAGCATAAGCCTAAAAAGGCCATATCTAGAGGAGAGGAAATAATTTTGGAATGTTGGAGAACCAATGGTAAAGTTGTGGAGTGAAGAAGAATAGAATAAAAACAGCGGAATAGAAGAATTTGAGCAATATGAGTACTCTGTTTTCAAAGCGAGGTGAAAGAACATAAATTCAGGTGTTTTTTTATAAACAAGCTGTTTACAGCACAGTGGTTAAGAACTAAGGCTGCTAACCAAAACGTCGGCAGTTCGAATCCACCAGCTGCTCCTTGAAAACCCTATTGGGGCAGTTCTACTCTGTCCTATAGGGTCACTGTGAGTAGGAATTGGCAACAGGCTTTTTGTTTTTTATAAATGTAAAAGAGAGGAGAAAGAGAAATAAGCAGACCACAGACCACTCTCTTCTGTGGAAGAAATTAGGAAAAAAATTTTTTTATTTTGAAATGTTTAATTTGCATTACACACAATATTGGGAGTGAGATTCTGCCTGGCGGGAATGTCACCGCTCCTTCAATATGCAGTAGGAGGGTCAAGTTCATGAAAAGATTCTTCCGCAACTCTGTTCCTATGGGGTTTCTCTACAGTGGTTACAATATGTATTGATATGTCTGTCTATATACGAATACATTTAATTCTAGGGACTGTGGAGCAGAGATTACACACTTCTTGTTTTTCTAGCATTTCTCTTTAACCAATTGTACAAAATGCATTAAACAAAATTGTTCCTTAATAGCAGAAGTTTGTTCCTCGGTTAGCTAGTCTTCTCAGCAATGGGAAAGGAATGCGAGCCCTACTAAGTGGAGTTGTCATGTAATTTGTTGTCTCGAACTCCTATTTCATTTCCATTGGCTTTTATAGAAAGTTATTGAGTTATTCAGAGGAAATGGTCTATCATACATAATTTATCACTTATTTTAATTGCCTACTTTTTTCTGTCACATTGTGGGCTGATGTTCTAATATAGCATAATTTTCCTCCTTATAAATCAGGCACAGGTCATTCTGAATTAGACAGTATCTGGGCTTTAAAATATATGAGTAATGCACTTAAATTCAGAGAATAGCAGAATGAAAATAAACCTAGAACTAATATAAATTTAACCTTCTCCTTTTAAAGGTGGGGAAATTATACCAGGGCCTGATGAGGGAAAATGAGTTATCTGAGTCTATACGGTTACTGATAGGGCCGGGATAATGTCATGTTAACCATTAGGTAAACTTTCTCCCTATTTATTAAAATTCAGGTCTAAATTCCTTTCTTAGACCCAAGATTAAGCAGAAGCCATTTGCACAATAATCTCCACAGATTTTGGTAAGGGGTGAGGATGAAAGAAGTAGCAACAGCTCAAGGAAACTTAGCCCGAAGGTGTGGTTTCACATGAAGTTGTCCATTTTGCTTTGTGGCGGTGGCCTGATTCCTAATACAAACATAAATGAATAAGTAAAAAAGATCTACTTTCCAATCCTGCCATCAGATTGGACAGCTGCATGAAAAACTGGATCAGAAATCATAGGTCCAAGTTCATGATCCAGAATAGTCCTCTCTTTAGCCCCTACCTCTGATTTTAGCAGAAGACAACGTTTTGCTAGTAGGATTGTATATTTCTTGGTTCTACTGGAGAATTTTCTCAGACTACCAAAATTACCATGATCCTTTTCATAAATATCCCAGGCAAATGCTAGGACAATCCAGCAAAATAGTTAAATAAGAGAGTAAAGAGGAACATGTAGATAAGTGAGGAGTTAATCTAGAGCTAAAATGGACACTGGTAGCATCATTCACCCTACAATCCATCTCACACAGACTTAAAGGTTAAGATTATTAACCTAAAGCTTATATTCCCCTGAAATTGTATGTATAATGTTTGTATATGAGCAGTGTGGTCATCATTTATCCACTATGACTATGATATTGGGAAGCAGCAAAACCATGCAATAATGTAGACTGTATTTTTAAGTGCTGAAAAATGAGATAAATGTTATCAGTTTAGGTAAAAAAAAAAAAAAAAAGAATGAAAGAAATCAGAAAGTGGAGGCAAAAGCCAAACATTGCAAAGGGATTGGTTTAAGTAATACCAATACTAACATCTGGGTTATCTGACAGTGGTTACCTGGACAAGAAGGAATTCCCTCTTCCTAGAGTGTTCCCTTCCTCCCACCACATTTTATTTCTGCTTCCCTCTTCCTTGATTACAGACCATCAGGTCTCTGCAAATCCAAATTTTCACAGGGAGGGAGTCGGAAATAGTTGGAGCGACGGAGTCGTCTTGGGGGAAGGCCAGCCATCTGTCGGCAAAGCTCATCTAGAAGAGAGGCAGGGCATGACGGGATGAGAATGCAGGAAGATACTAAGAGCTCCTTTTTTTTTTTTAATTGTACTTGAGATGAAGGTTTAGAGAACAAACTAGCTTCTCATTAAACAGCATACATATTGTTTTATGACACTGACTAACAACCCCACGACATGTCTACACTCTCCCTTCTCAACCTTGGGCTCCCTGTTACCAGCTTTCCTGTCCCCTCCTGCCTCCTAGTCCTTGCCCCTGGGCTGGTGTGCACCTGTAGTCTCATTTTGTTTTATGGGTCCGTCTAATCTTTGGATGAAGGATGAACCTCAGGAGTGACTTCATTACTGAGCTGGAAGTGTGTCCAGGGGCCATACTCTTCAGGTTTCTCCAGTCTCTGTCAGGCCAGTAAGCAAGAGCTCATGTTTTAAAGGAAAGAGAAGATTTTGCAGTCTGATGGTGTGAAAAGATTGAAGAGAAGCAAATTTGGGTTAGAACCTAAGCTCCGCCGCTTACTAGATCGTAACTTTTCTGAAGCTCACTATCCCATTCTGTAAAACAACCATTAAACTACCTACCTCGACAGTGTAGTTGTGAGTATCAAATGGAAATAATGTATGCAAAGTAACAAGCACACTCTTTGAAACAGCAGGTGGCCGGTGACTGTTAGGCTCTGTTACAGAAAATGTTCCTCAAAATGTGTGTTGTAAATCCTAACCTCTATGCCTGTGGTGGCATAGTGGTTAAGAGCTACAGCTGCTAACCAAAATGTTGGCAGTTCAAATCCACCAGGCGCTCCTTGGAAACCACATGGGGCAGTTCTACTCTGTCCTATAGGGTCACTATGAGTCGGAACTGACTGGATGGAAACAGGTTTTTGGTTTTTTATGCCTGTGGTTATAATCCCATTTGAGAATGGGTTGTCTTTGTTATGTTAAAGAGGCAGGATTAGTGTGAGGTGTATCTTGAACCAATCTCTTCTGAAATATAAAAGAGATTAAACAAGCGAGCAGAGATGAGGTAATATAGATGCCAAGGCACATGGAGATCTCCTTGGAACCAGGGAGCAGAAGTTGAAGAGACAAGAACCTTCTTCCAAAGCCAACAGAGAGAGAAAGCCTTCCACTAGAGCTGGCACTCTGAATTCAAAACTTCTAGCCCCCTAAACTGTGAGAGAATAAATTTCTGCTTGTTAAAGCCACTCACTTGTGATATTTCTGTTACAGCAGCACTAGATAAATAATGGCGTCCTCAAGGCACAGTGGTTAAGAGCTTGGCTGCTAACCAAAAGGTCTGCAGTTCCAGTCCACCAGCTGCTCCTTGGAAACTCGATGGGGCAGTTCTACTCTGTCCTATAGGGTCGCTATGAGTCAGAATCAACTCCATGGCAGCAGGTTTAGATAACTAATATATGTTCCTTTATACCCTAGCTCCCAATTTTTCTAATCATACCCAGCTCCCAGTTTTTCTAATCATGGACCTACTAAATAGAAAAAAACAAGGTCCAATCACTCAATAGACATGTAAGTGTTTACTATGTGCAAATAGCTAACTTTGGTAAGTCCCCTAAGACACTTGAAAGTGCTTAGAGTCCCAAATACTCATCCTCAATCTCAAGGTGCTTCCCTTGCAGGTGGCTTGCCCAGAGCCAGCCAGGAAAAACAGTAAGTTTCCTTCTGCAAAGTTAACTACAGCTTTTACTCAGGAACTCAGTGCAAAGCGGACTGCTGAGTCAGAAGGGGCCGTGTCTGTGGTGCCTTCACCAACCGCGGCCATCGTTTGGGGCTGGTTATGGGGAAAGTGAGAAGTATCTTTGTTCCCACCATGCATGTTCTATAACCACACACTTGGGACTATTATAATTGTTCTAATAGTCTTCTCTCCTACCTCTGAAATTTCACGATAAGCAATGTAAATGGCTCCTGAAATTGGACTGTGCTTATAATGTTGTTAGTTTCTAAATACCCAATCTGTTTTTATCTATAGGCCCTATACAAACCTTACTGTCTCCAAATTAGTGTTTGTTTGTTTGTTTTTCTTTTTCTTTTTAGAGTCATGAACATGGCTGTTGACAAGGAGAATCTATTATCTGTAATGGCTGGCTTGGCCTTTTCACCAAGAGCTCCAGCAAATGATCTTCAAAGCAGCCAGAGCTCCAGATAGCTGTATCTATAGAAGAGGCTGGGAGTTACGATCTAGTTGGAAAAGGGTCTAGGATATTTTTCTTAGGTTCTGTTCGTATCTTCAGCATTCTGCTTTATGTAAATCATTTATTTGGAGTAACCGAAATAAAGCGGCTGGTGGAAGTTAAGGGGGTAGACTGAACCCCTTCTTGTTTGTCCCTGCTTCAACTTGGTAGATCCATTAGCACAGTGTCCCTTTCTCATAACCATTCTTCCCCCACTAAACTCTGAGACATCATCTTACCTTTCATAGCTTCATGTTCCTTACAGACAAGACGGGAGCATATCTCATTGTTGATGATGTACATACGCCGCAAACTGCCACAGTCCCAGTGTCACAGTCAAGGAAGGAGATAGAAAAGGCATTGAGAGGGAGAACTATCCTAGGTTTAGGATGAGTGTTTAACTTCTCTATTCCCCACCCTCTCCTATCTCCCCCCACCAAAATCTTGATTTCCTTAAGTATTTTGGGCTTTTTTTTTTTTTTTTCTGGAGGAGTGTAGGGGATAGAATTGTGTTAATTACTCTTCTAAGTGAGACTTTGTACATTCCTTGACCTAGAGTTGAGCTTAATATTCCTTCCCACTATTACTACCTTCATAGTTGTATCCTTTGCTTCAGCCTCTTTCTATCAGATAAGAAAATCAATGTAACAGTATTTCCCTTACAACCCTCCTTCCTCCAGCCCTCACTTTCATTTGTCTTCTAACATCTATGCTTGTCAGGCATCCTAATCTCTGTATACCTCAACCCAGACTCCAGGTTCTAGTCGGCACCTTCGAGAATAGCTAGGAGGGTTACGCTCAAAATTGTTGTTCTATCAAAGACTGCAGTTCCATGGTGGGTACTCATTAAATAGTTACTGACATGAAAACACTGCCATGGAAGATGGTCTCTGGGCATTCTGGGATTCCTTACCTGGTGAAACATAACTGATGAATACATTGCTTGACTGGTTGGTGCACAGAGTAGAGTCTTGTGCAAGGAAATTTCTCATCTCGGCACTCTAAAGAAGCCCAACACAAAAAATAAGGAAGTGAAAACAGGAGAGGCATAAACAATGGATTAAGGGGACAGGGAGGGTGAGATAGAGTGGGGAAAAAGCCAGAGTAGTCTCTACAGAGCATGAGTGTAAGTTGGGTCATGTCCTTTTTGTTCAGCAAAGCACAGCAAGAAGAATTTGGTTTGAATAAAATTTAGGCACTTCCCTATCTGGAAGCAGAAGTATAACAAAACAATCTCTGAGGAGTCTACTACCAGAAAGTCCTTCTAGGATGATCCAGGTGGTCATAGAAAATGCTACAGGGAATTGTTCATAGTCTCATTCTGAAGAATGAGAATTCTCAGGCAGGTCACTATTTCTCTGTTTCAATAGTTTTCAACTGTAGCTGCATATCAGATTTATCAGTACATTAAAACCAAAAAACAAACCCATTGCTGTCGAGTCGATTCTAACTCAGAGACAATACAGCCCAATTGATTCCACTTCCCAACCCACTACCCAACAAATAAAGTCAAAAGGTGTTTCAGGAAGAAGGCTATTTCAGGGCCATGCAACAGTGGTCCTATCTTTTTTTCCCCATGGCTTTTTGGCTTCATTTTTCATAAAAAGGGGGAGTGAGGGTACTAAAAATACTTTCTCAAAAAGAATTGGAAGTAAGCTAGGAGATGTATCAAGTACCAACAAAAGAACATGGAGATAAGGAAACCACAAGAAGAAAAACTAAGAAAAAGACATGCAAGAGACAATCATACCTGTGGTGGTATTTCTGTCATTGGGCGAGGCTGAAAGGCAGAAATTTTATTCAGTTATTCCTAGTTCCAAAAATTACCACCTCTGTACCTGTCATGTTGCCTCATTTAGGACCCACTTTGGGTCTCCATGAATAGAGAACAAAGATTTAATAACTCTTTTAGCAATTTCTAAAAGAAAACTTTTGATGCCACAAAATTAAAGAGATTTAGGAACTTGGGTGGGAAGTCTGATTTTGTCCTTCTCCTTTCTTTCCCAGAGACTTAAGAAACACATTGTACTGTATCTTTATTGTTGACAAGGATCAAATTTAATAAGAAAACAAGGCAAAGGACCGTATGCCCTGAAGAGCTTTACCCTAGGGCTAATGAGAGAAAGAATTATTATCCTGTAGAGCTCCTCCTCATAAGAGAAAAAATTCTCTGTAGATTAGACACATCATCAGGGTTCTTTGATACAAGTAGTTGGATAAGGGATAGAGAGAGTCATAGCCATAGCCAAACCTAAGTCAGGGACTAATTAAATACGGATTTAGTTCCCAGAATGGAGAACATGTCAAGGAGTTAGATGAGTGTTGAGGCAATAGCCTATCCAGGACAGCTGCCATTGGAAGAGTTAGTAAGAGACATGATACTAAAAAGTATGCTAGGTATTCTCCTCTATCCCGTAATTTCGATTACAGGTTATATGCTGATAACTTGTAAATCTATATTTCTAGTCCAGATCTCCCTCCTAAACTCCAGACCTATAAATCCAACTACCTTTTTATGGTAGGGTTCTTGGATTTTTCAAAGATCTTTCAAATTTATCCTATCTCAAATTGGATATGCCAATTCAAGTTCACCTTTCCCTTCACCAGTTCAAGGTGTTTTTCAGAGAATGGTACCACCATCTACCCAACAGCCACATCCAGAAATCTGGACATTATCTCAACAACTCCTTTCTCCTTACAGCCCATGCTCAATTCTCACTACCTCTCCTGGATTCAGGCCACCATCTTTTATTGTAACTATTACAACAGCTTTTTGTTAGTTTTCCTGGTTCCAGGCTTATCCAGGTCAAATCTGTTCCCCATATTCCCATTGGGAGTGCTCTTTCCAATGCACAGATCTGATTAAAATCACCTCCTGTGTACACCCTTTCCACTTGGCTTTCATGTCCATCCCAAGCCTATTCTCTTCACCTGAAAATTTCTTCCCCTTTCTCTTCATCTTGTTAACTTCTACGTGTCTTTCAGGAAGCAACGTAGCCAATCTGACCTCCAGGAAATATGACCTTTCTTAACCCCTGAAACTGAATATAGTTGATAGTTGATGACCTTTCCATGTGCTTTCACAGCTTTGTTTGCTTACCCTAATTATAGCATTTTGAGTCACTGAATCAAATTATCTGTTCACTTGCCTATTACGCAGAAGACATATAGTGGGAGAAATCAGTTTTTGTTTTTGTTGTTTTTCGTCTTTATATCCCTCGCACCCAGTATAACGCCTAATATACAGCAGGCTTTCAATAAATATTTGTTAAAACAATCTATCTTCTATCTCCTATTCTAGTTTCTCAAATCACCCGACTTGTTCCTTTAGTTTTTACCCTAGCCATTCCAATTAGTTTTCCTTATGTACCAAGCTTTCTTTTGTTTTCACACCTTTGAACCTCTGGTTGGGATGCCCATACTCTCTGTGGATGCCTGCCTTGCTCCAATTCTTCTTTCAAGACTGAGCTCAAGCATTACTTTTAGAAATTTTTTTTTTATCTTCCCAAACATGAATTTGTTTATATATATTTATCTGTCTCCCCTTTACACCACCCATTTTACTCCACTCCACTTTCTCTTGAGAGAAAGAGCATGTCTTCGTATTTTGTATATCAAACACCTAGCACAGTTCCTGCAGGTAGGGGCTTAAAATGTGCTACATAAACTATAATCCTGTTTATTTTGGGTCCTTCACACTGCCTTCCATATGGGCTCTGGGGAAAGCCCAGAGTGGCCCTGGTGGCCCTAGGATCCCAGATCTGAACTCACCCAGGTCATCTGTGGAAGGCTCGATATCAGCCAGAACTGAAAAGGCACAAAACAGCAGGTGTGAGGAGGGCTTTGAATTGGCAAAGGGGGAAGGCAGAAAAGGAAAAGGGAGAATGGAGATATTAGGGCAAGGGTCAAGGCCATGGCTGGGTTTCTGTGTTATGTCAAAGGGAGTAAAATTAGTTGAAGTAATTGTGAATACTTATTGAAGACTATTGGTCCTGTTGACATAGTACTAATTTTTGGAAGCCTATGTTATCCATGGTGTCCTAATGACATAGTTTAGTTAGCTCAGCTGCTAACTAAAAGGTCAGCAGTTCCAATCCATCAGCCGCTCCTTGGAAACCCTATGGGGCAGTTCTACTTTGTCCTATAGGGTCGCTATGAGTCGAAATCGACTCGACCGCAAGTTTTTTTTTTTTTTAATCCATGCCCTATTTTAGCTATTAATCCATTTTGTTCCCTCTTCTCAGAGGGCTAGAAGGTCCCTCTTTCCTTGTATCCCACTGACACTGAACAACACTCCCACAACCCCTTTATCACTTTCCCAGAGATAAAAATATAGGATTAATTCCAGAGCAGGAATTAATATTGTGAATATCAACAAAAATCATGTCGTTTCTTCAGGGTTGCCATAAAGCTGACCTGTTTCATCTGTAGAGGGATCATTTACCAGATCTGCAAAGATACAAAACAGAGAATGAAGAATGCAGGTAGGAAAAATGGCAAAGGGAAGCAAGATAAAGGGATGATGATCCAAAACGAGACAAGAAAAATTGAAGTGAAAGGATGTGGACTCTTCAGCAAATGTAAGGGACTATCACGAGCCAGGTTTCATTCCTGACCAACACACCTCATGCATAGCCACCACTCATCTGTCAGCGGAGGCTTGCATGTTGCTATGGCTGATGACGAACAGATTTCAGTGCAGCCTCCAGACTCCAATGAAAGACAGACTAGGAAGAAACATCTGGTGATCTATTTTCAAAAATCAGCCAACAAAAACCCTATGAATCACAACGACCTGATCCCCAACTGATCGTGGGGATGGCACAGGAATAGGCAGCATTTTGTCCCATTGTGCATGGGTCACCATGAATCAGGGCCGGACTCAAAGGCAGTTAACAACATCACAGAAAGAAATGGAAGAGAGAATACAGCTGGGCACCTAGAGTTGGTGTGTGAACTCACAGTGCCCAGCAACCTCTTTTCCAGTTTATTTTTCTTTGTACTGACATCATACTCCATCCTTCTAGCCCCAAAATGAAAAACAAACAACAACAACAACAAAATTAGCTTACTTGGATCTTCTGTGAATGGTTCTGGAGTCACTGGGGTCACATCATCTGAAAAGAGGATCAGAAAACATTTTGTGAGCGTTCCCGGTCCCTCTCCTGCCCTTGCACTCCCAGGAAGTGAAACTGTCTCGCACAGCACCCAACACATAACAGGTATCCCACAATTGTTCTTCCTTCCTTGCTTCCCCAACCTAAGTTCTTTCCTTGTAACCCAAACAAACACTGTATTTTCCCACTTCCATGATGATACTCAGCCTAGAATATCCAGTTTCTTTGTCTGCCTGATCTAGAGGAATGAATGGCATGTAGCCCATCTGACAGACATCCCCTTTCCAACTCGGTTAAGCATTAGACTGCAGGAATGCAAAGCTGTATTCTCCAGTAAGAGTTTGGAAATCAGTTGTAATTTTCTTTATACCATTGGAGCTGATTTGATAAACTGTTCTTAGTAAACTTACGTCCTTCATTGCCCTAACCAAGCCCTGGTGGTGCAGTGGTTAAGTGTTCCGCTGCTAACCAAAAGGTCAGCAGTTCGAATCCACTCCTTGAAAACACTATGGGGCAGTTCTGCTCTGTCTTCTAGGGTCGCTATGAGTTGGAATCGACTCCCCGGCAACGAGTTTGGTTTTTTGTTTTGTTTTTTTTTTTGGCTTATGGGCCACATACTGTTTAAAGCACTTTACATATATTAACTTAGTTAATCCTCATAAAATTTTTTTTTAAAAAGATGTCATCAATTCAGATTCATGGCAACCCTGAGTGTTGCAGAGTAGAACTGCTGCACAGGGTTTTCAAGGCTGCAAGGATTTCTTCTGAGGTGCTTCTGAGTGGATTTGAACTACCAGCCTTTTTGTTAGCAGGCAAGCGCTTAACTGTTTGCACCACCCAGGGACTACTTTAACCCTCATAAGATCCCCATTTTTGCAGATGATAAAACAGCCCCAGGAAAACAGGTAATTAATCCAAAGTCATATAGCTTGTTAATAAATAAAATGGAGTCGTGACCTTTTTGCAATACTTAAGATGAAAATTGTCTATACAAAAGACATTGTGATTTTGATATTTATAAGCTTGACATAATTAGATATGAATATACCCATATGCTTACATACAATGCTTAGTGGAGTGATGTGGTAAAGAAAAAAACAAAGACAGAAAAAAAACCGTGACCATCAAGTCGACTCCAACTCAAATGCTAATATTGGGAAGAACGGTTTGCATTTGACCATTGGAAAGTGAAGTTAGGAAGAAAAGAAACAAAAAGGCCCAGGTCTTAAGATGAAATCTCTTAGGATAAACAAAGAAAACTGTATCTGAAACTCTAAATAACATATTTCCTTAAAAAACAAACAAAAAAACAAAAAACTCTAAAGCACTATAATAAAGCAGCATTTACACCTAAATATTTAACAAATATTTTATCTGTAACCATCCTTCAGTGTAGACTGCTCAAGCTTTATCCACTAGGTGTCAGCAAATTCGCATACAGTCATTTGCTTTGACTTTTTTTTTTTTTTTTTGGTAAACCTTTAGGTTTTAAATGTCAGAGAACAAACATTTTATAAAGCATGCTCCAGTTATTGATAAACGTTAAGAGAGGTGAAATGTAAATACAGCATTTCATAGAAGTTTCTCCTGCTTACTTCACCCTTTTTTTTTTTTTTTAATTTCAGATAGAAACTCATCAGATCTAACAAGAGTCTCTTCACCTTTA
Source organism: Loxodonta africana (assembly GCF_030014295.1). Classification (NCBI taxonomy): domain Eukaryota; kingdom Metazoa; phylum Chordata; class Mammalia; order Proboscidea; family Elephantidae; genus Loxodonta; species Loxodonta africana. Next base: position 131,454,093 of record NC_087345.1, on the reverse strand, counting down.
ACCCTCCATGTAAGTTCTTTCTTTCAGAACAAATTTCGATAGAAGGAATTCAATCCTGTCCCAAACCCACCGAATATTTGAAAAACCACTAACCCGAATAGTTTCAGAGAGGAGTGGAGGCTGTCTAGGGTGTAGCCTAGCCCTGCCCCACTTCCTTTCGACCAGAGGCCCAGCCACATTCCAGCACAGCCATTCAGACAGAGGGCAAGCAAAGACAATTGGCTTGACAATGTGTCTGACCTTTCTCCTCAGAATTTCAGAGCCCAGTGCTGCTTTTCTACATATACCTCAGTTTACCTACCTTTCCCAGGAGCTACCACCATATAAATACTTTATCTAGGATTCATGAACATCCTCTGAAAAGGAATCTTAAGAAAATATTTTTATCATATCTGATAATCTTTCTATTAGGAAGTATCCCAAAGTCTCAAAACGGGACTGGGCCTCAATCAGCCAAGAGATGATTTTTAGTTTTACAAAGTGCTGAAATCTCTTTGTAAACTCAGAGGATCAGACATCCCTACCAACAACAGGAAAAAAAAAATTTTATTTTTAGCGTCTATATCAGGACCTACAGTAAGAAATACATTATCATATTGTGTTCCAGGACATTATTGCTGGCCACCATCAAAGTCGATTCTGACTCGTGGCAACCCCATGTGTGCAGAGTAGAACTGCGCTCCGTAGGGTTTTCAAGTTTGTGAACTTTCAGAGGCAGGTTGCCAGGCCTGTCTTCTAAGGCGCCTCTGGGTGGGTTTGAACTGCCACCTTTCAGCTAGTAGTGGAGTGCTTTAATACACTTTATAAAATAATACTTCACTATTACAATGTACATGCAATGTACTCTGATCTTTTTATTTTAGTCTATTCTAATTCATTAAAAAACATGCCAGTTGTGACCCACTAAATTGATTTTATGACCTACTTATGAATTGCATCCCACAGTGCCCTATCTTCTAACTGATTGGCTGAGAGGAGTACAGCTACGTTGAATGCCTTGAGGCAGGGTGGAGCCGTTGATCAGAGTTTCCTTTATCAAGTGGTCCTTTGAGAGCCCAGACTTCTGGGTTCTGTGCAGCCATGCCACAATTTCGCTGGAGCACTGAGATGGCTTCTTACCCTGCCTTTGCATTTTAGTTTCTCCATGGCCATATGGATAGAAAAATCCTATCTGTAGGAATTAGTAAACATTTTCTGTGTGAGATAAGAGATGTATGGGGGAGAGTAGAAGCAAGAAATGGGCTTAAAAGGAGGTCTTTAAAAAGTTATTTCAGTGGTATTTTTTTAAAAAAAGCACAAGAAGGTTTTATAAACAGGATGGTGCAAATAGCTGAGCACTCGACTACTTGCCTAAAGGTTGGCGGTTTGAACCCACCCAGAGGCACCTTGGAAGAAAGACCTGGTAATCCGTTTCCAAAAGGTCACACACAGCCTTGAAAACCCTATGGAGTGCAGTTCTACCCTATACACGCAGGGTCACCATGAGTCAGAACTGACTTGTCGGCACCTAACAACTGGGTTGTAGAAAACAGTGAAGTAAATTCTATTTTCCACATGTTGGCAATATATGTCTCTGTCCTATACAGTACAGATTCTTTAACTCTGACTTTCATCCACATTATCCTAATAGGAAGTCCAACAGAGCCCAGATTCAAGGGTTCACTCACCTCCTCGCTGACCATTGACCCTGAAGGGTATCCAGTCTGTACCAAAGGAAGCAGAAAAGGGATATGTGAGTGACTCCAGCTGTATACCTCATAATGCTTTTATGAGATGAGCCGGAGAATGATGGAGAAATGATTTTCTGTATTCTTACTCCTATAGAGATCAATACAAAATAACTCAGACCATTAGTGCTCCACACAAAACTCATTGGAATAGAACACTCCAGAAAGACAAAAAGCCCTGCTCTGATCTGCCCTGACCTCAGATTCCCTCTTATCCTCATTCCCAACCAGAAGGAGTCCACAGAGAGGGCCCACAGCCTTTCTGGTGTGTTCTGTCCCACTATCCTCACAGTCCTCTAGCTATCTACACTACTGAACAAGGCAGAGGAGCTCTTTTCTTACAGTCCGTATCTGGCAGAATAAGAAAAAAATGAAGTAGGATTTCTTTAAAGTCTCCACTTTCCTTTCTGTGGCCAGTCTTCTAACTAGTTTTTGTGGAATCTGTGAAGATCAGTTTTCTTTTGTGTGTAGGTGTGGCATATATATATTGTGTATATGAATATATATGTGTGTCTGCTGGTGCAAATGCTGCTTATGTGTTATTGTATACATACCCAGTGTTTTCCTTCAGGGTTTAAGTTTGGTCCCATTCTTTATTAAGTTGTCGCTATGCATTTCTGTACACATTTGTTTACCTGTATATTTATGCGTGTGACTCCCCTTTGGTTAACACGCATTTGTGTGTATCTTAATTTCACTACTCTCAGCATACTTTATTCCAAGTCTGAGATCATCTATTCACATCCCTGCTCTTTCTCCCTCAACACAAAATCTGTTCTTTTCTTTTCTTGGATAGCAGTTCTAGAGATCAATGGCAAGCATCTCTCCTTCCATTCCCCGTCAACCTCCTTCCGTTCTGCCCTCTAACACACACACCTCCACACACAGGTATAGCTGAAGAGCTAGCATTTTAGGAAGAAAGAATCAAGGCAAGAACTCACCAGAGGGCATGATGAGCAAAGTGAGAAACAGCAGCATCTTGGGTCCCAAGAGCAGCATCTCTGGTAGGAGCAGTGGGGAGAGTAGAGAATGTAAGACTCAGAGACAGATCAGCATTTCAGTTCTAAGTAAGGATACGTTGGGGCCCCTGTCCTTTTGTCTTCCCAGGAGTTCTCTTGGTTTCCCCTTATAACTCGGCCCCTTCCTCTCTTTTCTTTCTCTTCTCTTACCCAACATTTATTTCTCTCTTAAAATCTATTCTTTGGCAACCTGTCAGTATTTTCACTGTCATTACTCTTCTACCAAGTCAAAGAAATTTTTATATTTTATATTCAAAATGGGCCATACTTGTCCTGACCCCATTGGTTCTTTCACCCATAGTGTCTAATCTTACTTTACCTTTTTATATCTGTGGCTTTTTGATATTCTCTGCCCCTCTTGGTGTCTTCTCTCATTTGAATTTCATGGATAATAATTGGGGTGAGCAGAGGTCTAATTCTAAGTTCAGTGACACTCCCCATTACCCCTTTCCCAACACCACATATATACACACAACTTCCCTCTATTTAGGGTTTTTGTTATCTGTGACTTTTTGATATCCTCTACCCCTCTTGGTGTCTCCTCTCATTTTAATTCCCTGGATAAATAGGGGTGATCTGCTCAATTCTAAGTTCAGTGACATTTCCCATTGCCCCTTTCCCACACCCTCACCCCCACCCCACCCACACACCACTCTATCTATTTGGGGTTTTACATAATCAAGCAACTCACTGTCCACGGTGCTCTGCTCTTTCCACAAAGTTCTTTGGCTGCTGAAAATGTCTCTCTCCTTCTCGCACTGTTCCTGCTTTGGCTGGAGAATAAGATGAATAGGGCCACTCCCTGGAATGAACTTCAAATTTGGCCTAATCTGAAACAATGAGGGAGAGAGAGTAAGGGAAAGAGAGAAAGCCAGACTAGAGGAGTTGAATACAGTGTTACAAGGAGGATGGACTGAGAAGGGAGACAGGGATTTGCAGTCGCTCACACCCTCATTCCAAAGGTTATGACCACACTGGTGAGATACTGCTGCTCCCTAGAAGAGTTGGCCTAAGATCATGTATGTCTTTCTGTGGTCAGCCCACTTTCCCCCTCATTCTGGCTCCAGCCACCTCTTTTTTCTTTGGGTTCCTTCTTACCTAAATATTTCTACCTCATCCTTAGAGTGTTTTACTGCATATCACAAGCCTCTGTTTCTATCTCTCTGGCTATTTGAATCATTCCTCCGTCTCTCTGTCTCTCTTTCTTTTTCAATATTCATCTCTTCAACACCAACAAATTCCATTTTATCCCTGTATTTCTATTCTTTCCCTCTTTTTTGACACACACATTCAGATTCTTCTCATTTTTTCTCCCTGAGAATCCTATTTATTCTCAAGTCCAGGCAAACACAGACACAACATGAGTTTTTTCATCTCAACGTTAGGGGAAAATTGAGGAATCTGGAGCCTTCACAGTTCTTTTAACTGTGGGGGATCTCCATGAGAGAGGATGTCAGACATATTCTGGCTTTGGTCTTTGTTTAAACTTATGCTGAGCAGCTTGGTTTCTGGTATATTGAGGACGATTTGCTACCTGAAGCCCAAAGAAAATTAGAAGCCAAGTTCACTCTGCTTGCCTTATTTTTCATCACTAATTTCCTCACATCATGTAATATGTAGATAACACCGTGATTCAGAAGTTTTAAGGACTTTGTATTTGCTCTTATTCATAGAGTCCCTAGGGATTAGACCACTAAAACATTCCCACTTTGGAATGAGTCATTTGAATTACAGAGGCTGTCAAGTCTGAAACAAAGTTGGTTTTATGTCCAATATAAGTGTGTAAATTTCAAGTCATCTGTTAGTTCCTTTCGTCTACATCGTGTTTCACCCTGATGAGCTAAATTATTAAAGAAGAGGACAGGTAGACATGGAGCCTGGGTGGCACAAGCAGTTTGTGATTGGCTGTGATTTAGAAAATAATACTGGAGTCATTATTCCCTGTCCTTGAGCATGAAGAATGTGACCCAGCTGGAGCTGGACTCACAAGGACACGTCAACTGGGCCCTGAGATGAAGAGAGTAGATAGAATAATCTTGGAAAATTTCTTTTAGGGAAACGTTCACATAAGCCAGAACACAAAAGACTTGGCACTCTTATCTTTTTCTTTTAACATTTAGTGAACAGAAATTTGTTGGACCAATGAAGACCCAACTGTCAGTTACTGAAACCTGTACCAATGATTGTTAAGAAAGACAATTCAAAAGGTAGGATCATAGTTTCTAGCCAATCTGTGAAAAGGTGAAGTTTTCAATGGTTTTGCCCATTTGTAATGTTAATATATACTGATGACTGTAACCTTTCTTGGACTCGGGTAGACATGGCTGGGGCAGCACGCTTGTCTGTTTTCCCATTCTTGTTTATTCTGTAATATTCTCTGGACTTGGACAGACATGTCTGTGGCAGCATGCTTGTCCATTTTCCCATTCTTGTTTATTCTGTAATGTTCCTTGGACTCAGGCAGATATGGCTGTGGCAGCATGTCTGTCCTTTTTCCCATTCTTGCTTACTCTGTAATATTTCCTTGGATTCAGGCAGACATTAGCTCTGGCAGCATGCTTGTCCACTTCCCACTTTTGTCTTTTTGAATAGATGCAGAATAAAACTTTCTTTAAGCTTTACTAAACTTTGTGATTTTTTTCCCCTATAACAGCTGATAACCTAATGGTTGGCAGTTCAAATCCACCCAGTGTCTCCATGGAAGACAAGCTTGGCGAACTGCTTCCATAAAGCACTATGAAGTACTTCTACTCTGTAACATGTGGACTCGTCATAAGTTGGGGGTCAACTCGACAGCAGCCAACAGAAAAAACAGGTAAACAGAGAAAGCAGATAGTATTAATAGATTATAGACTGGAAGAAAAAAAAAGTAAATTGTAGAAGAAAAAGAAGGGAAGAAAGAAGGAAGGAAGAAAAGGAAGAAAAGGAAGCTAGCTGTCTAGTTGGGAGAAAGGGATAGCAAAGGAAAACAGAAATAAGCAAATAACACTAGATAAACACCTCTGGCCCCTCCTAAGGAGCTATAAGACCCCCCTCTCTGAGATAAATGGATTCTGGTTACTCTCTAGAACAAAACTGAGAACAAAACCCAGGTCTTCTTGATGTGCCTGGCCCAGAACTTGCTCTTCTCCCATCTGCTCCACTTTGAGAGGAAAGAAACTGGAAAACAGATGTGATTCTAGTCTGGAGAGACTAAGGGAAAGAAAAGGCAAGGAGCTGGGAGCGGGGGAAGAAACCAAAAAGCAGATGCAAAGCAGAGTTAAAACAGGACGTAGAAAAGAGCCTAGAGCAACAATCATGTTTTCCATGAAAGCTCAGACAGATGGAGAAACTGAATTCAGGCCAATCATTTGGCAGGGAGAGCAATGACCTCAACCGTGCTGGCCCAGCTAGAGACTAGGAAAGCCTCCCCAGGCAGTAGGAGGAGGGCTCTCCTGGGGTCATAGGAGGGAGTTTCAAGTTAGGGCAATGAAAACAGGAACAGAATGTTCAGATAAAGGCAGAAGGAGAGGGCAGGCAGAGAGTAGCACCTTAGAAAAAGAGAGGGAGCAAGGCAGGAAAGGACAGAAGAGCAGAAGCAATCATATATTGTTGTTGGGCTCAATAGACTTTCAAGAATACAGTTTGTTTCAAAGTGTCATTAGGTGCCACCGGGTAGATTTTTGACTCATAGTGACCATATATGACAGACTAGAATTGCCCCCATAGGGTTTTCTAGGCTGTAATCTTTTTTTTTAATCTTTACAGGAGGAGATCGCCAGTCTTTCTCCTGCAGAGCCACTGGGTGGTATCGAATTGCCAACCTCTGGGTTAGCAGCTCATCATTTCACCATTGTGTCACCACTGCTCCTTGTTTCAAGGTAGTTTGAATAACTTCTTTGTAGCAACTACAGCAATGCCTTTCCTTCAGCACAGTTCCCCATTTGTTTTCACTGCCTTCAGCTTGTATATCCTCAGATTAATTTTTTTCAGAGTGACTTGGTTAGCCTCTGCTCTATTACACCATCAGCTTATCACCTTTTAATCACATCAAGTCAAAATCAGTACCAATGGAGCAAATGCAATCTAGAGACATAAGTCGGTGATTTTCTGAGATTCTCTCTGACACTGGGGAAGAATTCTCTGGGCAGTCATCCATACTCCCAGGCTACTTTGGCCAGATCTCTGGTGGGTAGAGAACACATTCTCCTGAAAGGAAAGTTCACCAGGGGATTGACTGGCAGGTGCAGAAATGACTTAATGAAGGCAGCCTATGTTTGGGTAACCCAGGAAAATTTTAGTGTTCTAAAAGGCCTCCAATCCGTGGAAGATGTGTAAAGTGAAAAGGAAGAGAAGGGAGGCAGAAGTGCAAGACAGCAAGCTGGCTTTATTCATCTGTTTATTGGCCTGTAAAGAATACACCCATTAGCTGAAGGCCTCTGGGCAAATGTACAGAAACGTTATTACTACAGACCAATCCAACTAAATTAAATCCAGGGGCTAAACACAAAAAAATTCCCATAAAAGGAAGGAAAGGATGGGAGGAGGGTTAAATGAGGAAGGGAGAGGGAGCGGTGTGTGTAGAGGAATGAAGCAATGAAATAGCAATAGCCAAACTCAAAAGATGGAATTACTGCAGGACTTAGGAGCTAGTAGATATTTGTCCTCAGAAAACTTGGGTTAAGGAAAACGTCCTGTGCCTCAGTAACCCCCACCAGCTATATAAAACACTGCTGTTCATGCCTCTGTACATTGCACTTTCTGTTCCCTCTGCCTGAAATATCCTTTTCCCCAATCTCCTGTAAATAAATGCTTACCTGTCCATCAAAACCCAGCTTAGGTGTTGCCTCCTCCCAGAAAGCTTTTCTGGTTCTCTCTGCCTTTGATGAGTTAGTCATCCTCTACTGAACTACCTCTATTCCTGTATTTGTTAACTTTTATCGTTAAATGTAAACTCTTTTCTTTTGTGTATCTTTAATCCCTATTAGAGCGAGATTTCCTTGAGTGTAGAGAAGAGGTCTTACCCATTTCGGGCTGACAAAATGACTAGCACATAGGAACTCAAACTTTAGTAAATTGAATTGAATTCAGTACTCATTTCTGAGATATAAGCATTCAAAAGCTGGCTCAATTGGCAACAGTAACTCAAAAGATTAGATACAAAATTTAGGGGGCAGTGAGTTTATGTTAATAGGGGAGGAAAAATTCAGAAATGGAGGGTGAAAATGATTGCAATCAATGTCACTGAATTGTACATGCAGAAATTGTTGAATTGGTGTGTGCTTTGCTGTGTACATTTTCAATAACAACAATAAAAATAAATTGTATATCTAGATAGATTAGATAGATGATAGATAGACAGACAGACAGATAAATAGACAGTTGTTGTTAGGTGCCATCGCGTCAAGTTTGGCTCATAGCAACCATATGTACAATGGAACACTGCCTGGTCCTGCATCATCCTTACAAGAGTTGCTATGTTTGAGCCCATTGTTGCAGCCACTGTGTCAATCCACCTCTTTTTCGATGACCTTCTACCTTACCAAGCATGATCTCCTCTCCTGGAAATGGTCCCTCCTGATAACACGTCCAAATTATATGAGGCAAACACTTGCTATCCCTGCTTCCAAGGAGCATTCTGACTGTACTTCTTCCAAGACAGACTTGTTCACTCTTCTGGCAGTCCATGGTACATTCAGTATTCTTCGCCAACACTATAATTCATATGCATCAATTCTTCTTCTGTCTCCTTATTAATTGTCCAGCTTTCACATGTATATGAGACAATTGAAAATATCATGGCTTGGGTCAGACACACCTTAGTTCTCAAAGTAAGAGCTTTGCCTGCAGCAGATTTGCCCAATGCAATACGTTGTTTGATTTCTTGACTACTACTTCCATGGGCATTGATTGTAAATCCAAGTAAAATTAAACCCTTGAGAACATCAATATTTTCTCCATTTATCATGATGTTGCTTATTGATCCAGTTGTGAGCATTTTTGTTTTCCTTATGTTGAGGTATAATCCATTCTGAAGACTGTAGTCTTTGACCTTCATCAGTAAGTGCTTCAAGTCCTCTTCACTTTCAGCAAGAAAGGTTTTATCATATGCATATCACAAGTTGTTAATGAAAGGCCCACACACTTGAGACTTACTAGCCTCTAGAAGGACGTGAGCTATTGCTTTGATATATATATGTATATCATTCATATGTTTTACTCATTTTGCTTCTCTAGAGAACCCAGCCTAAGACACGACTGTGTATATAAAAGCTGAATCAAATGCACAGGGGTAGAGTATGATAAAACTCTAGAGTGATAAGCAGTTTGAGGGTATAGAGGGAATATAATGGGTACAACAACTAATGAATGTATTCACCTGTTATGAAGGAAAAAAATAAAGGAAATAGGCTACTTCGAAGCAGAAAAATTGGGCAACAGCTCTTCCAGGAACAAAGAAATGTCAGCAGGAAGGACATAAAATAAGTACATGTAAAACATATGTAATTTATATCTATAGTTAGTGCTTATGTCTTATCATTTTGCTTTGGGTAAATTTTCTGGTGGTGCTGCTGGTCCTGGACTCTCTTGACCATGGAGACCTAAAGTGGTTGATCCAAGTTCAGGGTTCTGCTAAAGGGCCTGAAATAGAACCCACAACAAAAATATTTTAAACAGTTCTGATATAACTGGTTATAAGCAAACAAAATACCACAAAATCATAAATTCACTAATGCACAGGAAATCTCCATCTTCCCATGATTTTGCATGTTGACCAGGCAGGAACTTTGCTTTACATGGTGTTGGCTGAGCTGCAGGGATGGCTGAATGATCCAAAATACCCTCACCCAAAAGGTGAACCGCTGGTACTAGCTGCCATCAGGGAACTCAGATGGGGTTGTTGGCCAGAAGTCTTAGTTCTCTTCTATGTAGTCTCTCCACTTGACTTACGAGGGCTTCTGGCAACATGGCAGCTGGGTTGAGAGAGGAAGCAGAAGCTATAGATCACTTAAGGCTCAACCATAGAAGTTACACAGCATCACTCCCATCAGTTCTTCTGTTTACCCTTAGATATTGGTAGTTTTCAAGGTTCTGGGCCCAGCTATGCTTCTTCTTCTTTTTTTTTTTTTTAATTTTATTGTGGTAAAATATATGTAACAAAAAATTGTGTTTTAGCCATTTTTAAGTATGGAATTCAGTGTCCTTAATTACACTCACCATGTTGTGCAACCATCACCACTATTTCCAAGAGTTTTCTGTTACTCAGAACAGAAACTCAGTACCCCTTAGGCAATAATTCCCCACTTCACCCTCTCCTAGACCCTGGTTGTTGTTTTTAGGTTCCGTCGTGTCAGTTCCAACTCATAGCCACCCTATGTACAAGAGAACGAAACGCTGTCCGGTCCTGCGCCATCCTCACAATGGCTGTTATGCTTGAGCCCATTGTTGCTGCCTTGTTGAGGAGCTTCCTCTTTTTTGCTGACCCTCCACTTTACCAAGCATGATGTCCTTCTCTAGGGACTTACCCTCCTCATAACATGTCCAAAGTATGTGAGATGTAGTCTCGCCGTCTTTGTTTTTAAGGAGCATTCTGGTTGTATTTCTTCCCAGATAGATTTGTTCTTTTGGCAGTCCATGGTATATTCAGTATTCTTTACCAACACCACACTTCAAAGGCACCGATTCTTCTTCGGTCTTCCTTATTCATCATCTAGCTTTCCCATGCATATGAGGATTGAAAACACAATGGCTTGGGTCAGGCACACCTTAGTCTTCAAGATTACATCCTTATTTTCAACACTTTAAAGAGGTCTTTTGAAACAGATTTGTCCAATGCAATGTGTCTTTTGATTTCTTGGCTGCTGCTTCCATGGGCGTTGATTGTGGATCCAAATAAAATGAAATTCTTGACAACTTCAATCTTTTCTCCGTTTATCATGATGTTGTTTATTGGTCCAGTTGTGAGCATTTTTGTTTTCTTTATGTTGAGGTGTAATCCATACCGAAGGCTGTGGTCTTTGATCTTCATCAGTAAGTGCTTCAAGTCATCTTCACTTTCAGCTAGCAAGGTTGCATCATCCACATATCACAAGCCGTTAGTGAGTCTTCCTGCAATCCTGATGCCCCTTTTTTCTTCATATAGTCCAGCTTCTAAAATAATTTGCTCAGCATACAGATTGAATAAGTCGAAGGAAGAATGCAACCCTGACAAACACTTTTCCTGACTTTAAACCACCCAGTTCTGTTCGAATGACTGCCTGTTGACCTACATACAGGTTCCTCATTAGCACAATTAAGTGTTCTGGAATTCCCATTCTTTGCCGTAATTTGTTATGATTGACACAATCAAATGCCTTTGCTCAGTCAATGAAATACAGGTAAGCAACTTTCTGGTATTCTCTGCATTCAGCCAAGATCCATCTGACATCAGCAATGATATTCCTGGTTCCACGTCCCCTTCTGGATCTGGCTTGAATTACTGGCAGTTCTGTGTCGATACACTGCTGGAGCCACTTTTGAATGATCTTTGGCAAAATTTTACTTGCGTATGATATTGTTTAACTTCCACACTTGATTGGATCCCCTTTCATGGGAATAGGGATAAATATGGATCTCTTCCAGTAGGCTGGCCAGGTAGCTGTCTTCCAAATTTCTTGGCATAGATGAGTGAGTACTTCCAGCGCTTCATCTGTTTGTTGACACATCTCAATTGGTGTTCTGTCAATTCCAGGAAACTTGTTTTTTGCCAATGCCTTCAGTGCAGCTTGAACTTCTTCCTTCAGTACTATCTGTTTCTGATCATATGTTACCTCGTGAAATGGTAAACGCCAAGTGTGTTCTTCCCTTTTTCTACCTCCGGGTCTATGCACATGTCATTATAATACTTTACTTTGTCTTCTTGAGCCTCCCTTTGAAATCTTTAGTTCATCTCTTTTACTTCATTTCTTCCCTTGGCTTTAGCTACTCGACATTCAGGAACAAGTTTCAGAGTCTCTTCTGACATCCACTTTGGTCTTTTCTTTTTTTCCTGTCTTTTTAAAGGCCTCTTGCTTTCTTCACGTGTGATATCCTTGATGTCATTCCACAAGTCATCAGGTCTTCAGTCTTAGTGTCCAGTGCATCAAATCTATTCTTGAGATGGTCTCTAAATTCAGGTGAGATATATTCAAGGTGCAACTTTGAGTCTCATTGGCTTGTTCTAATTTTCTTCAGTTTCAACTTGAACTCGCATATGAGCAATTGATGATCTGTTCTGCAGTTGGCCCCTGGCCTTGTCCGGACTGCCTAATGATATTGAGCTTTTCCATTGTCTCTGTCCACAGAACTAGTTGATTTGATTCCTGTGTGTTCCACCTGGCAAGGTCCTCGTGTATACTCGCCATTTACATTGGTGAGAAAAGGTATTTGCGATGAAGAAATCATTGCTCTTGCAAAATTCTATCATTTGATCTCTGGCATCATTTCTACCACAAGCCCCTATTTTCCAACTACTGATCCTTCTTCTTTGTTTCCAACTTTTGTATTCCAATCAGCAGTAATTATCAATGCATCTTGATTGCATGTTCAACCAGTTTCAGACTGCAGAACTTGGTAAAAATCCACAATTTCTTCATCTTTGGCCTTAGTGGTTGGTGCATAAATTTGAATAATATTTATATTAACTGGTCTTCCTTGTAGGCATATGGATATTAGCCTATCACTGACAGCGTTGTACTTCAGGATAGATCTTGAAATGTTCTTTTTGATGATGAATGCAATGCCCTTCCTCTTCAAGTTGTCATTCCCCACATAGTAGACCATATGATTGTCTGATTCAAAATGGTCAGTACCAACCCATTTCAATTCACTAATGCCCAGGATATTGATGTTTATGTGTTCCATTTCATTTTTGATGATTTCCAATTTTTCTATATTCATACTTCATACATTCTAGGTTCCAATTATTAACAGATGTTTGCAGCTGTTTCTTCTCATTTTGAGTCATGCCACATTAGCAAATGAAGCTCCTGAAAGCTTGACTCTATCTACATCATTAAGGTTGACTCCACTTTGAGGAACCAATTCTTCCCTGGTTGTATTTTGAGTGCCTCCCAACCTGAAGGGCTCATCTTCCAGCACTGTATCAGACAATGTTCCACTGCTATTCATAAGGTTTTCAATGGCTAATTCTTTTCAGAAGTAGACCACCAGGCCTTTCTTCTTAATATGTCTTAGTCTGGAAGCTCAGCTGAAACCTGTCCACCATGGATGACCCTGCTGGTATTTGAATATCAGTGGCATAGGTTCCAGCATCACTGAAACATGCAAGCCGCACAGTACAACAAACTGACAGACACCTAGGTGGTAACCACTAAATAACCACTCTATACCTTTGCCTATTCTGAGTATTTCTTGTAAGTGGGATCACACAATATTTGTCCTTTTGTGTCTGGCTTATTTCACTCAGCATAATGTTTTCAAAGTTCATCCATGTGGTAACCTGAATCAGGACTTCATTTCTCTTTATGGCTAAATCTTATCCTATTTAATATGTGTACCACATTTTGTTTATCCATTCCTCTGTTGATGGACACTTGGGTTGTTTCCACCCCTTAGGAATTGCAAATAATGCTGGGATAAACACTGGTGTACAGGTATCTGTTTGAGTCCCTGCTTTCAATTCTTTTGGGTATATACCTAGAAGTAGAATTGCTGGGTCATATGGTAGTTCTGGAAACCCTGGTGGCGTAGGGGTTAAGTGCTACAGCTGCTAACCAAAAGGTCAGCAGCTCGAATCCACCAGGCACTCCTTAGAAACCCTATGGGGCAGTTCTACTCTGCCCTATAGGGGTGTTATGAGTCGAAATCGACTCAACGGCAGTGGGTTTGGGTTTTTCTTTATGGTAGTTCTATACTTAACTTTTTGAGGAACTGCCATACTGTTTGTCTTTTTGCTGTTGTGTTGTAAGGGTTCTTTATATACTCTAGACATTAAATTTTTATCAGATATGTGGTTACCAAATATTTTCTCACATCCTGTAGGCTATCTCTTCACTTTCTTGATAAAGCCTTTTCCTATTGTTTTAAATCTGTATATACATATATAACATAACATTTGCCAATTTAACATTTTCACATGTACAATTTTCTGCTGTCAATTACATTAATCATGTTGTGCAACCATCACCAATATCTATTGCGAAATTTCCATCACCATAAATAACAACTCAATGCTTCCTAAACAATGACTCTCCCTTTCCTCCTTCTTATCTCTGGTAAAAAAAAATAAACTTTGGTCAGCAATGGGTTTTTGTATTATACGTGTGGTTATAATCCCATTTGATAATGTTTTCTTTATTATGCTAATTAAGCTATGTGAGGTAAAATGTGTCTTAAGTCAATCTCTATTGAGATATAAAAAAGCAGATAAAGCAAATAAGGACAAACAGAGAGGAAGATAAAAGCTACATGATCTCCAAGGAACCTAGGAATAGAAGCTGAAAAGAGATAATAACCTTCCCCTAGAGCAGAGAGAGAGAGGGAGAGAGACTTTCTCTAGAACAGGTGCCCTAAATTCAGACTTCTAGCCTTCTAAGCAATAAGAAAATAAATTTCTGTTTGTTAAAGCCACCCACTTGTGATACTTCTGTTATAGCAGCACAAGAAACTAAGAGAGCAGCCTTGTTGAGAATCAATTGGTCATAAATGTATGGGTTTATTTCTGGACTCTCAAGTCTATCCTTTGGTCTATATCATTATTCAAGCACCACAGTTTTGATTACTGTAACTTTATACTATGTCTTAAAATTAGGAAGTATGAGTCTCCTATTTTGTTCATCTTTTTAACTATTCGGGGTCCCTTGCAATTCCATATGAATTTAAGGATCAGCTTTTCCATTTCTGCAAAAAACACTGTTAGAATTTTGAGATTACATTGAATATTTAAATAGCTTGGGTAGTATTGACATCTTAACAATATTGTCTTCCAGTCACCAACACAGAATGTCTTTCTATTTACTTAGATCTTTTTGTTAAGTTCTTTCAACAGCATTTGTGAGGATGTAATCTTTACAGAAGCAGGCTGCCACATCTTTCTCCCACAGAGCAGCTGGTGGGTTCGAACTACCAACCTTTTGGTTAGCAGCCAAGTGCTTAACCGCTGTGCCACCAGGGCTCATATAAACCAGGAAAACCAAGCCCATGGTCCTCAAGTCGATTTGTACTCCTAGCTACCCTATAGGACAGAATAGAACTGCCCCTTAGGGTTTCCAAGGCTGTAAATCTTTATGGAAGCAGACGGCCACATCTTTCTCTGTCAGAGCAGCTGATGGGTTTGAACTGCCAATCTTTTGGTTAGCAGTCAAGCATTTACTTAACCACTGTGCTATCAGGGATTCTCAGGGATTATACAGGATGGTTCATTTTCTTTTTAATTGTGCTTTAGGTGAACGTTTACATGACAAATTAGTTTCCCGTTCAATAATTCATACACAAATTTTTCCGTGGCATTGGTTGCAATCCCCGCAGTGTGTCAGCACTCTCGCCATTTCCACCCTGGGTTCCCTGTTTCCATTCCTGTGCTTTTTCTGCCCCTTCCTGCCTTCTCATCTTTGCTTTGGAGCAAATATTGCCCTTTTGGTCTCCTATAGTTGATTATTTTAAGTTGTACATTCCTCATGGGTGCTATTGTTTATTTTATAGGCTTATTATTTGGCTGAAAGGTGATCTCTGGGAGTTGCTTCAGTTCCATGTTAGAAGGGTGACTTAGAGCTATAGACTTTCTTCTCTCCTCAAGCAGTAGATATATGCATGAATTCTTTGAGGTTGAACCTAAAGGTTGGCTGGTATTGGAAATAAAATACAAGTCTGCCATCAATTGCACAGATTGTCGGATTCATAAATATCAACAAATTTTATGATGAGGCATGGTTGATTTTGAACTAATCTCCCTTAATTAACTGTACTATGATGACAGCTGTTTATTTTCCCACTTTATACCTGTCTCTTACTAATTACTCTTATTTTCATTTTTAAGAGAATACTTGATGCGAAAACTCTGTAGTGAGTTTGTGTTAAGCAGCTATCCTGCGAGTACGGTGTTGCAAATGACTGTCACAGCCATTAGCTTACACAGCTAAGAAATATAGTCTCTGTTATTTACAGTACATAATGTGGAAACCCTGTTGATGTAGTGGTTAATTACTACGGCTGCTAACCAAAAGGTCAGCAGTTTGAATCCACCAGGTGCTCCTTGGAAACCCTATGGGGCAGTTCTATTCTGTCCTATAAGATCACTATGAGTCAGAATTGACTTGACGGCAGTGGGTTTGGTTTTAATGTGGATTGAGATGGTTGATAGGGAGAAACCCAGAAAAGTTGAGGCTTGCATAAAATGATAGAATAAATTGCAAACATAGAGCAGATCCTAAGTATCTAATTTTCAGATTTGATGTTTTCGTTTCTAGACAAAGGAGGCTCTGAGACATACACTACTCTGTGTGATCCACAACATAATGCCTACCTTGTATGTTTGCTCCTGGTGCTTCCCATACTATCATTTCCGGCCACACATCGCTTTCTCCATTCTACCTACACATTCATCCACATGACAGCAGAATAATGTTCCAGTCTCTAGCTGGCTTGCCATTTAAAAAACTTTTAATGACTTTAAACTGTCTTGTATTCTTTGTGGGGAATAAGCTAGAGACCGGTTTACTATTAAAAAAAAAACCCTACAGGTTAAGGGCTTGAAAGCAAGCTGATTATAATCGGTATTATAAACTCTACTGAGAAATAGGTATGGCCAGAATCCAATAATTGACCTGAAATCACTGCAAATAATTCTTGGATATCAAAGCGTTGAATATGGCCTGTGTTTTCTAAACAGTTGCCTGTATTTTGTAAATCTTGTAAATAGATTCAATGAAATGCTAACAGCCATTTGTTAGAATTGTACATGCTTAAGATTGAAATGGAAAGTGGACAGAAGCCATCATGGAACTAGAATTCCACAACAACAAGCCCTGGGGCCCTTGGAGTACTACCATCAGTGCCTTCCTTCCTTGTGAGTTCCCTAAGGACAAGGAAGGAAATCCAGTTCATTGAAACCCCTTAGTGCCTAGGTTATCGTTGAACACAATAAACACATATTTAATATTTGTTTTTATCTGCTGTCTATATTGATCACACCTTGCAGTTTCAGGCAAAGTTTGTTTTTTTCTTGCGCTTTAGCTGAAGTTTTACGGAGCAAATTAGTTTCTCATTAAACAAATAATACACACATTGTTTTGTGACATTGATTGCCAACACCATGATGTGTCAATACTCTTCCCTTCTCAACTTTGTGTTTCCCTTTACCAGCTTTCCTGTCCCCTCCTGCCTTCTCATCCTTCCCCCTGGACTGGTGTGCCCATTTAGTCTCTTTTTGTTTTATGGGCCTGTCTAATCTTTTTTTTCTAATCTTTGGCTGAAGGGTGAACCTCAGGAGTGACTTCAGTACTAAGTTAAAGGAGTGTTCTGGGACCATACTCTTGAGGTTTCTCCAGTCTCTGTCAGGCCAGTAAGTCTGGTCTTTTTTTGTGAGTTAGAATTTTGTTCTACATTTTCCTCCAGGTCTGTCCAGGAGCCTTTATTGTCATCCCTGTCAGAGCAGTTGGTGGTGGTAGCCCAGCACTATGTAGTTGTGCTAGACTCAGTCTGGTGGAGGCTATGGTAGATGTGGTCCATTAGTCCTTTGGGCTTATGCTTGGATAGTTCATTTTCTTGTATGTCTATAGTAGATTCAAGTTCTGGTTGGTCAGGGAATTCTAAGGTAAGATCTTCATTAGGAGAAAAACACACCAAACCTCCAAGTTTTAAGAGGAGGTGTTTTCCCAACAATTTAACTGGGGCTGAGTTACAAAATAAAAAGGAACATTTTTTTTAAAAAGGCCCAAGGGTAAATTAAATAGGTTTAGACAGAAGTTCCCATTAGCCTTTATTAGATACTCCCACAATTGAAATTTCCTTTTTACTCCGAGGAAGGTGTTGTTCTATTCAAGTGGGGTTTTAGGTAGATAGTGTAGCTCTGATACCTACTAAAACTTTACAAGGTTTGCGTTGATTTTATGTCCAGATTCTCCCTTTTTAGTTAAGGGAATAACTGGTAATAGTTTACCATGGAGTTCCTCAGAACCCAGTTAAAATTTGGGAAAACTATGATTACCCTCATAAATAATGAGGGCTCAAATTTGGGCATTGGGGACCTCTGCTGGAATCACTTGGAACAATCTTTTTATTCAAATGTCTTGGTTGATTAGAAATGAGGCACCAGCCTCTAACCCATTGCTTTTGTTGTGGTCCCCAGAATTTCTTATTTTTGAATAGGGTAGGGTCTATTAGTTGCCTAGAATGAATCTTTGTCCTTATCGTTATTGTAATTGTAAAGCCATCAATTTGGCTTTTTGTTTTCAGTTTTGCTCTGATGTTCTCTCAAAATGTTCAGCCATTGCCATAAATTCAAGTAACGCTGTGACTTTCCTTCCAAACTTTTGTGTTTTAATTATCCCACCAATGTTGGGCGAAAGCTCATTTATAAATAATGCTGCCAAAGCAGGCTGGTTGGACTCATCTATGATTTCGAATCCAGAACGTCAGGGAAAAAAGCTTCTAAACAGGCCTTAAAATCCACAACTGATTCATCTTCTCTTACTTTGCAAGTTTGTATGATTGACCCATCTGTCCTGGCACAGAACACCCTAGTCATAGCCTTTAAAAGGTCATCTGCTATTTTGGGGGCTCTATTGTGGACATTTGCAGAGCCAGGGGACTGAGAATCTCTAATATCTTCCTCTGTCTTATTCTATTCTGCTTCATGTATACATTTTTGTGCATCCCCTGGTCCCAATAGTATGTGCACTAGTTGATACAGATCTGGCAAGCCAGGTCCTTGTGCACCAATTAAAACAGTAAATTCTTTGTAAAACTTTTGGGAATCTTCCCTGTTAGGTGGTGGTGGTTGTCGTAAGGTGCCATTGAGTTGGTTCCAACTCATAGCAACCCTATGTACAAAAGAACAAAACACTGCCCAGTTCTGCGCCATCCTCACGATCGCCATTCTCCAGGGACTAAACTGGTCCCTCCTTATAACATGTCCGAAGTATGTGGGATGAAGTCTAGCCATCCTTGCTTCGAAGGAGCATTCTGGCTGTACCTCTTCCAAGCAGATTTGTTCCTTCTTCTGGCAGTCCATGGTATATTCAATATTTTTCATCAGCACCACAACTCAAAGGCTTCACTTCTTCTTCGGTTTTCCTTACTCATTGTTCAGATTTTGCATGCATATGAGGTGATTAAAAATGCCATGGCTTGGGTCAGGCCCACCTTAGTTCTCAGAGTGACACCTTTGCTTTTTAACACTTTAAAGAGGTCTTTTGCAGCAGGTTTTCCCAGTGCAACATGTGTTTTGATTTGATTGCTGCTTCCGTAGATGTTGATTGTGGATCCAAGTAAAATGAAATCCTTGACCACTACAATCTTTTCTCCTTTTATCATGTTGTTGTTTATTGGTCCAGTTATGAGAATTTTTGCTTTCTTTATGTTGAAGTGTAATCCATACTAAAGGCTGCAGTTTTTTATCTTCATCAGTAACCACTATGCCACCACGGATTCCAGTAAGTGCTGTAGGTTCTCTTAACTTTGAGCAAGCAAGGTTGTGTCATCTGCATAATGCAGGTTGTTAACAAGTCTTCCTCCAATCCTGATGCCCCGTTCTTCTTCATATAGTCCAGCTTGTTGGATTATTTGCTCAGTGTACAGACTGAATAAGTATGGTAAAAGGATACAACCCTGACAAACACCTTTCCTGACTTTGAACCACTCAGTATCCCCTTGATCTGTTCAAATGACTGCCTGTTGATCTATGTACAGGTTCCTCATGAACACAATTAAGTGTTCTGGAATTCCCACTCTTTGCAATGGTATCCATAATTTGTTATGATTCACACAGTCAAATGCCTTTGCTCAGTCAGTAAAATACAGGTAAACATCTTTCCGATATTCTCCGCTTTCACCCAAGATCCATCTGACATCAGTTATGATAACACTCGTTCCACATCTTCTTCTGAATCTGGCTTGATTTCTGGCAGTTCCCTGTCAATGTACTGCTGCAACTACTTTTGAACAATCTTCAGCAAAATTTTCCTTGAGTATGATATTATTTGCAATTGTGATAATTTCTGCATTCTGATGGATTATCTTTCTTTGAAATGCACACAAATATGAATCTCTTCCAGTCTGCTGACCAGGTAGCTGTCTCCCAAATTTCTTGGCATAGATGAGTGAGCACTTCCAGCACTGGATCCATTTGTTGAAACATCTCAGTTGGTGTTCCATCTATTCCTGGAGCCTTGTTTTTTGTCAGTGTTTTCAGTGCAGCTTGGACTTCTTCCTTCAGTTGAACATTGACCAATTCTTTTTGGTATAATGACTCTGTATATTTCCTCCATCTTCTTTTCATGCTGTCTGCATCGTTTAATACTTTCCCTGCAGAATCCTTCAATATTACAACTTGAGGCTTGATTTTTTTTGCTTCAGCTCTTTCAGCTTGAGAAATGCTGAGTGTGTTTTTCACTTGTGGTTTTCCAACTCCAGGTCTTTGCACATTTCATTACAATACTTTGTTTTCTCGAGTTGCCCTTTGAAATCTGTTCAGCTCTCTTCATCATTTCTTCCTTTCACTTTATTCTACATTCAAGAGCAAGTTTCAGAGTCTCTTCTGACATCCATTTTGGTCTTTTCTGTTTTTTCAGTCACCTTTTGCTTTCTTCGTGAATGATTTTCTTGATATTATTCCACATCTTGTCTGGTCTTCGGTCATTAGCATTCAGTGCAGCAAGTCTGTTCTTGAGAGGGTCTCTAAATTCAGGTGGGATATACTTAAGGTCATACTTTGGTTCTCAAGGACTTGTTCTAATTTCTTCAGCTTCAACATGAACTTGCATACGAGCAATTGATGGTCTGTTCCGCAGTCAGTCCGCAGTCAGTCCCCAGCCTTGTTCTGACTGATGTAAGAAATTTCCTTAGGTTTTGGAAATTCCTTAACTATAGATGTTAGCTCAAGTTTGGACCAGGGGGTACAGGTGAATCACAGGGAGCTGAACTCATCTCTTCATATTCTTATTTTCACTGTTTCCTTGTGATACAAAGACATTTGTGATAAAGATTTAGCAGGAGAGTTTTTAGGTAAAGGTGAGTTAAGAGGAGCTAAGGGGGCAGACAGAGTTGAACCAGTCACATGTGCACAGAGGTCACTTGTCTTGGAAGCTTCCTGAGTTTTTAGCCTTTCATTTGCTTTTTGTAAAAAAAAAAAAAAAAATCCTTTAATGAGGCTGTTTTGGAGTCCCGAGACCACTTTGAGGACTCAGCATGCTAATTAAAATAAGCACCCCATTCCCTTTGTCTATTTCAGGTACCTCTTTTTATCAGTGTACTTCTCAAATTAACTAGTTTATCTAATTGAAAAGTTCCCCATAATGGCCTTTGTAATTCTTAAATTGTCTATAGTAACATTTTGATCACACATTTTTGTAAGAAGTCACAACTTCTGGGCCAATAATTTTTGAACATACATAAAGCAGCAGTTTTCTTAGAATTTGAGGTCCCCACAGGAACAAGGAAGCTATCCAACCCGCCCACGCTGCCATCGAGTACTAGGTAAATTTCAGATTGGTTGGTGGGCATTTTTTTTCTTTATTTGGAATTAAGAGGAAATTTTGAACTAGGTTAAACTGAGCAGGCAAGTCCTGATGGGCTAGCTTAGGTTTCCCTTTTCCAGGTGAGTCAATTGATTGATTTGGATTTTGGCTTCTAGGAAAGTTAGGTGTTTATAAGAAATAGAAACTTAGGTTTCAGTGTGTTGGGACTCAGCACAAGTGACTCCATTCTGAGGCTAGTAGAGCCAGGTTTACAAAAATTAGGGAGAAAGCTGAAGGAACACACACTAGGCTCAGCTTCCACAAGTGACTTCCAAGAGACTCTGTTGCTCCTGCCACCATCTTGAGATCACCTTCCAAATCTGGATGTCACCACTCAGGCTTCAGAACCATGCTGGCTCTGCTACAATTCACACCAGTAAAATAGATCCTCACTCACCACTGCCTCTTTCCTTTCTGAATACTCTGTTTTAAATTCAAGTCTCGTGAGAGTGTATATGATTGTTGGAACAAAAATCACATCCAAACTCTAGCTGTAGGAGTGTCTAGGATATGTAGCTTTCAGCTTTCCACCCTCTTTAATTGGAAAAAATGTTGAGAAAACTAAATCAGAGTATTTCAACACTTATAAAATTGAGTCATTATTTTCCCTGCAGAGTCCACCCCCATCCTAGGCTGAGAATATGGTGCCACTATTTTATCTGGTTACCAATTAAAATACGTGTGAGTCATCCTCAGTTTCTTCCATTTTTCTTTTCCTCGCCATGAGTTCCAACACACACACACACACACACACGCACACTCACATCCTTTGTTGTCACTACTTTCTATTGATCCTAACTCCTTAGTGTCTTTCAAATCCATTCTTTCTCTCCATTCTTTCCATCACCACTTTAGTTGAGTCCAGTCATGACACTAACTAGTCTCTTAGCTCTGGTGTTTCCTCAGATCCAGGGTAATCTTTCTTAATGCAGATCTGATTAAGTCACTCCCAGACTTAAAACCCTTTAAATACTCCTTATTAGCCTTACAATATGGATAGAACTCCTTAGCAGGGCAGAATATTTTTATCTTTCATTATAATTACTCCAACCCATTCACCTGGACAGCTTTGCACTTTGCTTTCAGCGATACCGTTCTGTGAAAGTTCTATGAAAACTCCAAGCTCTCTTTTGCTTCTAAACGTGTTACACTCTGTTGGGAATACCTCTGTTGCAATCCTTACTTTCATCTGACTAATTTCTATTCATCCTTTATATCTCCTTTGGATTGTGTTTTCCTGAGCGTGTCTCCCCCCACCCCAGCCCCTGCGCTCACAATGTAGACTCTGTGGACAGACGTTTTGTTCACCATTATATGCCCATCACCAATGCATAGGGGCTCACACATCCTGTGCATCAAAAAGATGTGTTGAATTAACAACAACAAAAATTTAAAGGAAACGGGTTTCCTGTGTGTGGAGGGGAGAAGCTGTATTGCCTAAAATTGGGCACGAGAGGGCAGCAAATGACTTCCGCAGACCAGTATTGCAGTTTTTGTTCCTTTTCTGTCTACTTTTTTTTCCATTCACTATTCCAATTCATTACTGATATTGTTCATGGAGTACAAATACTGAGCTATGTCTGAGTAGACGAAAGACTCCTGATGACTCAGACCTACTTCATTCATAGTCGGGTGCCTCTTCAATGCCACGCATTTCAGTAAGTACTGATAAATAAAAAGATGAATCAGTCACCGTTCCTACATTCAAGGAGTCAAGAATTTAGTAGTAAAGAGAAACATATAACTTATAATTCACAACTTTCTTTTCTGACCCGGCATGTGACAAAACAGATGATCTGACCCATTCCTTCAGTAATAATGGCTGCTTAGGACTGGAGGATGATAGCTTTTGGATGCCGGTAAGATTGGATATCAGAAACTTAAACAATCTTCTAAAAGGTAGACGCGTTTGAAAAAGCACCACCCTCTCCACTCCATCGCCCCGGCCCCCACCACCTATATTTCTAGGATGGAGGAGGCGCACGCCCACTGACTTTTAAGAAGTTAATGCTATATATTGTGACAGGTGCATATATATATTGTGACAGGTGCATATATATATTGTGACAGGTGCATATATATATTGTGACAGGTGCATATATATATTGTGACAGGTGCATATATATATATATTGTGACAGGTGCATATATATATATATTGTGACAGGTGCATATATAGATGCATATAAAAAATATAGTGTTGAACCCTGTGAACATTTAGGGAGGAATCCACATAGGATTTGTGGAGGAATCTGTATGTATCAAACTGTAGTATATCAAAATCATGCAATGTATGTCAAAATGAAGATTCTTGAGATTCCTCCTTGGGGATTTTGACTTGGTATATGGGTAAAAAACCAAACCAAACCCATTGCCATAGAGTCGATTTAGACTCATAGTGACCCTGCAGGACAGAGTAGAACTGCCCCATAGAGTTTTCAAGGAGCACCCAGTAGATTCGACTGCCGACTTTTAGGTTAGCAGCTGCAGGACTTAACCACTACTTCGCCGCGGTTTCCGGTATGTGGGTGGTGCGGAACAAACATGTACTTTGCAACCACCTCCAGGTGGTTCTGATTTCAGGTGGTCTTACTAAATGCAGGTATTCTTACTTTATACCAGTGTTTCTCAAACTTGACCATGCATTAGAATCTTCTGAAAGGAGGGTTGTCATAGAAAATACAGGAATGCTCAGTTCAGTTTGAATTTCAGTGAACCGTGAATAGTTTTTTAGTATAAGAGTACCTCAAAAACTGCAATATTGGAGACAAATCATCTGTTGTTCAATTGAAATTCAAATTTAACTGGGCATTTTATAATTTTATTTGCTGAATCTCGTCTACTTGGGGCACTTATTAAAACAAAGTTTGCTAGGCCCAAACCCCAGAGTTTATGAAAATAAAGCCTTGGAATTTTTGCTTCTATCAAGTTCCCAGTGGATGCTAATACAGCTAGTGCATAGATTCTACTTTGAGGACCACTGCTGCACAGTTTACATGAACTTACTTCCATCTCCCTAAATATTTATTTATATCATATTTTTAATGGTAGCATAATATTCCACTGTATGGTATAACACGTTAGACACAAAGGCTGTTCGTCTATTCAGACTATTTATCTTTTTATCTACTGAAACCAGGTTACTTCTGGCCTACCTGCTGATAATGTGGCCTTCCACCCACTTGCTCACTAGAATATGTGCCTTGCTGTGGATTTGCATTACCAAATAAATTATCAGGAAATTCTTCCTTACCACATTAATATTTGCTGATATTTTTCTTTTTCCTTTGATGAAGTCTTTAAAATATATATCTTTAAATATTTAATATGCTCTGAATTTATTTGATGTTTGCATTAAATACGAAGGTAACTTTTGTCTTTTAAAACGCATAGTCAGTTTTTCTTTTTATCATTCAATAGTAATAAAAGTAATTAACCTGGATTATTCAATCCCCTCTTTCCTCCAAGATTTGAGAGACTGTTTTTGTAGAAGATGCTCTTGGATTTGTTTCTGGATACTTCTATTTTGTTCCGTTGACCTGAATATTTCTGTTTTACTGTCATACATAGGGTCGCTATGAGTCGGGAAGTGACTCCGCCGCAATGGCTTTTTTTTTCTTTATCATATTATGTTGATTATTGTACCCTTATAATCTTGCCCGTGTTCTCGTAAGGCAACTTCATTCTTCCTCTTTTTCAAAATGTTCTTGGCTACTTTGGCTTATCTATTCCTCCAATGAACTCTGAAGTCATTTTATTGTTGTGGATGCTGTTTTTATTTTTTAAAAATAATTGATTACATAATTTTTGTATCTTGGTTTGGTAACAAAAAGAAAATTGTATCTATTACTTCAGGATAAGAAGTGGAATTGCTATTTAAAAAAAAGAGAGAGAGAGCCCTTTAAAAGTAACAAAGCCTTGGACTAACCTGAAACAACTGAGCAAAAAATGAGTGATAACCAAGAGTTCTGTTCTTTAACTTCAGCCGTAGCAGATTTTCTTTTTGCACTCCTGGATTTAAAAAAAAAAAAAAAGTCATGCTTTTTAATTGATTGGTGCCACATTGCAGCATATTTGGTTCTTGCTTTACAGTTTGAACAAATTTGGCCAAAACAATGCTGAAAGGCATACCTTTTTTTTATTAATTAAAATCGAGATTATTCGAATTTTCAGTGGGTCCCTTTTGTGAAAAACCGTCTTTCAATAACACCAAACTGACTACTGAATAGTGAATCTTGCAGATATAACAAGCTTATAAAACTCCCTATGTTTTTGAATAATTTTGCTTGGCATCTATACGTAATTTTGAAAATTTTTTGACATTCTTGGAAAAACATTCAGTAATTTGATTTAGTGGAAATTTTACATTTTAAATATTTTGACAGGTATATCCTTTTAGCCAGTTCTTTTAAAACTTGTTGCCATCAAGTCGATTCCTACTCATAGCGACCCTATAGGACAAAGTAGAACTTTCACATAGGGTTTCCAAGGAGTACCTGGTGGATTCCAACAGCCAACCTATTGGTCAGCAGCCGTAGCTCTTAACAACTTTGCCACCAGGGCTCCAGTTCTTTTAAAGCCCTCAATATTTCACTAGCCCTAGGTATTTAATGGAAGTCCTGGTGGTGTAGTGGTTAAGAGCTATGGCTGCTAACCAAGAGGTCGGCAGTTCGAATCCACCAGGCACTCCTTGGAAATTCTGTGGTGCAGTTCTACTCTATTCCATAGGGTCACTATGAGTTGGAATTGACCTGATGATAGCGGGTGGGTTTTTTGAGGTATTTTAATACTTTGGCTATTACTGAGAACCAAAATTTTTGTATATTTTCTTAATTTTTTTTTTATTTTTTAAATTGCAAAAGTATATGAATACAACTTCTTGTGAAACATTCTTTAATATTTTCTAACCTATTACTGCTGCTATGTTGAAAGCATTGTTTACATATTTTAATCAATTATTTTTCTTTATTCTGTTATTAATTACAGTATCTTCAGTTGATTCTCTTTACGTTTTCCACATAGACAGTCTTATCACCTGAAAAAAGTCATAATTTGTCTCCTCTTTTTAATATTTGGAAACCCTGGTGTTGTAGTGGTTAAGAGGTATGGCTGCTAACCATAAAGGTCGGCAGTTCGAATCCACCAGGTGGTCCTTGGAAACCCTACAGGGCAGTTCTACTCTGTCCTACAGGGTCGCTATGAGTCGGAATCGCACTGACAGCAATGGGTTTGGTTTTTTTTAATGACATTTTATGGGTTCTTATTACATTGGCTGAAATTTCCAGAACGAGCTTAAGATATAGCAGTGATAGCAAGAACTTTGCCTTATTCCTGATTTAAATGGAAAGGTTTCTAGTGCTTACCATTATGTGCTATTCAGCAAGTATTGATGGACCACTTATTATGTGCCAAGAATTATTGAAGTCCTGAAGATCCAGTGACTAAAAAGAAAAGAAAATTTCTACACCTAGTGGAGGAGAAAGATGGTAAACAAATAAACAAAAATAATATATATACAATATAGTATGTTTTGTCATGATTACAAGTAGCGACAAGCATAACAAAGGAAAGCTGGGGAAGGGGATGAAGAATGACACCAGGTGCAGTGTCAGTCAGGAGGTGACTTAAGCAGAGACAAATAGGTGTTCGCCTACTCTTCTGCTCCTCTGTGAATCAATTTTGGTAATTTATGTTTTCCTACGATATTTTTCCTAATTTATAGTACACATTTCATCCATATTAAAAAAAAAAATTTTTTTAGTGTTTTAATCCCTTAGGATTAAAAAGGAAGAACTATTCACTTTTTTCTTAATTGTGAAAATTATATTTGTTAAAGGTTTGCCTAATAGTTTTCAAATAACCACCTTTTGAATTTATTTCAGTAGCCATTTCTCTAAGATTGTTCTTTTAATCTAATTTTAAACTTTATTTATTTATGTACAGGTAGTCCCCAATTTATGATGGGCTTCCATTCTGACGACTCTGTTGTAAATTGATTCTGAAATAAGATGAATACCTCTTTTTTTTTTTTTTTAGTATTCATTATTATTGCCTTTTATTATCAGTATCTTTATAAATCCAATATTTATTTGTCTTTGGGGATTGGGGACATTACATGTAAACTTACAGATATATTTTAATACATATATACACACAAAAAAAAATACACAAATCATACAAGAAAAAACAGATACTCGTAAGTGTGCTTATAGTAACTTGAATATGTTGGAACTCGGGGACTACCTGTATCATTAATACATGTTTGTTGTGGTAAAATATATGTAACAAAAAATTTGCTGTTTTAACCATTTTTTGTTTTGGTTTAGTTCTTTTTGTAAATTTTTTTTTATTGTACTTTAGTTGAAGGTTTACAGAACAAACTAATTTCTCATCAAACAGTTAGTACACACATTGTTCTATGACATTGGTTAACAACCCCACAACATGTCAACACTCTCCCTTCTCAACCCTGGGTTCCCTGTTACCAGCTTTCCTGGTTCCTCCTACCTTCTAGTCCCTGCCCCAGGGCTGGTATACCCCATTAGTCTTGTTTTGTCCCATGGGCCTTTTCAGTCTTTGGCTGAAGGTTGAACCTCAGGAGTGACCTCATTACTGAGCTGAAAGGGTGTTTGGAGGCCATATTCTCAGAGTTATTCCAGTCTCTGTCAGGCCAGCAAGCCTGGCCTTTCTTTTTCAGTTAGAATTTTGTTCTACATTTTTCTCCAGCTCTGTTCAGGATCTATTATTGTGATCCCTGTCAGAGCAGTCAGTGGTGGTAGCCAGGCACCATCTAGTTGTACTGGACTCAGTCTGGTAGAGGCCGTGGTAGATGTGGCCTATGAGTACTTTGGACTAATCTTTCCCTTATGTCTTTAGTTTTCTTCATTCTTGCTTGCTCCCGAACGAGTGAGACCAGCAGAGTACTCTAGATGGCCGCTCACAGGCTTTTAAGACCTCAGACACTACTCACCAAAGTAGAACGTAGAACATTTTCTTTGAGAACTATGTTATGCCAATTGAGTTAGATGTTCCCCAGGACCATGGTCCCCACAGCCCTCAGCCCAGCAATTTTGTCCCTCAGGGAGTTTGGATGTGTCTATGGAACTAACATGATCCTGCCCTGTACAGGTTGTGCTGGCTTGGCTTGCCCAGTATTGTGTACTCTCTTACCCTTCACCTTAACCTTTTTTAAGTGTACAACTCAGTGACGTTAATTACTTTCACCACATTGTGCTACCATCACCACTATCCATTTCCAAATTTTTACCATAACCCCAAACGGAAACTCAGTACCCTTTAGGCAACACTCCCATTTCTTCCTCTTCACATCCCCTTGTAACCACTAATAAACTTTTTTCTTTATTCATTTGCCTATTTTAGATATTTTTTATAAGTGGAATCATACAATATTTGTCCTTTTGTGTTTGACTTTTTTCACTTAGCATAACATTATCAAAGTCCATCCATACTCAAAGACCACAGCCTTCACTATGGATTGTACCTTAATGCAAATAAAACAAAAACTCTCACAACTGGACCAATAAGCAATATTATGATGAACGGAGAAAAGATTAAAGTTGTCAAGGATTTCATTTTACTTGGATCCGCGATCAATGACCATGAAAGCTGCAGTCAAGAAATCAAGAGACGCATTGTGTTGGGCAAATCTGCTGCGAAAGACCTCTTTAAAGAATTGAAAAGCAAAGATGTCACCTTGAAGACTAAGGTGCACCTGCCTCAAGCCATGGTATTTTCAATCACATCTAATGCACGCGAAAGCTGAACGATAAATAAGGAAGACTGAAGAAGAATTCACGCCTTTGAATTGTGGTATTGGTGAAGAATATTAAATATACCACGGACTGCCAAAAATATGAAAAATCTATCACAGAAGAAGTACAACCAGAATGCTCCTTAGAAGCAAAGATGGCGAGACTTCGTCTTACGTATTTTGGACATGTTATCAGTAGGGATCAGTCCCTGGAGAAGGACATCATACTTGGTAGAGTACAGGGTCACCAAAAAAAGAGGAAGACCCTCAATGAGATGGACTGACACGGTGATACAGTGCAAACAATGGGCTTAAGCATAACAACAATTGTGAGGATGGCGAAGGACCCAGCAGTGTTTCATTCTGTGGTACATAGGGTCGCTATGAGTCGGAACCTACCTGAGGGCACCTAGCAACAAAAACATCCGTACTATCATCTGATAGCAAGTATCAGAACTTCATTTCTCTTTATGGCTGAATAATTCCATGAGTTTTTTGTTGTTGCTTTTTTTAGTTGTGGTAAATAGATATGTGAAAAAAAAAGTTTGCCATTTCACCATTCTTCTCATGTACAGTTCAGTAGCATTATGTTTATCACGTGTTCAACCATCACCATTATCTGTCTCCAAATTTTTTCATCACCCTTAAGAGAAGTTCAGTGTCTTCTTAAGAAATGAATTCCCCGTCCATGAGTTTTTAACACGTGAACTGGGGGTCTTCTAAGTTTAACTTTTATTAATTTATAATTTTATTGCATTATTGTAAAATTTTCTAAAGTCCTCACATATATTCTATTGTATTTATTTAATGGGTACAGGAAAAGAATGTGAATTCTCTATAGAGTACAAGTTTGATACCTGTCTATTAAATCAACTTTATTAGTTGCATTATTCAGATCCTGTATATTCTTTTTATTTCTTGCTTACTTGCTCTGTGAAAGACCAAAAGATGTTAATTAATTCCCCCGCACCCTACTATATTTGCTGATTTATTCTTATGTTTCTAATTTTTCTAATAAATTTTCTTTTTTAAATTTTCATTTGATTAATTAATTTAAAATATATTTATTGAGTGTCTATCACGTAGCAAGCACTGTTCTGGGTGTCTGCTGAGAATTGTTGCAGAGGAAAATTTGTAACAGACATCTTACTTTGATTTTGGAAACCCTGGTGGTACAGTGGTTACGTGCTAGGGCTGCTAACCAAAAGGTCAGCAGTTCAAATCCACCAGGCACTCCTTGGAAACTCTATGGGGCAGTTCTAGTCTGTCCAATAGGGTTGCTATGAGTCAGAATCCACTCTAAGCCAACGGGGTTTTTTGGTTTTACTTTGGTTTAAAAGTTTTTTGTTTTTTTTAATCCACGAAACCAAATAGTCACCATGAAAGCCTGACCCAAGTTGCAAAAGCTTGGCAGAAACCGCTGTATAGCAATGGAAATTTTTCTCATCTTGCGAGAAAAGGATAGTCATCAAACCTTTACCTCCTAATTTAAATCTCAAAAAGTTTCTTGGCTACAGGTGGGTGGAGGGTCAAATTATTAGCAGGAAGGCTGGAAGTAACCTGTTATCAGTAGATCTCAGTAAAGGGAGTAGTGGCGGAAGGCAAGGTTCAATCAATCATGGAGCTTTGTGATAGTTTTATGGTGATTATAAATTTACAAAATAAACTTATAAATTTCGCTTTCTCTAATAATTTATAAAATATGTTTTCAAGTGTAGCCTATTTTCTGTCTGTGTGCTGGGCATCTTGAATAGATATATTTGGCTTTTGTCCAACTGCACATGTCTGTCTTTTAACAGGAAAGCATTACATTTACTTTTACAGTCATTTAAATTAACATTCCATATATAAGTGCCTTAAAAAATTATCTTCCATGTTTTTCTCTGTCTCTTCACTCTCTTTATTGTCTTTCCTTTTATTCTCTGTATTGGAAGAGATTTATTATTCATTCAATTTAAGATGCTACCAGAGTATCTTTTAGGTTTTTTCAAAATGTAAGTATCAGTCTAGAGAGAAATGGCACTATTTGTATTCTAATTTAAAACAAGGTGTTTTACCCTCACTCTTTGTATCCATGTTCCTTTATCTCTCATAATTTTCTTAATACAACCTGAGATTCTAGATTCAAATTATTTTTATTTTATTATTATTACATTACGATGCAATTTTAAGAAATTTTTTAAAGATTTGTATTACTTTTGTAAACATTTGTGGGAGCTAAGCTTACTACATTTTGAATGTCCTTTCTTTCTTGAACTCTGGAGACTGAACTCCAATAGCAGCTGAATCTTCCTAGGAAGGAGCATGTTGCTTCATGCCATACAGAATTCCACAAATGAAACACTGCCCAGTCCTGCACCATCCTTGTGATCATTGTTATGCTTGAGCCCATTGTTGCAGCCACTGTGTCAATCCATCTCCTCCAGGGTCATTCTCTTTTTCTCTGACCATCTACTTTACCAAGCATGAGGTCCTTCTCCAGGGACTGGTCCCTCCTGATAACACATCCAAACTATTTGAGAGTGAGACACAGCCCCCACAGTACTCTTTTAAAAACTCTGTTTTCTTTGCTTGGCCTCCTATCCCACAGTATTTTATTAAAAATCCTGTTTCCTTTGCTGGGCTTCCTCCCCACAAGCTTTGCATTTGAATTCTGAGGTCATATGTAAACCCCATTGCGCCTGCCTAGTATGATTAAGAATATTGCTGATGTAACTTGTATGAACTCCCTACTTGTAAACCCCTTAAAAGTAACTTGCCTGCCCACCCTTGGGGAACAGTCTTGGCAGCAGCAGCTCTGAACAACTCCTTTTCCTTGTACAACAAAATAAAGGTGTCTTTCTTATCCTCCCCTCTCAGTCTCCCGTTTATTGGCCAATACAAGTTATGCTGAGTAAGAATCTGGGGTTTCCACCCAGTAACATTTCTGGTAAGACAGCCAAGACCCACCTGCTCAGTTTCCGAGGTGGATCAGTCAACAAATGACCCCGTTGTCTGGCGCCATTAGGAGGTTTCTCCTGGAGATGTTGGAGTAGCTCTGAAAGCTGATCCACCTGGGACCCAAAAGTTGTCTCTGTGGGAGACACAAAATGCACCTGAGTTGTTTGGTAAGTACCTAGGTAAGGCCTTAGAAGAGTCCCAAGAAGCAGGAGAAATTGACGAGCAAGGGCATTAGGAATGTGAGGTTATTTGGTAAATAACAGGGTAATTCCCAGGTAAGGCCTTAGAAAAGTCCCAAGAAGTGGGAAGAACTGACCACTGAGGGTGTAAAAGGCTCAGTTACCTGTTAAACTGGTGCACTGGATTAGGTTGTATGAATGTGTAAGTGTGTGTATCCAGAGAATGGGGATCGTTCAGGGGATCCCAGAATGCAGCCCACTAAGATACATCCGTAAGAACTGGGAACAGAGACTCGGACAGACATGGTTCTGGCAGCATGCTTGTCCCTTTCCTACTTTTGCCCCTTTAAATATATGCCAAATAAGACCTTTCTTTTTGCACAAAACTTTCTGCTGTTTTCACCCTACAAGAGTTGATGGTGTAGCTGTTGCAGGAATTCTAAAACCATGAATCCAGTCAACCTCGAGTAGACCTGGACTGCAGACCTTCTAGAAGATGGCAAAAAGAGAGGCCCTATCTCCTGGACCCATGTGTTCGCACTCCATGTCCCTTCGACACCGACAGGGTAAGTGCCCTCAGAAAACGAACCTTTGCATATTCTTTTCTCTTTCTCATGTTTTCTTAAACTTTGTTTGGCACATTTGTTATGAAAACCAGTTGTTTGATTAAGGAGATTTTTTGCTTGATCCTTTGGTTAAGAGTGACCTTTAATAACTCTTTTGATGAACTGCAGGTTAGTACCCAGATTCGGGCATTCGAAACATTAAACAGACAATTCTATTTCCAAAGAGCTCTGGGTCACTATAAACCAAAAAATTCGGGCACAGGTCGACCAATAAAAGCCATTCATCACGAGCATTAAAGACTCCCGTGACAGGATAAAGTGGTCCTAATTTTTTTTAAGACAGGCTAAAGCCCTAGAGAAAACCTGGGAAACAATGCTCTGTTTTGCCAAGTTCACAGGGAGAAGTGGTAGCTTGGTACTAGTTTTAAGATATAGTTTCTCAATAAAAAAAAAATCACAATGTTAAAATCATGTAGCTACTTTAAAATACTTTCCAATTAAGAAACTAGTATATTTAAGGCCTAACATAAGAGACTAGGTCCCTAGCCAACAAAATGAATTAAGTTAAAAAAAAAAGAGAGAGAAAACCAAAAGTTTGAACTTAACATTTTTGATAAATTAGCCTGGATATCCCACCGCTACTGAGGTACTGGTTTAGGGCTCATATTTAAAAATACTATAAACGGTTGTAGGGTAAAAAATCACAAAGTTTAATAAAGCAAAAAGAAAGTTTTAGTTGGCATACATTGAAAAAGGCAAAAGTTGAGAAGCGGACAAGCGTGTTGCCACAGCCATGTGCCCCTGTGTCCAAGGAAATATTACAGAATAAGCAAGAATGAGAAAACAGACAAGCATGCTGTCACAGCCATGTCTGCCTGAGTCCAAGGAACATTATAGAATGAACAAGAATAGGAAAACGGACAAACATGCTGCCACCCCCATGTTTGTCTGAGTCCAAAGAACATTACAGAATCATCAGTGTATATTAACACTACAAAATGTCCAAAACCATTGAAAACTTCACCTTTTCACAGATTGGCTAGTAACTGTGATCCTACATTTTGAATTGTCCTTCTTAATAACCCTGTACAGGTTTCAGTAAGGACAGTCAGGAGGGTCTTTATTGGTCCAACAAATTTCTAGTCACTAAATGTTAAATGTTAATAGAAGAAGACAAGTGGAAAGCCTTTTGTGTTCTGGCTTACATGAAAGTTTCCCTAAAAGATATTTTCCAAGATTATCTTAGCTATTGTCTTTATACCTCAGGGCCCAGTTGATGTGTCCTTGTGAGCCTTTGTGAGCCCTTGTGAGCCCAGCTCCAGCTGGGTCATATTCTCTATGCTCAAGGACAGGGAATAATTACTCCAATATTATTTCCTAAATCAAAACTAAATATACTAAAAACAATTTAGAATTTCAGTGGCCACTTGGGGAAAATGAGCTTTCCATTTGTGTTGTCTTTCTTTTCCTTTTGGGGAAACTTTTGCTTGATGCTCAAGCTTTGTCAGAAGTTCTAATATTCTTCCATCTGAGGCTCTGACAATACGTTTTATCTAGAATGTATTTTTTCCATTGAACTGAGTCAATCAATCTTACCAAAAATTACTATATACACTTTAAGAAGCTAAAACCCCATATTCTTGTTTTGTGTAGTATTATATAAGCTTGTTCTTTGAGCTGGCCTCACAGATCAGGTGAGTTTATGTGGTCTTTTCTGTCCCCTTTTGTGCTGAGAGCTTGCTTCTGGTCTAGAATATTGTGTCTAAGTTTCTCTCTTGTATCAGGTTGGAGGCTATGGCTGACAGTTATTGGTTTTGTAAGGCTGTCTTAGAACCTCAGTTTCTTCCTCTTCCAGAAAAATGGTGTCTTGTGTCTGTCTTATGATTTAGATTTTTAGTAGCTACATTGAAAAACTTTAGGTTTATGTCAATCTTAAAACCTAAACCTTTCTAAGTAACTTAAGCTAGATATTATATGAAATGTGTTTTATGTAAGGAGAAAGGATAGTTTTGTCTTCAAGTAAAACTAGCAGTTACAGAGTATGAAAAAGGAGGCATAGGACAAGCCTAGAAAAAAATGTTAAAGAGCTTTGGTATTTGTTGGGTAGATAAAAGGTTGTGACCAAGAGAAAGCAAAACTGCTTATCAAGAGAATAGTGTAAAGGAAAGAAATCAGTTATCTTTTGCATTTCAAAATGCCTAGGTCAATTTAAACATATGCAAATGAATTGGAATGACCTAATAGTATCTTCTACCAAGAGTCAAAAGAGAGGGAGGACAGGGCAGGATCAGGCTTTCCTAGACCCTACTCGTATAGCTTCAGGGAAGCTTTTGAAAGACCCTTTCCAACAAAAAGAAAATAAGAAAAAATTGCTGCTTTACTATCCTCATCAGAAATTAGGAGAATCTCAATCACAAAAGAAGTGTAAATAAGTCGTCTATTGTAGGGGAACTCTAAGAAACCAAAAAAATAAGAATCACAATGAGACACATCTGAAATGGCCTAGAAAAATGTTTCCACCCAAGCCAAGAACTTAAGATTATATCCATCTCAATGCATTGATCAGTTGAACAGAAACTTTGTTATTTCCAAAGGTGGTCAACAAAATCTTTAAGGGCTAAAATTAGATTAAGAAAAATAGTAAAATTTAAATAAAAACCTGAAATATTTAAACAAACTTTATTTCAAGAGGCATGTTTTATGGTATACACGGCTTAAAGTAATTTCCAAGACCTTTTAAATAACTAGTGATATTAATTTGAGTTAATAGATAGTCATCATAATTTAAGTTTATATACTTTTTATGTCACAAGAGAAAGGACTCATATTATATATATATATGTCTACTAATGAGTGCACTCATTTTTGCCATTTAAAGGGATGCATTATAAAAGACATGCAATAAAGTCAACATCTAAGAGGTGATTTAGAAAATAATATTGTAATTATTATTCCCTGTCCTTGAGCATAGAGAATGTGACCCAGCTGAAGCTAGGCCCACAAGGGCTCACAAGAACACTTCAACTGGGCCATGAGCTAAAGACAATAGTTGGGACAATCTTAGAAATTATCTTTTAGGGAAGAAAAATATCTTTTAGGGAACTTTTCACATAAAGCCAATCAAACAGAACACAAAAGACTTTCCACTCTTATCTTCTTCTACTAACATTTAGTGAACAGAAATTTGTTGGAGCAATGAAGACCCTCCTGACTGTCAGTTACTGAAACCTATACCAATGATTGTTAAGAAAGGCAATTCAAAATGTAAGATCACAGTTTCTACCCAATCTGTGAGAAGATGATGCTTTCAATGATCCTACCCAGTTTTGTGATAATATATACTGATGATTCTGTAACCTTTCTCTAGGATTCGGGCAGACATTAGCTCTGGCAGCATGCGTGTCTGCTTCCCACTTCTGTCTTTTTGAATATAAGCCAAATAATACTTTCTTTTTGCTTTACTAAACTTTGTGATGTTTCTCCGCTACAACAGTTAATGGCCTAGTCTATGGCAGGATTTCTGAAGCTACAAATCCAGTTAAACTCGAGGAGACCTGGAATGTGGAGCAGAAGCTGGCTACAAAAGAGGTCTTATCCAGAGTTCCACCAAACTTTCAGAAAAGAATTAACACCACTACTACTAAAGGTATTTCAAAGCATAGAAAATGATGGAATACTACGTATATCCCTAATACCAAAACCAGGTAAAGGCACCACAAAAAAAAGAAAATTACAGACCTATATCCCTCATGAACATAGACGCAAAAGTCCTCAACAAAATTCTAGCCAATAGAATTCAACAACATATCAAAAAAATAATCCACCACAACCAAGTGGGATTTATACCAGGTATGCAAGGTTGGTTTAATATAAGAAAAACCATTAATGTAATCCACCATATAAATAAAACAAAAGACAAAAACCACATGATCTTATCAATTGATGCAGAAAAGGCATTTGACAAAGTCCAACACCCATTCATGATAAAAACTCTCACCAAAATAGGAATTGAAGGAAAATTCCTCAACATGATAAAGGGCATCTACACAAAGCCAACAGCCAACATCATTCTAAATGGAGAGAGCCTGAAAGCATTTTCCCTTCAGAACGGGAACCAGACAAGGATGCCCTTTATCACTGCTCTTATTCAACATTGTGGTAGAGGTCCTAGCCAGAGCAATTAGGCTAGACAAAGAAATAAAGGGCATCCGGACTGGCAAGGAAGAAGTAAAATTATCTCTATCTACAGATGACGTGATCTTATACACAGAAAACCCTAAGGAATCCTCCAGACAACTACTGAAACTAATAGAAGAGTTCGGCAGAGTCTCAGGTTACAAGATAAACATACAAAAATCACTTGGATTCCTCTACATCAACTAAAAGAACATCAAAGGGGAAATCGCCAAATCGATACCATTCACAGTAGCCCCCAAGAAGATAAAATACTTAGGAATAAATCTTACCAAAGATGTAAAAGACCTATACAAGGAAAACTACAAAGCACTACTGCAAGAAACTAAAAGGAACCTACGTAAGTGGAAAAACATACCTTGCTCATGGATAGGAAGACTTAACATAGTAAAAATGTCTATTCTACCAAAAGCCATCTATACATACAATGCACTTCCGTTCCAAACTCCAATGACATTTTTTAATGTGATGGAGAAACAAATCACCAACTTCATATGGAAGGGAAAGAAGCCCCAGATAAGTAAAGCATTACTGAAAAGGAAGAAGAAAGCAGGAGGCCTCACTCTACCTGATTTTAGAACATACTATACAGCCACAGTAGTCAAAACAGCCTGGTACTGGTATGACAACAACAGGCACATAGACCAATGGAACAGAATTGAGAACCCAGATATAAATCCATCTACATATGAGCAGCTGATATTTTACAAAGGCCCAGTATCAGTTAATTGGAGAAAAGATAGTCTTTTTAACAAATGGTGCTGGCATAACTGGATATCCATTTGCAAAAAAATGAAACAGGACCTATACCTCACACCATGCACAAAAACTAACTCCAAGTGGATCAAAGACCTAAACAGAAAGACTAAAACGATAAAGATCATGGAAGGAAAAATAGGGACAACATTAGAAGCCCTAATACAAGGCATAAACAGAATACAAAACATTACCAAAAATGACGAAGAGAAACCCGATAACTGGAAGCTCCTAAAAATCAAACACCTATGCTCATCTAAAGCCTTCACCAAAAGAGTAAAAAGACCACCTACAGATTGGGAAAAAATTTTCAGCTATGACATCTCCGACCAGCGCCTGATCTCTAAAATCTATATGACCCTGTTAAAACTCAACCACAAAAAGACAAACAACCCAATCAAGAAGTGGGCAAAGGATATAAACATACACTTCACTAAAGAAGATATTCAGGCAGCTAACAGACACATGAGAAAATGCTCTCGATCATGAGCCATTAGAGAAATGCAAATTAAAACTACGATGAGATTCCATCTCACTCCAACAAGGCTGGCATTAATCCAAAAAACACAAAATAGTAAATGTTGGAGAGGCTGTGCAGAGTTCGGAACTCTTATACACTGCTGGTGGGAATGTAAAATGGTACAACCACTTTGGAAATCTATCTGGCGTTTTCTTAAAAAGTTAGAAATAGAACTACCATAGAACCCAGAAATCCCACTCCTCGGTATATACCCTAGAGAAATAAGAGCCTTTTCATGAACAGATATATGCACAGCCATGTTTATTGCAGCACTGTTTACAATAGCAAAAAGCTGGAAACAACCAAGGTGTCCATCAACGGATGAATGGTTAAATAAATTATGGTATATTCACACAATGGAATACTACGCATCGATAAAGAATAGTGACGAATCTGTGAAACATTTCATAACATGGAGGAACCTGGAAGACATTATGCTGAGTGAAATTAGTCAGATGCAAAAGGACAAATATTGTATAAGACCACTATTATAAGATCTTGAGAAATAGTATAAACTGAGAAGAACACATACTTTTGTGGTTACGAGAGGCGGGAGGGTGGGAGGGTGGGAGAGTGTTATTTACTGATTAGATAGTAGATAAGAACTACTTTAGGTGAAGGGAAGGACAATACTCAATACAGGGAAGGTCAGCTCAACTGGACTGCACCAAAAGCAAAGAAGTTTCCAGGATAAACTGAATGATTCGAAGGTCAGCAGAGCAAGGGCGGGGCTTTGGGGACTATGGCTTAAGGGGACTTCTAAGTCAATTGGCAAAATATATTCTATTAAGAAAACATTCTGCATCCCACTTTGAAGTGTGGCGTCTGGGGTCTTAAATGCTGACAAGCAGCCATCTAAGATGCATCAATTGGTCTCAACCCACCTGGATCAAAGGAGAATGAAGAACGCCAAGGTCACACGATAACTATGAGCCCAAGAGACAGAACGGGCCGCATGAACTAGAGACTTACATCATCCTGAGACCAGAAGAACTAGATGGTGCCTGGCCAGAACCGATGACTGCCCTGACAGGGAGCACAACAGAGAACCCCTGAAGGAGCAGGAGAACAGTGGGATGCAGACCCCAAATTCTCATAAAAAGACCAGACTTAATGGTCTGACTGAGACTAGAAGAATCCCAGGGGTCATGGTCCCCAAACCTTCTTTTGGCCCAGGACAGGAACCATTCCCGAAGCCAACTCATCAGACATGGAAGGGACTGGACAATGGGTTGGAGAGAGATGCTGATGAAGAGTGAGCTACTTGTATCAGGTGGTCACTTGAGACTGTGTTGACATCTCCTGTCTGGAGGGGAGATGGGAGGGTAGAGAGGGTTAGAAACTGACAAAACGGTCAAGAA
The DNA here is from genome assembly GCF_030014295.1 of Loxodonta africana. NCBI lineage: Eukaryota > Metazoa > Chordata > Mammalia > Proboscidea > Elephantidae > Loxodonta > Loxodonta africana. The sequence continues at coordinate 131,414,369 of NC_087345.1, read as the reverse complement.
AGGAGAGACAGGAAGGAGGGAGTGGGCTGACTCATTAAGGGGAGAGTAAATGGGAGTATGTAGTAAGGTGTATATAAGTTTATATGTGACAGACTGACTTGATTTGTAAACTTTCACTTAAAGCACAATAAAAATTATTTTAAAAAAAACACTAAAAATAAAATAGATTAAAATACTCAAATAATTAAAAAAAAAAAAAAAAAAGAGGTCTTATCTTCCGGCCCACTTGTTCCCAGTCCAAGTCCCTTCCACACTAATCGGATGTGTGCTCTTGGAAAATGAGCCTTTGCTTATTCTTTTTTGTTCTCTTTCTCATGTTTTCTTCCGTTTTGTTTGGTATGTTTGTTTGAAAAACCGTTTGGTTGATTAAGGAGAATCTTTCTCAGATTTTTGCTTGATCATTTGGCTAAGAGTGATATTTAGTAACTCTTTAGGTGAACTGCTGTTTTAGGTCCGGATTTGGGCATTTGAAACATTGAAGAAGTAATTCTATTTTCAGAGAGCTTTGAGACAGTATAAGCCACAAAAATTTGGGCACCGACCAACCAGTAAAAGCCATTAGGGCAGTTGCCAGTGCACAACACCAGCGTTAAAGTCTCCTGTGACAGGATAGAGTGGTCACGAGACAGGCTAGAGCGCTAGGCTGCCTGCCACCTGCAAGAAAATTCTCATGCAACGAAGATACACATTGGTCTAAGCAAAACACTGTCCAAACCCCGCCGTTTTCCCCATTAGGTTTCTTTTTGTGGCTCAGAGAAAACCTGGAAAATAGTGCTGTTTTGAAACCTCCCTTTTCCCCCTTTTCAAATTTAAAATGGGAAATAAGCAAGAGAAAAGTAAAGTTGACTGGCCGCCATTCGGCACACCCACACCCGCTGCCTATATGGTAAAGAATATTGGCCCTAAAATGGCATCATATTGAGAAAAATGGCATGATTTAATGAAAGAAAGGATTCCTGACAATGGCCTAAATGGGGGACTTTTGAATTGGCCAGATCGGTCTTTTTAAAAGGTAGATTAGAGCAAGAGGGTCAAAAATAAAGAAGAATCAGTGGGAAATATTTTTTAGTTGGTATTTTGAATCCTCGAGAAGACAGCAAGTGAATACTTTTGCTTCAGTTCAGCAAAATACTGCTAACCAATGAAAACAGATCTTGGCATTGCAGAAAGGTCTTGATTCTTTAACGAATAGAACTCCTATGAGTATTAAAGAAGAGGGAAAAGACTCAGAGAAAGAATACAGGGAAAAGGAAAAACCTGCTTCTCTGTATCATGATTTGCCTTTTAGCTCTCTCTTAGCTGAGTTACCTTTTCATTCCAGTGATTCACTGAAAACTGACCCTCCGTCTCCGTTAATGCCTTCGGTAGTTAAAAAAAAATTAATGCCTTTGGTAGTAGTTAGACAGCCTAAATTAACAGGTGGACCAGTGGAAGAAACAGTAAACCCCTGGTCTAAATCTGAACTCTGAGTAATGGTAAAAGGCTTTCCTGACCCTCATGAAAATCCTCAGAAATTTTTACACGAATTTATTATCTGGACTAGTACCTATGAATCGGGTCCTTCGGATTTGTTTAATTTGTTACATATGCTACCAGGTTCAGGAGAAGCAGCTAGGTGGATGGCTGAAGCTAAGTGGAAAGATCCAGAGGCAAGTTTAATCTCAAAATCTGGGGTTACAGGGAAAGAACTGAGAGATGAAGTTCAAGGCTTGGTTAAGGAATTGATAACACATTTCCAAAAGTATTTCCAAAAAGGTTGATGGGGGAAAAAATCAGGCTCATAAACAAGAAAAGGGAGAAAATGCATATGCTTTTATGGATCATTTCTCCAAATTATTTGAAGAATATTCAGGTTTACAGGCAATTATAAAAGAACATCGGCCTATATTCAACTCTATGTTTTTAGGGGGCTTATTGCCTGAATTAGCACCTTTGGTAAAAAGACACCATTTAAATTGGGAAAATGTAAATCCTTCAGAATTGGCTACAGTGGATTACAATTTGGCTCAAACTGAAGAAGATAAAAATAGAGAGAGTGAATTACAAACTAGAGAACAGAAAAAGAAGTTGACAGCTCTGCAGCTACAATGTAAAAGCAGTAACCATAGAACCCTGGCCACGGGACAGTTTCAAACAAATAAGCTAAAAATTGAACTAACTTGTAACTACTGTAAGAAGCCTGGCCACTTTAAGAGGGATTGTTTAAAATTTAAGAATAAGCAGAAGGTTACTTCTCAGCGCCTCTGTTACCACCACAGTGAAAGTGCTCCAAGGATTTAGGGGGGGTTGCCATGGTTCTTCTCAACAGTCAGGGAGAGACAACACTCCTAGTAAAAGGGGAGCCTTGTACCTTCCTGACTGACACTGGGGCCACGATGATAAATCCCACGTGTTTACGAAACCCCCTTCCTTGGAGCAACAAAATTTCTGAAATCGTGGGAGTTTCAAATGAAGAACAAATTTTGCCTCATTCAGAGCGAGTATCAGTATCTTTAGGACCCACTGACGATTTACATCCATTTCTTCTCAGCAATGATACCCCTGCTAACCTATTTAAGAAAAAAAAAAAAAAAAAAAACCGTTGCCGTTGAGTCAACTCCGACTTATAGCAACCCTACAGGTCAGAGTAGGACTGCTCCATAGAGTTTCCAAGGAGCGCCTGGTGGATTTGAACTGCTGACTTTTTTGGTTAGCAGCTGTAGCACTTAACCACTACACCACCAGGGTTTCCGCTAATCTATTAGGGAGAGATTTATTATCCAAATGGTGATGCCATATAGAGTTTACTGATAGTGGAGAAATTCTATTAAACTTTCCTACTTTTTTCTTTTTTTTTTGCCTTAGATCATTCAATTACTGAGAGAAAAGTAGAAGACACCTTGTGCTTTATTCAAGGGTTAATGGAAGTAGAAGAAAGTATAGAACAGGTTCAGGGAGGAGAAAAAGAATTAGAGCAAATACTCACTGAGCTTTGGGCAAAGACAAAAGTCTTGTCAGCCGAACCTATTCAGGTGCAAATAGATACTTCAAAACCTTTGCCTAGAATAGCTCAATATCTACTAAAGCCTGAGGCTGTAGCAGGGTTAGAACCTATTATCCAAGATTTCCTTTGGCAAGGTCTAATTATACCATGCATTAGTCCTTGCAACACTCTTATTTTTCCAGTAAAAAACAAACAAACAAATAATAGAAAGTGGAGATTTGTACAAGATTTAAGAGCCATAAATCAAATTACGATGTCTAGATTCCCTATAGTTCCTAATCCTGATTTACTCTTAGCCCAGGTATCAACTGATGCTGTATGCTTTATAGTCGTAGATCCTTGTAGTGCTTTCTTTAGTAACCCTGTTCACAAGGATAGCCAATATTTATTTGCCTTCACCTGGAAAAATTGACAATACACGTGGAGAGTTCTCCCACAAGAGTTTACTGAAAGCCCAACTTATTTTTCACAAGCGTTGCGTTCAGATTTGGTTCCATTTCAGTTTAAACATGGATCAGTGTTATTGCAGTATACAGATGATCTTATGGCTTGCTCCAATTCTAGACAAAATAATGTGGAAGATAGTATTCTGTTATTGCAATATTTAACTTTTAGAGGGCATAAGTCATCCAAACAAAAACTACAGTTTGTCCAATCCACTGTTAAATACTTAGGACATCTTATTTCAGCTGAAGATATTTTCACAGACCCAAAGAGAAAAGAAGCTATATTAACTTTTCCTCTGCTTACCACAAAGAAACGATTAAGGATTTTTTTTAGGTCTTTGTGGGTATTGTCGAAATTGGGTTCTGAATTTTTCATTGTTAGCCCAGCCCTTCTATCACTATCTGAAAAAAGAAGTAATGGATCATTTTACCCTTTCTGAAGAAGGTGTAGAAGGAGTACACACACTTCAACAAGCCCGTTTAACTACTCCTGCTTTGGGTTTTCTAAATTATGCTTTGAAATTTTCTCTGTGTGTAAATGAACAAAATGGGAATGCTTGTAGTGTTCTAACTCAGAAACATGGAGGCCATCAGAGGCCTGTAGGGTACTATAGTCTTCAGTTAGATCCTGTTGCCCATGCTTATCCTCCATGCTTAAGGGCAGTAGCAGCAACTGCTCAGTTAGTAGAAAACACTGCAGATATAGTTCTGGGTAATGCTTATATTTATTTGTTCTGCAGGTAGTACCTGCAATTCTCAGATCTACTTTAACCTAGCATCTATCTGCCAGCAGGTTAACCTCTTATGAAGCCTTATTATTGACATTCCCTAATATTCAAATACATGTCATTAAAGCTTTAAATCCATTGTAAAATGAGAGTCAGAAGAAAGAAAGCCCATTCGTCCAGCATTCAGGATGGGGTTGGTCATTCCTAAGAGCTTTAATTCCTACCTACGGTATAGTCGAATTAGAGAAATTTTTAAGAAATCTATCCATTACTATGGGACAAATAGCAGATGAAGTTGCCAGTGGGATGGAAGCGCAACAGCAATCTCTGACCTCATTGGCCAAGGTGGCATTAGACAAGAGAACAGCCTTGGATTTTTTATTAGTTCAAGAAGGCAGAGTCTGTGCTATAGTAAATACCTCTTGTTGCATTTGAGTAAATAACACAGGAGAAATAGAACAGGAGATACATAGAATTAGATAGCAAGCTACTTGGTTACGCACTGTTACATACTTACAAACACCAGTTTTATTTGATTGGCTACCATCAGGAATAAGCACATGGGCTAGATCACTAGTACAAGGAATACTAATATTCTTAGTCTGCATCCTGATAGTATCAGGAATAATAAAAATTATCCTCTATTGTCTTACACAGCTAAAAGGAAAAAGAAGGCCTTAGGCTAAAATGTTGATGTACATTGAGTCTGCTCTCTCTGGCAACGCGATTGATGAGAACATCTCTCTTACTTAATGACCTAGTGAAAAAAACAGGAATCCAGTAGAAAACCAGCAGCATGAGTTTAAAGAACCTGCTGTGGTTGCCATCTAGGAGCTTGACTAAGTCCAGGTATTGATCATTGATGTGTTGTATCCAATCACCGATCAAAAGGAGGGACTGCTTTAGAAAATAGTAATGGAATTATTATTCTCTGTCCTTTAGCATAGAGAATGTGACCCAGCTGAAGCTAGGCCCACAAGGGCTCACAAGGACACATCAACTGGGCCCTGAGATAAAGATAATAGATGGGACAATCTTAGAAATTATCTTTTAGGGAAGAAAAATATCTTTTAGGGAACTTTTCACATAAAGCCAATCAAAAACAACACAAAAGACTTTCCACTCTTATCTTTTTCTACTATTATTTAGTGAATAGAAATTTGTTTGACCAATGAAGACCCTCCTGACTGTCAGTTACTGAAAACTATACCAATGATTGTTAAGAAAGGCAATTCAAAATGTAAGATCAAGTTTCTAGCCAATCTGTGAAAAGGTGATGCTTTCAATGTTCCTACCCTGTTTTGTGATAATATATACTGATGATTCTGTAACCTTCCTCAGATTCGGGCAGATATTAGCTCTGCCAGCATGCTTGTCTGCTTCCCACTTTTGTCTTTTTGAATATATGCCAAATAATAATTTCTTTTTGCCTTACTAAACTTTGTGATGTTTTTTCCCCTACAACAAAGGTTTATTAAAAAGAAATTTATTTGATATGGTCAAAAGTTTTATCTGTCTGAAGTCTAGTGTTTTATGAAATCATTGAGAGCTTTAATGTTAAATCATGCATAAAACAGAATTGAGTTTCTTGATTACTGAGTTGAAGAATTAATTTATTTGTGTAATCTCCCTCAAAGACAAAGGTTTGCTCTCTCATGAGAATAAGATTTCTGAGTCAAAAACCAAGCCACATGCCTTAAGAAAGACAAGAAAAAAAAAAAAAAAAAAACTAAGATTTTTAGTCTTAAAGATCTTGGTTAAATAACTTAAGTATTGCTTCACAGTGACCTGTAATAAACTCCTGACAACTCTGAAACTTCATGGAAAGCCACAAAAATTTTTATAAAGTGCTAAAAAGGTTTATTTAATATGTTATAAAATACATGGAATGTGTTGCCAAAATCAAGAGAAGGGTCCAATTCTCTTTGGGTTAAAATTTAGCTGTTAGCATTTCCTCTTATGTATTTGCCTAGTATTAGAAAACAAATGCATAATATTATGTCATCATTTTATTATTTTTTTAATTGCTAACTTGGTCGCAACTTTGTTTTTTGAATCTAGCGTCATCAAAGCCAATGGTTTGATTGGAGAATTCACATTATTTACCTATGAATTTTTTTTTTTTTTTTAACTATTCAGGTATTAAGAGACTTAATAATATTGGTACATCCTGACTATATGGAATGGTTGTTGTTGTGTTGTTGTGTGCCATCAACTCGATTCCGACTCATAGCGACCATGTAGGACTGAGTAGAACTCCCCCATAGAGTTTCCAAGGAGCAGTTGGTGGATTTGAAGTGCTGACCTTTTGGTTAGCAGCCTGAGCTCTCAACCACTTTGTCACCAGGGCTTCATATGTTATTATGCCTCAAAACTGTTGAGTAATGTATTACATCTGAAGCTTTTTGAAAATAAGGTTAATCATTATATTTAGAGAGATATTGTCTAAGTTTTTAAAAACTGACTGGTTTTACATTATGCTTATAATTGATTTCTTTAAGGTCTTTCATTTTTAAGAGTATTATTTTTATAAATTAATCATGGCTGTCATGAATTGTATCGTGTCCCCCAAAAAATATATGTCAAATTGGTTAGGCCATGATTCCCAGTATTGTGTGGTTGTCCTCCATTTTGTGATTGTAATTTCATGTTGAGAGGATTAGGGTGAGATTGTAATAACACCCTTACTCAGGTCACCTCCCTGATCCAAGATAAAGGCAGTTTCCCTGGGGTGTGGCCTGCACGCAGGAATGGAAGCAAACAGAGATTTGGGGACCTCATACCACCAAGAAAGCAGAACCAGGAGCAGAGTGCATCCTTTGGACATGGAGTCCCTGTGCCTGAGAAGCTCCTCAACCAGGGGAAGACCGAGGACAAGGACCTTCCTCCAGAGCCTACAGAGAGAGAAAGCCTTCCCCTGGAGCCGACACCCTGAATTTGGACTTGTAACTTACTAGATAGACTGTGAAAAAATAAATTTCTCTTTGTTAAAGCCATCCACTTGTGGTATTTCTGTTATGGCAGCACTAGATGACTAATACAATGCCCATGTTAAGTTTTGTCATCTGCACATAAGTTTTTAGATTGCTGATTAGCTGAAAATGTTTGACCAAAACATCTCAACAGAAAGATGGACAATATTAGACTTATGAAAAAAACTATAGACTGAATCAAGATTTCCAAAACTTTTATGTAGAAGCTGACGGGCTCATAGACAGTGACTGATTCAGAATCACATGGAACAGAAATTAACTACATAAGACTGTGTGAAGGAATACTAAGGGTTTGATGGGGTAACAATGCTGATGTTTTAACGTCCTATTTCCTGAATATAAGAAACCACTGTCCTTTTTCTTAAATTATTTCACTAATGGGTTTAGATATTGTAACTCTTGAATTAGGAGTTCTTATTGGTAAGCTTTGGTGTAGTGGTTAAGTGCTATAGCTGCTAACCAAGAGGTCAGCAGTTCGAGTCCGCCAGGTGCTCCTTGGAAACTCTACGGAGCAGTTCTGCTCTGTCCTATAAGATTGCTATGAGTCAGAATCGACTTGCCAGCAGTGGGTTTGGTTTTTTTGGTATTGGTAAACTTAGCAAAGTTGTAAATATCATAGCCAGAGAAGTGTCTGAAATTAATTAGAGTTATGGTTTTACAAAGAGAACAGCATTAAAACTCCTATTGGTTATCTAAAAAACAAACAAACAAAACAAAAAACAGTTTCGTGACACTTCTGCTCCTGAGAAAGTGACCCATGACTGTTAATAATGGGTAAACCAAAGAAAAGTAGCTTGCCCTGGAGAAGAACATTTGGTATGTTTTGAACAGATTAACTGAAGACTTCCAACAGGAGAGGTCCATCCTGTATTATCTTGCTAATCATATATTCCCTAATGAAAATCTGGTTGTCACATGTAAATTTTTCTATACCTTCTGTTTCCTCTAGACAAACTTTGTGTGCTCCGTATGGATGTATTTTTTTGTGTGGTAGATCCAACTACACTACTTTAAATGATTCGTTTCCAACTGACAGTTTAAGTGGACAATCTCTTGTTTAGATTCCTGGTAAATGCATGGGCAACATTTGAGAATTTTAAGGTTTACCATTAGATATTCACAGCAATAATGGTAGTAAATATTGAAAAGGTAATGTTAAATCATTAAAAAATCGTTACACATTATAAAATGAGAGTAAAAAAGGAACCCATTGGTCCAACACTCAGGGTTTGGTTGGTAGATTTAATTCCTAATATGGTATAGTTAAATTGGAAAAAAAAAAAAAAACTTTAAGAAATTCATAATGGGATGTTGCTAATGAGATGAAAACATAACAGTGATCTCTGACCTCATTAGCCATGGTGATGTGAGGTAACAAAATAGCCTTAGATTTTTATAGCCGAAGAAAGGGTAATCTGTACTATAGCAAATACCTCTTGTTGTATTCAGAAAAATAACACAAAGGAACAGATAATACATAGAATTAGAGAACAAGCTACTTGGGTACACACTATAACACTCTCAGGAACACCAGATTTATATGGTTGGCTACTATCGAGAATAAATACATGAGCTAAATCACTATTGCAAGAAATAATGATATTCTTAGATTGTATCCTGATAGTATTAGGTATAATAGAACTTGTCTTCTATTATCTTATATACTTCAAAAAGTCTCAGGCTAAAATGTTGATGTGCATTGAGTCTGGTCATATAAGTAATGCAATTGACGGGAATGTTGCTCTTATGTAAGATCCTGGTGAAGAACCAGATGCTATCTGGTGGAAAACAGCAATGGCCACCACCTAAGGGCTCCACTAAGTCCTGGTATTAATCATCAATGTGTTATCTCCAAACTGCAATCCAAAGAAAAGAATGATTTAGGAGATAATTTTGGAGCCATTATTCCTTGTCCTTGAGCATAAAGAATGTGACCCAGCTGGACCTAGACTCACAAAGAGTCATAAAGACACATCACCTGGGCCCTGAGGTATAATGATAATAGCTAAGACAATCTTAAAAAGAAAATCTTTTAGGGAGACATTCACATAATCAGGGCATAAAAGCCACTGTTTTTCTTTCAATATTTAGTAAAATAGTTATAAACCAACCAGAAATCAGGCACGATGAAAGGCCTAGGTCTAACATTTGCCACTCCTCAAATGCCAAACAATTCCAAGCCGGGCTATAGTTCAAAATGGATACTGGTCCTGAATGACTAATGTCCAGAAAGAAATGGAAGGAGTGAGACGGACTGCACAGTGCTGTATTAAAAATTGTGTTTTCTTTGCTTGGCCTCCTCCCTCACAGTATTTTATTAAAAATCCTGTTTCCTTTGCTGGGCTTCCTCCCCCCAAGCTTTGCATTTGAATTCTGCTTTTGCTTGGAGGTCATATGTTGTGCCTGCCTACTAGGATTAAGAATGTTGCTGATGTAACTTGTATGAACTCCCTACTTGTAAACCCCTTAAAAGTAACTTGCCTGCCCACCCTTGGGGAGTAGTTGTGGCAGCAGCAGCTCCAACTCTTTTTCCCTGTACAATGAAATAAAGGTGCCTTTCCTGTTCTTCCACACCTCGATCTCTCATTTAATTGGCTAATCCACATCATGCCGAGTAAGAACCTGGGATTTCCACCAAGTAAGACCTGAATGCTCATAAGACTTTTTTTTTCCTTTAGCTTTTTTGTTCAAAAAAAATTTTTTTCGAGGTATAACTTGTTTGGGTCATGGCACACACAGGAACCCGTACCCTGAATTCAGGAAAGTTTCATTTTACTAAAATAGCCTTGATATTGCTTCTCTTCTATTCATTCTGGGCTTTCCTTCAAAGATGTTGTTATGGTTAATGTTGTGGGTCAACTTGGCTGGGCCATGATTCTTAGCGGTTTGACAGTCATACGATGTTGTGATCACTTCCATGATGAAATTCCATATGCTGTGATTATCTCCATGATGGGATCTTCTGGGAGTAGCCAATCAGTTGAAAGGGAGTTTCCCTGGGTTTGTGGCCTGCACTGAATATAAGTGGATACTCTCTGACAAGGCTTGTGCTCATATTGGATTGTGCAGCTGCCTGCTTTTAGTCTGACCTTCGGTTGTTGGGACTTAAGTTAGCAGCATATCTGGGGTCTTGACTTCCAGTCTTGGAATTGATCGATCTTCACAGCCTGTGGGCGAGAGCCCTTCTGACCTGCTGATCTTGGGTTTGCCAGCCCATGCCTCTACCCTGACCCACGGACTTGGGACATTCCAGCCTCTACAACCATGTGAGCCGTTTCCTTAACATAAACTTCTCTCTGTATATATTTCGAAACCCTGGTGGCATAGGCATACTGGTTAAATGCTATGGCTGCTAACAAGGTCAGGAGTTTGAATCCGCCAGGCACTCCTTGGAAACTATGGGGCAGCTCTACCCTGTCCTATAGGGTCGCTATGAGTCAGAATTGACTCGAAGACAATGAGTTTGGTTTTTATACATATGTTTATATGTTTTACTGGCTTCGTGTTTCTAGAGAACCCAGCCTAAGACATTTGGTACTGAGAGTGGTTCTAGAGAAACAAAATCATAACTATGAGATTTCTAAATTGGTTCTCAAGTCTGGTTGGTCTTAAAGATGTTGATGGCTCTGCTTGCAGCAGTAAAGAGGGCACTGCTAAACCATAATGTGAGGTGGCAATTCAAATATACAAAATATCACCATCAATAGATCAGGTGTTGGTGAAAGGTAAGGCTCTGGCAATCGCATGTGTGATACCTTTCTACAATTTTGTCATAACGAGAAGTATAAGGAACTAGTTGGTTGGTTGTACTTTCACTAGACAAACTGGTGAAAGAAACAAATGAGCTCAGGGCTTTAGAGTCAAAGCTTAAGAGCCACATAAATGACTTCAAAGTTTCCACTTGTGCCTTGAAACAAAGCCTTATTTCTCGTAACAGAGCTGATCTTGCCTAAAACCAAACCCAGAGTCTTTTTGTAAGAGTGGTTGAATTACAACACCAATTCAACTGCCTACCTTGAGAGGCATCTGGAGTTAAAGTAAGGGCCTTGATTGGGAAGAAACGGGATCCTGAAACTTGGGATAAGGACATTTGGGCAGATAATCAGGAAACTGGAAACATTGAGCCCCTAAATTCCATTGAATCAGTCCTGCCAATAGAACCAGCCCTCTCACTCCCTTCTGAAGAGATTATTCCATGTTTGTCTACTAAACCACCCGATCCAGTAATACCATTAGCCCCTCCACTGCCATGTAATAAGATCAAACCAGGTGTGTCTAAAGTGCTCTTGTCTGAGTCACTGCCTGGGGCATCGCCTGAGGCAGATGCTTTACAAGACAATGCTGAAAGCTCTCAAAATATTTCCCCACCCATTTTGGCTTCTAGACCTAAAACTAGACTTAAGTCCCAGTGAGCCCCAAAAGGTGAAGTATACAGTGTGACCCAGGAGGAGGTACACTACACTCCAAAAGAACTGCTTGACTTTTCTAATATGTACAAACAGAAACCTGGGGAATATGTGTGGGGTTGGCTATTAAGGGTGTGGGATGATGGTGCAATTCATCTCATTGAGGGTCTTCCTCCTTTTTACTGACCTTCTACTTTACCAAGCATGATGTCCTTCTCCAGGAACTGGTTCTTCCTAATAACACGCCCAAAGGATGTGAGACAAAGTCTTCCCATCCTCACTTCTGAGGAACATTCTGGCTGTACTTCTTCCAAGACAGACTTGTTTGTTCTTTTGGCAAATGGTTGAATGTCGACCAATTCTTTTTGGTGCAGTGACTCTTTGTATTCTTTCCATCTTCTTTTGACCCTTCCTGTGTCATTTAGTATTTTCCCCACAGAGTCCTTCACTTTTGCAACGCGAAGCTTGAATTTTTTCTTAAGTTCTTTCATCTTGAGAAATGCCAGGCATGTTCTTCCCTTTTGGTTTTCTATCTCCAGGTCTTTGTATATGTCATTACAATACTTTACTTTGTCTTCTCAGGTCACCCTTTGAAATCTTCTGTTCCGCTCTGTTACTTAGTTTCTTCCATTCACTTTAGCTACTTTACATTCAAGAGCAAGTTTCAGAGTCTCTTCTGACATCCATTTTGATCTTTTCTTTCTTTCCCGCCTCTTTAAGGACCTCTTGCTTTCTTCCTGTATGATGTCGTTGATGTCATTCCACAACTCATCTGGTCTTTGGTCATTAGTGTTCAATGCATCAAGTCTATTTTTGAGATCTCTAAATTTAGGTGGGATATATTCAAGGTCCTACTTTGGCTCTCATAGGCTTGTTCTAATTTTCTTCAACTTCGACTTGAACTTGCATGTGAGTAATTGATGGTCTGTTCTACAGTAGTCCCCAGGCCTTGATCTGACTAATACTGAGCTTTTCCATCATTTCTTTCCATAGATGAAGTCAGTTTGATTCCTGTGTATTCCATCTGGCAAGGTCCACATGTATAGCTGTCATTTGTTGTTCAAAAAATGTATTTGCAATAAAGAAGTTCTTGGTCTTGCAAAATTCTGTCATGTGATCTCTGGTATCTTTTCTATCACCAAGGCCATATTCTCCAACTACAGATCCTTGTTTCCAACTTTCACATTGCAATCACCAGTAATTATCAATGCATGTTGCTTGCATATTTGGTCAATTTCCAACTGCAGAAGTTGGTTAAAATCTTCAATTTCTTCATCTTTGGCGTTAGCGGTTGGTGTTTAAATTTGAACAATTGTATTAACTGGTCTTCCTCCTAGGCCTGTTGGTATTATCCTCTCACTGACAGCATTGTACTTCAAGATGGATCTTGAAATGTTTTTTCTTTGACAATAAGTATAACTATACTTTTCTTCAATTTGTCATTCTTGGTGTGGCAGACCACATGACTGTCTATTTCACAATGACATGTACCAGTCCATTTCAGCTCATTAATACCTAGAATATCAATCTTTATGCATTCCATTTCATTTTTGACAATGTCCAACTTTCCTTGATTCATACTTGGTACATTCCACGTCCTGATTATTAATGGATGTTTACAGCTGTTTCTTCTCAGTTTGAGTCATGCTACATCAGTAAATGAAGGTCCTGAAAGCTTTGCTCCACCCCGATCACTAAGGTGGACTCTACTTTGAGGAGACAGTCTTCCCCAGTCATCTTTTGAGTGCCTTCCGACCTGAGGGGTTCATCTTCCAGCACCATATTGGACAGTGTTCTGCTGCTATTCATAAGGTTCTCGTTGGCCAGTTTTTTTCAGAAGTAGATTCTCAGGTCCTTCTTCCTAGTCTGTTTTAGTCTGGAAGCTCTTTCTCCTGAAACCTGTCCACCATGCTTGACCCTGCAGGCGTTTGAAATACCAGTGACATAGCTTCTAGCATCATGGCAACACACAAGCCACTACAGTATGACAAAGTGACAGACGAGTGGTGGAAGCATAGCCTCCAGGAATTTTGTGACCCGTTATAGAGAATTAATGAACCCACAGGGGCAATGAACCAACAGAGGTTGGCAGTACAGTGTTGATTTGTGTATACCCAGCTCTCGGTGGCTGGGTAATTGGGAAAGGCTTCATGGGCAATTGATGTGGAAGGGTAGAGTCCTTCTAGTGATCTAGTCCCAGGGGATGAGAGAAACCGAAATGCTAGCAGGTCTGAAGTGCAGGGAGTTGTGCAGACTGCTGAGCCTAGGGATGCACTCCAATGTCCAGGCCAGTGGCGTCACTAGGAGTATGCAGGGGGTGTGGACCACACCAGATAACACGGTCACAGGGGGTGACACCAAAATGACTGCAGTGTTTGAGCAGAAATTATTTTTTTTATATAAAAATATTCCTGTGGTTAGTTATAGGAAACCCTGGTGGTGTAGTGGTTAAGTGCCATGGCTGCTAACCAAGGGGTCAGCAGTTTGAATCTGCGAGGCGCTCCTTGGAAACTATATGGGGCAGTTCTACCCTGTCCTATAGGGTCGCTATGAGTCGTAATCGACTCGACGGCAGTGGGTTAGTTAGTTATAACACAAAAACATTTTTTGTAAGCCCAGCTTACATTTATCAATACACCTACAAGGCTAAAACTATATTTACTTTTTGAACCTTCTAATGAGCTCCAGTCGGGGCTGTCATTATTACCCAACTAGAATGATACTTGTAATCACGTTGTTTCATCTGCATTTGCTACAAGCACACACTATTGTTTTTGTTGTTGCTGGCATGTTTATAGGAAACCCTGGTGGCATGGTGGTTAAGTGCTACAGCTGCCAGCCAAGAGGTCAGCAGTTCAAGTTCACCAGCTGCTCCTTGGAAACTCTATAGGGCAGTTCTACCCTGTCCTAGAGGGCCACTATGAGTTGGAATCGACTTGATGGCACTGGGTTTGGTTTGTTTTTCGGTGTGTTTATAGTCACCGATTTTGTCAAATTTTCTGATGTTTTAGCTGCAATATTGAGGTAATTAGTATGTGAACTATATCAATAACTTTTTTTGAGTATGTAGTAGTAACTAAAGGAAAAGGAGTGATATACAGGAGTGAATTATGATTTACGAGTAAATAGTATAAAAAACATTACTAAGGATTCTATACGGTCTGGTGCGGGAGGAGGTCTATGGGGGAGGTGATACCATGAGTTATCGCACTGGGTGTCACTAACTCCGGTGATGCCACTGGACCTAACCTCAGGTGGCTAGGGATGTTTTGACCTAGTTCAGGATAGCCAGGGATGAGGTCTAATTCTGGGTGGTTAGGATCTGAGAAAGAGCTCCTGCTGTAGAAGAGGCTGGTGACGGGGAATGGAAATGTGGCAAGGTGAAGCCTGGATCTATTTCCAGTTGGGAATCAGGTTTATGCTGATCCTTGCCACGCAGTTAGTGATAAAGGGGTTTTCCCACTTTGCCCCTTTTATGGTACAGTTAACTGTGAAGTCCTGGCAACTTGGCATTTTAGAACCTCCAAACTAATATTGCCGCAGTTCTGCTCTTGAAAACAGAATCACTCAGAACAAAAACGCAGTAGTTCACTCCTGCTAAGAAAATCCCATTTCTCTTAAATAAAACTGGCTCTCTTCCATGTCTCGCTTAACTTAAAGCAATTCAAACCCATGTGTTCTTTCAAATGCTTATAATGGTGAGTGGTTCTCAGGCCAATACTGAGTCCCACAGACAAAAGTATGATTCTAAGTACTCTGAGAATAGTTTTGGGGGGATATCTTCTCTGTATTTTTATTTTCCCATGTTTTAACAGCTATACTTCAAGCATGTAGGAGTTCTATGTAGGATGCTTTTCACATACATCATCTGTTCTGTTTTCATAGCACATTGTATAGCCACCACCCACCCTAGCCACAATATTACTCTATACCTTTTACAGATGAGGGGACTAAGACTTGCGGAGGAATGGCATACTTAAGGACACATGGCTAGTTAGTGACAGAGCTGTGATTCGTAGGCAGGTCTCCTGACTCACTTCCATACTTTTCCTGGCATGCCATGTTGCTTCTTTGGTATAATTCTTAGTTTTAGCATTCTGTAAACAGTGGGTGCTATGTAATATAGAGAGCAGGACTGTGAGCAATATCCGTGATTTTTCTATGGAATTGCTACTGTCTGTATTATGTACACAGAGAGTCACATGTAATACGAGTATCTTTTCATAATCCTAGTATATTTCCATGTACACAGCCATAAGTGCCCAAAGATGAGAGACAATTAGGAAGCTTAATTAGGGGCACGGGCAGCTATACTATTTATGTATTACCAGATTTTGTGCCTTTAACATATACTCCAGGCATCACTAAATACTTTCCAATTAGTATTTTAAATCTCCCTTGTGGCAGATATTTTTAATGGTTATCTGTTTGATTTTTTTTGGAAATTTCAAATACACAATCTCATTAAGGGATTAGTCTCTTTATCTCTGATTCTCCTATTAACATTTTCTAAGAATCTTCTCTCCTATTTCTGGGGTCACCTCAGTAACTTATTGGATAACACAAAGCTCAAGAGAACTGTAATAACCAATCTCTCATACTTTTACCTTGTTTCTCTGTTTCTCCTTTTACTTTCACACGTCTTGCTCCATTTCCTCTCTCTTTTTTGCTCTCCCCTCTTTCTTTTTTAACCGTTTCTCTGGTTTTGTCCAAGCTGTCCTTAATGAAATTTTTACCAAGACTATCTTTCTTCCCCTTCCTTCTTTCTTCCTTTTCAGTCCCTTCACCCCAGCTCATCCCCCTTTTTTCCTTCCCCCCTGCCTTCTCCCCAAGCCTTCCACATTAAAATTAAAAATCTGTGGAAATAAGTTAAGGTACTAGGGACAAGCAACAACACTGTATATTATGTTCCAGAAGGAAATCCTATTCTGACAGCCCTTTCGCTAGATCAAGTTCCCAGTCAAGAAAGAACAATCGTTTTGCCTGAGAATCTGTTGGGAGAGTGATGGATGGCACTGCAGTTAGGACTTGGAGAACTGCAGGAAAAGGAGGGGAGTCATTGCCAGGAAGCATGAGGGGAGGAGGAGGTGGCAGGGAGAAAGAGCCAGTCAGGAAGAGCTTCTGAAAGGGGTGGAGAAAGTGCCGTCTGTGTATGCTGCCTGCAAGACCTCTCTCTGTAGACATTGTGTCTTTGTGAGCTGAATGCAGAGGCCATGTGCATGCAGAATGTATGTGAATGTATGTGTTGCTTAATTCGGATCATGGTACTGTGTGAACTGCTGACTGCAAGAAACAGGAATGTATTGTTGATAGGATTTTGCAGTCAGAGTGCTTGCTTGTGGTTGTGTGGTATGTGTGACTGAGATTTTGCCAAATGAATGCACTGTTCTGATTCCAGCTCTAACGTTTAGTGGAAGTCTGGCTGACTTAGCCAAGACACAACAAAGTGAGAATTTAGAAGATAATATGGGCCAACACGAGGTGGAAACAGGGAGAAAAGTTGTTGCAACAAAAGAAAAGATTTGGAGAAAGAGGGAATGAGAAAACAGAAGATAAACGATATGAAGAAAAGGGGAAAGAAAAGCAACGTATTCTTCCAGATAAATGCGTTATATACCCTTAGTTCCTCTGTCACCTTGCTGAGATATTTCTTAGTCTCCTTTATTTCTTTCTAAACATGATTTATCTTGACATATATATATTACAGGTATATTACAGGTATATATATATTATTTACAGCAGGCGATATTTAAATTTTAACAAATATACAGAAAAGAGCATTATCAGTTTTAAGATGGAAAAAAGCGAGAGTTTTTTTAGACAGGAGGACTTTTGGGCATAATAGTGGGACATTCAGTTTTGATCCAGAGATTCATTGAATAAGATTTGAGAATTATTATTTTGGGTGTTTAACGTGTGAAGTGCTTGAGATATTTCCAAAGCAGGGACGTTGAGATACAGCCTCTCCACACTCCAAAGATGGTTATTGTTATTACTTTAACAAAATTTACAAGGACCTTCTATCCTGCAATGAGATGTTTAATGTATTCATGGGAATTTCTAGATCTAGAAAGAACTTTGGCAAGGAAGAGAAGTCCTAGTTAGCAGTATTCCAGGTTTGCCTTGTTGCCAGAACAGTAACTACATATTTTTTGACATGCAAATTACAAACATCCTGATGTCCTTCTTTCCCAGTTCTTTGCTCACGTCATTTTTGAAATCCTGAAAAATTAGAAATTATTAATTACATTTCCAAGACTACTTTTGCTCCGTTCATTCATCTGGCTTTTGTTTCATTCAGCCAGCTTTTCTACTCTTATTTTCATCTGCTTTTCTTCTTTGTATTTCTTTCTCTCCATCATGTTTCCCTGGATTTGATTAAAAATCTCTTTCACTTCTTTTCCTCACCACTCTCTAAAATTGAAATCATTCTTTTCCAGTCTGCCTTTCTCCCCATTCCTTTCTCCGGTGTCTTTGTCTCCAGCAGAGGGGGCCTAATGGTGATGTGAAAGTAGGGAACGAAGCCTAGGAGAAAGCAGGCCAGGAGGGGGAGGGGAAAGTGGTGCTTCAGCTGTTTCTGCAATCAGCCTATAAAAGGCAGACTTACAGCCGGCCTCTGCATATTCCCCTCTCCTACCCCCACAGCTCTGCCCCTCAATGGTTCTGCTTCCCCACCTTAAATTCCACACCCCCACCACACACACCCCATTTCTCGGCTGACTTTACTCCCTACCAGCTGACCTACTTCTGATCTCTCCCATTAGTCACTAAACCCTGGTTTCTCCACTGAACCCTGCTTTCCAGGGAACTCTGTTCCAACATGACAGTGGATCCCTTTTTAAACCTCAAAACATTTCTCAACTCCCACAAGAGGGTAGTTGTATTTTTAGTATCTGGATTTGAGAAAATGCATGATGATAAAAAGTTACTATGACTTTAGTAATGCCTTAAACAGAGTTGCACTGTATTAATCAAAATCGAATCTATACATATTTGAAGAATAATACATGTACAGTATTAATAGTAATTATTTGTTGAATCTTTGCAGGTGAAGTTTAGTTAGTGGATTCTTTTTTTTTTTTTGTAAAAATACGTATAACACAACTTTTGCTAATTCAACATTTTTCAGGTGTCCAATTCAATAACGTGTTTTTTAATGGACTCCTGAATTCTTTGAAATTATTCTGAGTCTTCCTGCGTGCAAAGGCCTTGGAACTATTGTCATGTAGTTTTTGTTACTTCTGCTTCTTTCCTTTTCATTTTGTCTATTTCTCTGTGGCAAATTCTAATACATAGGTATATTACTTTTAGGTATCATTTTTCAAGTGTTTGTAAATGTGATTAGAGGCTTAAGCCAAAATATCAAGAGCTGATATCTAAATAAAACTGTCCTCACCAAGAAGAAATCAGATTTTTAGCCTTTGGAGGGATTACAATAGGCTTTCAAACAAAGTGGTTAAGAGCATGGACTCTGCTGCTTGAAGTCAAATCCTGGCTCTGCCACTTGCTAGCTATGTGACTTTGGACAAGTTATTTAACCTCTCTGTACCTCAGTTGGTAACCCTGGTGGCGTAGTGGTTAAGTGCTACGGCTGCTAACCAAGAGGTCGGCAGTTTGAATCTGCTAGGCGCTCCTTGGAAACTCTATCGGGCAGTTCTACTCTGTCCCATAAGGTTGCTATGAGTCAGCAGTGGGTTGGTGGGGTTTGGTACCTCAGTTTGCTCGTTTATAAAAAGAAGATACTCAAACCCAGTAGAGTTGTTAAAGAGGATTAAATGGCTTCATATGCGTAAAAGCTCTTGAAACATTCCATGTTCTAAGACAAATTAGGTTTGTTACAAGACTGCTGTGGTTTGCTGCTCTCAAGTTAATTTTAACTCAATTTTAACCCCATGTGTTATAGAGTAGAACTGCCCCATAGGATTTTGTAGGCTGCAATCTTTACGCCAGCAGGTTGCCAGGCCGTTCTCCCACAGAGTCGCATCATCAACCTTTTGTTTAGCAGTGGAGTGCTTAACCACTGCACTATCAAGGCTCCTCATTACAAGACTGGGGATAGATATAAAGCTCTATATTGGCCATGGTATTCTCCACATGCCCAAGTCTTCTAAGCAAGCCAGTATGCTAGTCACCCCATCTCTGTTATCTGCCTCAGTTGTCTATAAAAGTTCGAGGAAACAAGCAAAAGGAATACCCATTGCTGAGAATTGATTCTGACTCATAGCAACCCTATAGGACAAAGTAGAACTGACCCACAGGGTTTCCCAGGAGCAGCTGGATTCATACTACCAACCTTTTTGTTTAGCAGCCAAATGTTTAACTGTTGCACCACCAAGGCTCCCACCAAGGACCAGGAACCTGTATAGTAAATAGTCTTCTAGTAATATGACTGTGTCACTCTCCAGTGCTTTTTGCTTTGTTTTCAATTTTTGTCTTTCTCTTTACTATCTCATGATTGGTAGTATTCTGTTAGAATGAAACCCAAATAAAAAAGCATTGGAAGAGAAGAAAAATAAAGGAAAGAAAGGAAGTTGGAGATTCAGGTGTAGCTGATGGAAAGAGGTTAACTAGGAAAAGAAAGGAAAATAAATCCACCTCAATGACTACTGTGGGTTTAGAAACCGAGAGACCAAAATGGTTTTTTAAAAATAAGGAAATAAAACAGGTAAGATGTGAACAGATTTGATATAAACTGTTGTTTATTTGCACTTAGGGTAACTACATTAATTCAAACTAATAATCAGAACTTCCTAGTCTAGCTTTTTCGTTGTGCCAAGGACAGCAAAGCATACCAGGATAATTACTGTAATGCTAGGCCATTAGGATGCTTCCAGAAATCATTCAATCTGTAAATGTTCATTGACCTTTTGGTCTCTGGTGACAGAGACGGATCCAAACAGTCCTTGTAGCAGTCTGAATATAATTTCTGTGGTTGGATTCTATGGATGAAAAGGCTACCAATTCAGTTATGTTCCCCTAGAAGGAAAGGTGTTTGGGGGTGGGGTGGGGGAGGATTTTGCCTTTTTTTTTTTTTTTTTATTACTCAGTGCTTCCTCTATTCTTTAGGTGAGAACACAGTGTCTTTCCACATTTACTTATTCCATTCTTTCATCCTCCATTCTTCCCAGCTTGATATACTTTTAAGGCACTCTAGTGGACAGGGAATTAGGACATCAGGAAATTGCCCCCAATGATTTAATCTCATTGCTTCAATTTTCTCTATTGTCAGAAGGGACTAAGAATGTTTGTTCAACCGTACAAGGTTGTTTGGGGCTCAAATGAGTTTATAAATGTTGAGTGCTTTAAAAAGAAAAAAGAACATTCTAGAAATGGTTATTTTAGTCTCTTTAAAACAACTTTCATGTGTCTAAGAGTAACTTGGTATGCTGATTAAAAATACAGATTATGGCTGTTTGTATAAGCTTTGAGTGTGGATCAAAAAATGCCGATTTGCAGGCTGATTCTGAAGGTCAGAGATGGGAGCCAAGGAATCTGAATTTTTTAGCAAGCATCGAGGTTATTCCTGTGGTAGAGAAAAAGAAATCTTACTGACAACCAGATACAATTAAAGAAGGGGGGAAACCTACATCGCTCCTCTTTCTAAATCTTTTCCTTCGAGCTTTTTCCTTGTCTTCTCTGACTCAGCCAATTTACTGTCTTGTATTCCTTTCCTCACCCATCCCCCTTTGTGTCCGGCATTTTTTTGGCGTAGCTAGAAATGCAGAAATGGAGTGGAGAAAAAGGGAGGAGGGAGGTGGGTGGAGAAAGGCTAGATTAGCGTTTAGCTATTCTAACTTGGGAGACTGTTGTCAGGCTGGTTCTAGCCGGCTGGCTCCCAGAGAGGAAGCAGTGGGGAGAGTGAGATCTATTGCAGCTGCTGCTACTATTCCTTATTTGCTAGGGTTGGTTTTGATATAAGACACCTACCACCTTTTCTCCAGCCACATAAATTTTGCAGTAATCACATTAGATACCCTACAAGGAACACTATTTTAGGTATTGATAACCAGCCTGGATTCCAAGATTAAGTTCCTGTTCACAATTCTCAACTTTACTACTTTGAGGCCTGTCATTTTGATCAAATCCCAACTTGTTTCCACATTTTTAAGTGCAGGATGAAAAAGGTTTGTACCAAATGATATCTATGATGTTGTTGTTAGGTGCCATTGAGTCGGTTTTGACTCTTAGCTACCCTGTGTATAACGGAACGAAACGCTGCCCAGTCTTGCTCCATCCTCACAGTTGTTGCTATGTTAAAGGCCATTGTTGAGCTACTGTGTCAACCTACCTGATTAAAGGTCTTTCTCTTTTCCACCAACCCTCTACTTTACCAAGTATGATGTCCTTCTCTAAGGACTGGTCCAGCCTGATAACATGCCCAAAGTATGTAGGGCTAAGTCTCGCCATTTTCCCTTCTAAGCAGCATTCTGGCTGTACTTTCCAAGACAGATTTGTTCCTTCTTCTGGCAGTTCATGGTATGAATCTTTGCTTAACATGCCATCTAGATGTCATTTTATTATTATTATTATATTCTCTTGTTGCTCTGTGGGTGAGTTATGCTTTTTACACTGATGTAGATATGTTGGGAGCCTTGCCCTGGGTGGCGCAGTGGTTAAGAGCTACAGCTGCTAACCAAAAAGTCGGCAGTTCGAATCCACCAGCCGCTCCTTGGCAGATCTACCTACTCTGTCCTATAGGGTCACTATGAGTCGGAATCAACTCAATGACAACGGGTTTGGTTTTTTTTGGTTTGAATAGACATGTTGAATTAGTAGTCTCATGTTGACCCCATGTGTGCAGAGTAGAACTGCTCCATACGGTTTTCAAGGCTGTGACCTTTCGGAGCCAGTGGTCAACCTTTCAGCCAGTAGTCAAGAGCTTAACTGTTTGTGACACCCAGGGACTTGATGTAAATATATACCTAAACATACAAGTAGAATCAGAAGAGTTGGTTGGATCTGGGCAACTTTATTAGGAGAGATACTATTTTCATCAATCCTTCACTTTTATGTGCCCTCTCCCAGGTATCTTCATATTGTCTTACCAGGAACTTTTGTTTTAGGTGATAAGGTTGAAGCCACTATTCCCTGTCCTAGAATGTGCCCCTGCTGGAGCTAAACTCACAAGAAGCCACAAGGACACATCAACTAGGCCCTGAGAAAGACAATAGTTACGACAATCTTAGAAAATATCTTTTAGGAAACACTTCATCTAAACCAATCAAACAGGATATAAAAGATTTTCCACTCTTTTCTTTTCCTATTAGCATTTAATGAATAGAAAATTTTTTGGACCAGTGAAGGCCCTTCTGACTATTGTTACTGAAACCTGTATCAATGATTATGACGAAAGATGATTCAAAATGTAGAATCATATTGAACTAGCAGTTTTTAGCCAATCAGTGAAAAGGTGAAGCTTTCAATGGTTTTGCCCATTTGTAATGTTAATGTATACTGATGTGATGTTCCTCTCAGAGTGGGACAGACATGGCTTTAGCAATACGCTTGTCGGTTTTCCCATTCTTGCCTGTTCTGTAATCCTTGGACTCTGGCAGACATGTCTGTGGCAGCATGCTTGTATACTTCCTTTCCACTTTTGCCTTTTTGAATGTATGCCGAATAAAACTTTCTTTTTGCTTTACTAAACTTTGTGAATGTGGCTGGCTAGCTCAAGTGTTTAGAGAGAGGTGCTAATAATGCCAAAGCCACTGGTTTGATCCCTATCGAGCCAAGCAAAGAATTGTCTTTTGGGGCCCTGGTGGCACAGTGGTTAAGAGCTAGCCTACTAACCATAAGGTCAGGAGTTTAAATCCACCAGGGGCTCCTTGGGAACTATGGAGCAGTTCTACTCTGACCTACAGGGTCACTATGAGTTGGAATCAACCTGACAGCAATGGTTTTTTTTTTTTAACTTTGAGATGTTTTAACCCTAAAAAAAATAGAACACTGTAAAAAATATTTCTTGGTACAAATTTTACTATCATATTCTAACCAGCTAATCTGCTTGACTAATTGAAAAAGCTATGTGCATTTCAACAATGGCTATATACAGATAATTCTAACACCTCTGTTTTCTTTACCTTGTCTGGCACACTGGAATCCTCTGGAGAGCTTTAAAAAATATTAAATTAATGCCTGGATCCCAATCCTAAATATTCCAATAAAATCATTGTGGGGGTGCTTCCTGGGCATTCAGGCTTTAAAAGATCTCCAGTTGATTCTAATGTGTTTAGGAACAAGAGGAAACATCTAGAGGTAGTGTATTTTGGTTTAGGCAAGGGATATCATTCCAAAGACATTACTTACCCATAGGTTTGGTCTCACACTCATATAGTAAATAGGTATGACTATTTGTACTATTATCACACATGTTAAAGCATTCTATAACTTTGCTTTGATTGCTATGTAACTATCTAGGTAGCAATTAGTTTTGAATAAGGATGGCCAATAGTTCTTGAGACTATCTTGTGCCTTACATTCGAGTTATTAATCCTTATAATTTAATGAAGCCTCTTTATTTTGCTGATGAGAAAACTGAGGCTTATGGAGGTTAAGCAATGATTCCATGCTGCTAGTAAATAATAAAGCTGGGGTTTCAAATCTGATTTATCTGATTTCGCAAATGCTAGGTTACTTATCTTTTCCCAAGGAATTCATCTGACCACAGAGCCTACTAAAGAATATTATTTTACTGGTTAAAAACTGAGGCCCTAGTGGTGCTGTGGTTGAGAGCTCAGCTGCCAACCGAAAAGTCGATGGTTCAAATCTACCAGCCACTCCTAGGATACCCTATGGGGCAGTTCCATTCTGTCCTACAGGGTCGTATGACTCAATTGCAACCAGTTGACCACTCTGACCAGGATCACAATGGTGGGTCCTGCACAGAGCAGGAGAAAAATGTAGAACAAAAAATCAAACTCATAAAAAAAGACCAGACTTATTGGCCTGATAGAGACTGGAGAAACCTCTGAGATTATGGCCCTAAGATACCCCTCTAACTTGGAACTGCTGCTATTCCTGGAAGCCACCTTACAGCCAAGCAATAGACAGGCCTATAAACAATAACACCCAAAAAGAATGTGGTCTGTAGAACAAACAATTCTGTGAAAATAAAAGGGCAACATTGCCCAAAAGTAAAGAAGAGATGGCAGGAAGTGGTAGGAAAACCAGACAAAGGCAACAGGGAACCCAGGGCGAAAATGGGGAGAGCGCTAACACAATGTGGGGTTTGCAACCAAGGTCATGGAACACTCTATGATTTGTTGAATGAGGAACTAATTTGCTCTGTAAACTTTACCTGAAACAATAAAAAAAAAGAAAAAAAATCAGTGGTAGTTAATAAAGACAAGCTAGTTAAATACTTTTCAGATACATTGCTACCTAAAGGAGAGTTGAGTCCATACCTGCGTAAACATATCAACCATGAAAGCCCAAAGATTATGATTGAATCTAAGTTAACTGAGCATTTCTGGATCTTGGTTTTCCACTCTGTAAATGCTAAAAATAATTTCTGCTCCCTCATTACTTCATACAGAAAATATAAAGTATGAATTTTATCATTATGTGTGTGAGCTCCAAATAGAAGAGTTAAAAGGTTGTCATCAGGTTGCATTTATTATTTATCTAGTTTGAAACTTTAAGTTTACATCATAAATATAATCTGTTTAAAATAAACGATGTTTTTCTAAATACAATTTTGAGGTTTTTTTTTTTCTGACTAGCTTAAGTAAAAGGCAATATTGTACACATTAGGAATTTCTTAGAATGTGTCTGGCACATACTAGCAGTACAATGAATGGTAAGTAGCATTTTTTTTTTAATGGTAAGTGGCAAGTAAGCTAATAGTCTAATATTCCTACCACACACAGTGTTACCAGTTGAAAGCACTTTTTCTGGTTACCATGAAATGGGTCCTTTACAGTGAGTTTGAAGCAGCAAATTAGGTATTATTGTCTCTGGGCTCGGTCATGGAACCCTTCCTGTGTTAGATTCCATATGTATCTTTTGTCAGATTTTCAGAGCGTTAACATATCTGCGATCAAGCTTTTCTTAATCACAAAATACTTCTCTTTTTAGTCTTGGGGTTGAATGTACTTTATGTCCCTGGAAGCTGAATATCAAAGTGTAAATAAATAGCAACATTTTAGTTCTGTAGACCTTATTCTCTCTCTTCCGAAGGTAGTGTATCATATAGCACATTTTTTTCTCTAAATATGCCCTTTGTGAAAATAGCTCACTATCCTAGCATACTCTCAGTGTGATAACATAATAATAACAATAAACATTTATAATAGCATTTGTTGAGCTAGATATTAAGTAGTGTATACTTATTAACTCATTTACTTCATAGCTCGATGAAGTAGGCAAGTATTTTTATCTTCAGTTTTAGTTAAGCTAATTAAGGTACACAGGTTAAGTTGTTTCTGAAGATCACACAGGTAGTGCAACTAGAAATCCAACCCAGGCAGTCTGGCTTCAGAGGTTATCATATTAGGTTATGCCGCATCTCTTAAAAGACATTCAGTACTCCGAAGGAAATCCAGCAAAAAAGTAGACTGACAGATGAAACTGTATTGGTAAGGACTGCTGAGAAGTTGTTGGCTAAAGTGACTGAGAAGGGGATGTGACCTGTAAGTAGGCAAACTGGTTAGGACAGATAGTAACGAATGACTAAAGTTATTCCAGTAAGGTAAGAGGGTCATCTGCTGCCTTTGGTTTTTACTCTTCACCATCTAGAAAACCATCAACAGAATAGTAATGTAACAACACATTCGTATTCTTAGCCTTCTTTGGATTACAATTTTACTTTATTTTTATATAGTTTCGTAGTTCACATAATGTTTTTAAATATATAATTTCATTCTCAGGTAGTGTTATCTTTTCCTAAGAAAGGCTCAGAGGAAGTTAAGTAACTTGCCCAAGATTTACAATGATTTCTAAGTTGCAGAGCTGGTTGTACCACACTACCTTTCCTACAGATTTAAACCTGTTTAAAAGGCCAGAGAGTCTATGATGCAGTTCTTAAATTGCCTCACAATACACACAGGCATTGTCTTTACTCCGTACACTGATAAAAATAAGGCCCTTATAAATGTTAGCGATCTCTGTTCCCAAATCTTCACCTTCAGGAGAGACCAAGGTAAGAGGATTCTAGGTGGTGGCTGGCAGAAAGGCTGGGCAAGAATGGGGGCGCAGAGGCGTGGACACACAGACAGGACGCTGCACCCAAAAGGTTCGGTGGGCTTGCGTAAGACTTAAAGTGTGGATGAATGGGCCCCAGGAGGGAATGTGAGGACAGGGAGGGTGCACTACGGAAAGGACTAATCTCGCGGTTTCCAGTTGGAAACAAACCTCGCCTACCCCCTACCCGTTTCCCTTTCACTGAGGACGGTTTGGGGGCGGGTGGGGGAAGCGCGTCCTCGAAGAGCTCTCGCGCTCCCATGTCCCTCTCAGCGCGCGCACTCCATCGCCTCGCCACAGCCCAAGAGGTCGGCAATGGCTGCAAGCGGGGACGAGGAGCCGGGAAAATGGGTGTCGACGCAGGGGTCAGATCCTCTCAGCCGGGTTGCAGAGCAGGCCAGGCCGCTCGCCCCGCCGGCCACCGCCCCCCGCCCGTTGCGCTGGGAGGGCGGGGCCGTGGCGCGCGCTGGTCCTCTGCACGCGGGCAGGCGGCGCGCGGCGCCTCGGTCTGAGGGAACGCGGGGCGGCCTCCGCCGGCGTCGCGCGCGCTGTGTGTGAGCGGGCTGGTGCGCGCGCGCGCGACAGACGAGTGAGTGAGTGAGTGAGCGAGGGGTGGCTGGATGTGAGTGTGTGTGTGTGGAGTGTGTGTGGGAGTGGGGGTGAGGGGGACTCAGACCGACCGCGAGGCTGTGAGAAAGTGGGCAAGTGTGTAAAGACGCCCGGCCTGGTTGCGGAGCCACGGTCGCCGGAGGAGAAAGGAGGCGGCTCCTGGCATCTCGTCCCCCTCCGCCTTCTCTCCTTCGAGTTCCAGTCCGCTCGGCCGCCTGCGCTTCCCTCGGAGGCCCCAGCCGGGCTCCGTGGGCCGAGAGTGAGGGGAGGAGCTGCCGAGCCAGGTGAGCGGAATGACCGCTTCCCTTCCCCAGTAGGGGCGTGAGGCGGGGGCGCGCTCCCCCCGGGTGGCGAGTTGGGCCGAACGGACTCTCCCTCCGAGCGGGGCCTCGGCCCGGGGAGGGAACGCGGCCGTGCGTGCCCGGGATCGGGGGCTTGTGAAGGCCGGTGGTCGCTTTGGTGCCCGAGGCGGTGGGGAGGAGTCAGAACGTGGGCTTGGCGAGCGCGCTGGGAGGGGGTTGGTAATGTGGTGAGCGTGTGACTGAGCGAACCGTGTGGAGGGAGCCTGCGACCTCGGGCGTGAAACAAGTATGGTTTCCTCCGTTTGTAAGGGGGGGTGTGGTAACCCTGGGAATGCTTGTTGGAGTCAAAATATGGGTTGCTAACCTGCCTGCCGAAGAGCCCTGGTAGCGCAGTAGTTAAGCGCTCGGCTGCTAACCGAAAGGTCGGCGGTTCGAACCCACCAGCCGCTCCACGGGAGAAAGATGTGGCAGTCTGCTTCCTTGAAGATTACAGCCTTGGAAACCCTATGGGGCAGTTCTGCTCTGTCCTGTAGGGTCGCTGCGAGTCGGAATCGACGCAGGCCAGTGGATTGGGATGGGTTAACCTGGCTTCCTGAGTGTGGTAATCTCTACTGCCCCTGCTTCCCTCAGACAAATTCCTGTGGTGTAACCGAGGGAGGATGATGTGGGGTTCGTCCTGTAGTTATTATGTTTTTAATTCCATTTTTTCCTTCTTAGGCGCAAATTTTAGAGTGTGAGACAGTCATTCCTCTTCTCCTTTAGCAGCCCTCTGAATAAGACTGAGGGTCACCACGGATAGCTTTCCTTGTCAGTTTTTTTTTTTTTTTTTTAAACTATTCGACCTTGATGCGGATATAAACACCCTTCCCCTTGTCTCTGACATCAGATTTGTAATCCCGGTATTTTATCCCATTTGTGTTTCTGTATAGAAGTGAGGTGTCTATTCCATGAATGGGGTTATTAACCGCTTTGAACGTAACTTCGATGTAAATTCTTTCAGTGTGCTTTCCCATTAATTGCATAAATTTTTCCGAGATCTATCTGGAAAGTATATGGGCAGCCTAATATGGAAGATTTTTCTTATTTGTGGGCGTATGATTGATATACGTTCTTAATTGTTAAATGATACGAAAATTGCATTTTTTTCCTCACATTGTTGAGTAGGTTAAAGTTAATCTCTTCAGTTGGTTTTTAAAAAACAATTCGTTGTCTAAATACTATAAAGACACTCATTTGGAATAAAACAATTCTCTGAAATTCCCACCACGGAGATTCAACATTTATATTCTAAATTTTAGTATGGAAACTTCTGATTTAAAAGTTAACAGTCATAGTTAACTTTGTTTTCTAAGTGTTACTGTGTGTTATTTGGTTAGTGTGTCAGGAGAGGAGGCCTATTTTGTTTTGAGGTAATCAATCTTGTATTCTTTTCTGTCTTGGTTAGTGCTTTTAATTTCCTTCTTTCATGTCATTGATTTAGCTGTTAGCTTGGCAACATGGCTGTTGATGTTTTTATCTTTCTCTGTCTCCCTTTTTTCTCTCTTGTCTTCTCTTACCCCTACCAGGTGCTGGAGTCTGCTTGTCAGGGAGGGGGGCAGTCTGTGATTCTGAGGAAAGAGAACCAAGAAGGGGAACATCATTTTCAGACACGTACAATCTTCTGCTCAGTCAAGAACCACTTTTCCCTTCCCGCCTCTCCCCCTGCAGGGGGTAAGGAGCTGAGTATCTAACTTAAGTTGTTGGCTACCAGCTAAAATTCCACTTAATTTTAGTGGATAACTTCTTTATTTTCGTCATGTTTACTCACAGTCACTATTGGATATACTTCCTTGAGTAGTAGTAGTGAGTTTCTGGGAAGAGTCTCAACAAGAAATTATCCTTTTTTTTTCTTTTTCCCTTCTCATTCAGTCCCCTTTTCCTCTCCAGAGGGAAGTTAGCAGTAAAATATACCCCTTCTTAGCCATATTGATAAGAAAACACACTAAAGTGGACATTCTTCTGACCAATACACAACAGCCAAGCCTCAGGCATTAGTTTGTTGGGGCACAAGGAGAAACATACCTTAAAATTTCCCCGTTTCCAAATTTGCATCCACCTGGGATTTGCTGCTTGGGTAAGTCACTAGATTGATTTCATAAAACTTCTCCCTTCCCTATGAGCTGAAAGACCGATCAACCATGAACACAGGAAGGGGCTGGGGAAAGAGGACAGAGCAGATCAAGTTGTTCCACACTGTGGGAAGCAGGAGTAGATTTTATCATCTTCCTCTGGGGAGCAGGCATAGAGACCTAAACTGATTGAAAATGGGTGGAGGAAGAACTTCTATACCCACGAACAACATGTGAAGAGTGAGAGAAAACCAAACATAAAAGTAAGGAGGGTGAGTTATATTGTATGTTGCTTGCTGACAACTGTTTTGGGGGCACTTGAGTGATGTGGATTTGTAGAGAGACTTCATTTTAGGCAGATTAGTTTGATTATAAAGTATTCTGCAAGAGGGATTAAGACAAAAGCATATGAGACGAGATTTTGGAAGTTGCAGTTGTTTTACAATCTGAAGGAGGGGGAGACTAAAAGGAACAATGAAAAATTTTTTCAAATGTTAGGTGTAATGGCACATGCAGTTCAAGAGAGGTGGAGTAGGGAGGTTAGGTACAGATGTTGGATAAATTGTCTTTCATAACTTGGAATTTTCCTGCTTCTCATGTTAAGAGTTGTTAAGTAATACAGTACCTCCAAAAATATCTATATATAATGTATTTTGGGTTCATATGCCATATGTATCTGTGTATATTTTAGGTTTGCAGGAAAAAGACTGATTTTCTGGCTTTGTGGTAAATAATGCCATGGTATTATTTTTCATGTTTTCTTTTCCTGTTTTTCTTTCCTCAAAATTGGCCTGGAGGACAAGCCACAGAGGTAGCCAGCTCTAATCCCTTAAAGCTGGTATGCGTTGAACCCATCTGCTTATATCTTTTTTCTTCTTACTGAGGTTTCCCCCCCTCCCCCAACTTCAATCAGTAATAAAACTAATTATTTCGGGGTCAGTTGTATGATGATGATGGGAAGTAGCATTAAGCTTTATTTTTTTAAAGAGGTACTGAAAAAAATTAGAAATTTCTAATAACTACTCTGGATAGCTACATACATTTCTGTCAGATATTTAGTATTGAAAATAACTGATTTGTTGATACTCTTATGGTTTAATACAGCAAACTCTTTTTCAAATAACTCCTATTCCTTATCTTCTCAGTCTGTTATGTATCAAGTTCTTTGTTAGCCACTAGAGATAACAAAAAAAAAATAATAAAATAACAGCAGGTAATAAAACATGATTTCTGTCTTCATGGAGTTTCTAGTCTGAATAATTTCATTGATCGCTGTGTCATTCATCTGTCAATCAGTTCTCCCAGTTTTGTCTGGCAGAGTCTACTAGGTGCTCATGAAATATGTACCAGTTTGTGAAGTGATGGGTTAGCAAAACAAAAATCTATTTAAGCATTTATATGCCTAATGAATTTTATTACCTGTCTTTCAAAAGTGGTGACACATCAGCAAGTTATGATAAAAAATAAAAATCCAGGCTGATATTCCTACCCCACCCTAATTTTTTTACTGTGTATTTAGCTCCTTACATTCCATATCTTTTGTTAAAGGTCTCCCACCACCCAACCATGATAGCTCTTGGCTTCATGTTCTTATAAATTTAGAAATAAGGTCTCCAAAATAGAAAATGGAGTTACTATGCAATATCAGACCACTTCTATTTTACTGCTGTGCTGTTCCGTCTTTGGCAGCATTTCAGATTTTGATGCTTTATCAGAAAACTGCATCTTGAAAATTCATGCAAGCCTGCCCAGACAGCCCATTTGGAATTCTTCCCTGATGTTTTGGAGTTCTCAGTTATTCATTTATCCCTTTGATATGTGATTTGGTTAGATACTTGGAATAAATTAGTAGTTTCCCTACTCCTTTCTTCATAGTAATGTCTAGAAAGAAAATTTGGGGGGCGGAAGGCCCAACATTTATCATGTTAAATGTGATGACCTTTGACCTGTACTATGCATTGTATCTCAGGAATTTTTTTTTCTTCAAATTTTGTGCCTTGTTTCTGTGGTACCTTGATGTAACTTTTCTTTATTAAGTGAAATCATTAGCAATTTTATTTGGATTCCAGAGACAACTTAGTTTTTTTTGAAAGTTTACTGGGTTTTTATAACAGCCAACTTTGGGAATTTTAGTAACTAATCTCTTAGTTTTTTTTCCTGACCCTTTAGTGGGAATGTATAAAAATGTGCATATTTACTCATGACATTTTAATGTCAGATAATTTTTAGCTCTTTGAGGGCTGGTGCTGTGTCTGTTTTGTTTGCCATAGTACCTCTCGGTGGAGCGCCTAGTTGGTACTCAAATATTAATTGAATGTATTCCTTAATTGAATGTATTCCTTAATTGAATGCTTAGTCTTGTGTACTGAGAAGTGCTCTTAGATTATTAGTTAATCTGGGATTATGATTAACTTTTGACTTTAAACAGTCTGCTTTTTTTTTTAAGTAATATTTCTACTGATCCTTCTCAGAGAGATGTTATGAAAATAAACATAAAGTAAAATAACCAAATGAAAGCCCTTTTATGAGAAAAAGATGATATTAGTATAAAGAGAAAGTCCCACTTATAAAAACTCAATACCCCTGCTTGCTGACATGTAAACTTTGGTGTCAAGGGAATAATTTTCTATAACTTCTGAGCAAAATATGATAGGGTATTTTTGTTAGGATAATGTTCAGTGGCATATAACAAAGAATCTTAAAATATCATTGACTTAAGATAGAAGTTTATTTCTTTGTACCTAAAAGGCAGTGGCTCTACCTACACAGTTGTCAGGGATTCAGGTTCCTTGCAGTACATAGCCCATGCTTTTCCTAGAGTTGACCTCTGCCTGTCCTCATCATCTAGATGATTGCTAGAGCCATAGCCATAACATCCACACTCCAGATAGCAGGATAGAAGAAAGGCCAAGGAAGAGTACACCTCTCTTAAAGTATGCTTCTCAGAAGTTGCGATGCAATACTCATCTCATTGGCCACATCTATCAGTAAGAAAGCATGGAGGATACAGTCTTTTAGTTATATGGCATTGTACTTAGCTAAATATCTGGTATCTTACTACTAAGGAAAAAGTAGAAAAAGGATAAGGGAGCAATTGACAGTCTCTCAGAGTGTGCAGACCTTGAAGTCATCCCAGTCATCCCAGCCACTACCTCTGTCTAATTGTGTGCCGTTAGGTTAACTAACCTCTCTGTGCTGTGTGTAACAGCTTCATCTGCCAAATGAAGACAACAGTACCTCAAAGGGATGGTTGTAAAGATTGAGTGAGAAGACACAAAATACCTAACAGCGTCCAGTACATATAAAAAAAAAAAAATTTTTTTTTTTTTTTTTTTTTTATAGTCAGGCAAAATAAGAATTTTATTTTCTTTATCTGAATTCTCTTTGGTAGTATCTTTAGGTATAGTAGAAACAGTAGAAAGATTTCAGAAAACCTGAATCCCAGTCCTGGCTCTGCTGTAGTGGCATCTTGGGCAGGTCTGTCTTTTAAAAGGGGGTAATATATTTCTGTGTCCCTCAGAGAATATTACGTACAGATTACATGAGAAAATGTATATGGAAAATATTTTGTGAAATGTAAATGGAGAACATTTTAAACCTCATCTGTATGCATTGTTTTGCCTTTGTCATTCATGTATTCTTTGTATGAAGAATGGAGTCTGTAGGCACTTACCTATTTTTATATTCTTAAGTGTTACCTTTCCGTACCTTCATTGCATTTTGTGTTTCTGTGTAAATATATTTTACCGTCATTTTTCTTTAGTCTTCTGATAAATGGACCATATTGAGTTTGTATAGGAAAATGGTTATACTCTTATTTTTCACCCCAGTCATGCGTATGGAAACCCTGGTGGTATAGTGGTGAAGTGCTATGGCTGCTTACCAAAAGGTCAGCAGTTCAGATCCACCAGGCACCCCTTGGAAACAGTCAGTATAAGTCAGAATCGACTCAATGGCAAGGGGTTTAATCATGTATATAGCTATCTTTTATTTTTTATGGATATTGGAAATGAAAGAGCTATCAGAAGTACAGAATAAGAATGAGTGTACCCTGGAAACTTTGGGAAAATAGTATGTTTGATCTGTATTTTATTTACTTGTTGTAAAATATATATAACCAAACATTTGCCATTTTAACTGTTCTTACGTGTACAGTTCAATTCAGTGACATTAATTACTTTCACCATGTTGTGCAACCATTACCACTGTTTCTAAATTTTTTTTAACAAAAACCCTTAAACAGTAGCTCCCCCACACACACATACCAATAAACTTTGGCCTCTATGGCTTTGCCTATTCTAGATATTTCATGTACTGGGCTCATATAGGAAACCCTGGTGGCATAGCGGTTAAGAGCTATGGCTGCCAACCAAAAGGTCGGCAGTTTGAATCCAGCAGGTGCTCCCTGGAAACTCTACGGGGCAGTTCTGCTCTGTCCTATAGGGTCGCTATGAGTTGGAATCGACTCGACGGCAGTGGGTTTGGTTTTTTTGGGTGGGCTCATATAATATTCATTCTTTTGTGTCTGACTTATTGCACTCAGCGTAGAGTTTTTAAGATTCATCCATGCCTTTGTTTGCTCTGTTTTTGAGGTATACTATTTCAAATATAAAGGCGGACTATGGCGACTGTTACACATTTCTTTTTTGTTAGTGCTATTTTTTTTTTTTTAAAGCCCTAGTGGCATTATGGTTAAGAGCTCCTCTGCAAACTAAATGATTGGCAGTTTGAATCCACCAGCTGCTCCTTGGAAACCCTTGGGGGCAGTTCTACCCTGTCCTATAGAATCACTATAAGTCAAAATCAACAGCAGGTTTGTTTTTTTTTTTTAAAGAAGTCATCTTTGATTAATATTTGGCTTTCTGCCCTTGTTTTCACCACATTCCAGCCTACTTTCAAGTTAATGTCGTAAAGAAAATGGCACTTAACACCAAAAGAGAGTGATACTATTTGAAGTGAAATCTTAGCTAAAGGATGTGACTGTGTAGGAATTAATAAGGGGACAGTCATTTACTGGGGAGCATAATTAGTGGATAATGGGGTAACTAAAAAAAAACTAAACAATTTTTAAACAACAACAAAAAAAAACAAATGGGGTAACTAGGCTAACTCAAGTATTTGGTTCTTAAACTCTTCTCCGAAATTTTCCTCTTATCATTCATTAATTTCCTGTTGCATTAGTGAGATCTGGAAACCCTGGTGGTGTAGTGGTTAAGTGCTATGGCTGCAAACCAAAAGGTCAGCAGTTCAAATCCACCAGGCGCGCTCCTTGGCAGCTCTTATGGGTCAGTTCTACTCTGTCCTATAGGGTCGCTATGAGTTCGAATCGACTCCATGGCAATGGATTGGTAAGATCTACAAAGTTTTTTTTTTCACCCCCCAAGGGGTGCCTCTCTTTTTTTCCCATCCTTATTAATGCCTTTACCCCTCTAGCTCTTACTTATTCCCCATTCTCACTTCTCTTTTAACAGTCATTCAGATCTACTTCTAATAGACTTTTTGGTAGAGTAAGGGAAAGAAAAGGGGAGAATTTCACACGTGTCAAATTCTGGTTTGTTTTACGGGTTGAAAAGAATTGCAGGCATTAGGATTTGTTGAGAAAGAAAATTGATCCTTGCCTAAAGCTTGAAGTGTTATAAAGTTGGTGTTAAAAGGTACAGTTTTCATTAAGTCAGTTAATAGACCTGTGATTTGGAGGGAGAATCATAGAACTTAAATCTTTTGAAATTCAAGTTTTGTGACTTATTATTTTTAAATGTATCTGTGATTTGTTCGCTGAATCCAGGGGTGAAATTGAAGAAATTAATTAAAAATATATATATATATATTATTGTGGTAAAAATATATGTAACAAACATTTGCCAGTTAAGCAATTTTTACATGTACAATTCAGTGACATTGGTTAAATTCATTATGTGGTCCAACTACTACCACTATCCTGTCCCAAATTATTCTACCACCATTAACAAACAGTGCTACCAAAGCAGTGACTTCCCCTTCTCCTTTCCCTCCTACCTCTGGTAACCACTAATAAACTTTGGTTTCTGTACATTTGCCTTTTTCACATAAGTAGGATCATACAGTATTTGTCCTTTTGTGACTGACATTTTACTCAGCATAATGTTTTCAGGGTTCATCCATGTTGTAGCATGTGTCAGGACTTTTATTTCTCTTTACAGCTGAGTAATACTCATAGCCCCTTTCTTGATTTAGGCTCTCATCTTCTTCCACTAGATTAAAAAAAAAAAAAAAAAAAACTTTTGGTAAATCTCTTTGGACTCTAGTTCCCTAACGTGTAAAAATGATGACTGTAATACCTGAGGTTTGAGATAGTGTATGTAAAAGTGCTCAGTAAATTAGTTCAGTATCTGAATATTGGTAAATGTATATAATTGTTAAGCATTTACATTGTGCTGCTATGAAATGGCATGTAATCTAGAAATGCTTGATTCTGAGGATACATATACAAGAAGATATAATTCTTATCTGTAATATGATTAGATTTTAGTAAGAAAATAGGCCTAGGACACGTTTCAAACTTGAGTAATAAAGAGAAAAGAAAAAAAAAGTTCATGGCCTTCTGGATAGATCTATGGACCCTTGTTTGAGAAACACTGACTTAAACTAGTTTTATGCTGTAAACATGAATTCAGTTATGATTTACGTGTGTAAAAGAGAAATCATACTTATAATGAGTAGAATCGTTAAAGAAATGCAAACACAGAACCAAACTTTAAGAACTCATCGTATGATAGTGGTAGACCCTAGTTAAAAAAAAAAAAAAAGTTACAATATAGTGTGATAATGGATAGAATATAAGTATAATAAAATAATGTAGACTCATGGAGGAAGAATGACTTTAGGAGTCAGGGAAAACTTAACAGATGTGTTAACATTTGAGCCCAGGGTTCAGTAGGTAGGTAGGTCTGGAATTATATAGTCCATGCCTCTTTTTGCCTGAGAGACTACAGTATGTTCAGAAAATCGGAAGTGTGAGAGTAGAGAGATGAGTTTGAAGGCTTTTATGGTATTCTTTATGCACTGAAGATGGAGAGAAAAGGAAAATTCAAGAGATGTTTAGGAGATAGCAGTGTGTGTGTGGTGTGTATAACTAATGGGGGATAGAAGTCAAAAACTATGCCCAGGTTTCTGGATTGAGTGCTTAGTAGTGGCCTTAATTGGGTTGGGGCTACAGGTGCCAATGCAGGTATGTGACTAAAGATAAGTTCAACCTTTTTTACGTGCTCAAATTGAGGTAACGTTGGGTGGCATTTCATCTAGGGAGACCTAGTAGGTACATGGGAACCCTGGTGGTATAGTGGTTAAGTGCTATGGCTGCTAACCGAGGGGTCTGCGGTTTGAACCCCCCAGGCACTCCTTGGAAACTGGGGGATTCTGCTCTGTCCTATAGGGTTGCGATGACTAGTAGGTACATTGATAAAAAAAAAAAAATACTGGGTCTGAAATTCAGTAAAGAGCTCCTGGTTGGAAAGAGATATTTAGTGGGTAAATGATATATTCAGGTTTCAGTGGCAATAGTTGAAACCTGGGTCAGGATGACATTTCTAGAGAGAGGAGAGAAGGACTTAGAAATGAACCCCTGGGGATTATGTGCAGAAGAGGAGCAGTCAGGAGAAATGCCTCATTGACAAGGAGGCTGTGAAGGAGTGCCTAGAACTCAAAGATACACCAGTTTGTTATTTTTCCACAAATTTGCTCCAACTCTAGGATTCCCCATCCAAGAGTAAATGATATTGAAAGTATGTTTGTAGTAATTGCCAAGTGGAATAAAATCTAGTTTGTATATTAAAAATACAAAGTATATATATTTTTTCTTCTCTGACCTTTTATCTTTTTTTTCGGTCTTTGAATTCTGAGTTCATATGCTATGTTTTATCTGGAAAAAAAAAATTTTTTTTTCCTAATACTAAGAGGTACTTTAATAGCTCCAGGTGGTAGATTGTGATTTTGCTTTTGCCCTAATGCAATAATTACCATTGGGAAGGGACCACACATAAAAAATGAAGGGGAGAAAAAGGTGCCTTCAAGCTTTTAACTTTTCTTTTTTTATTCTGGAATATGATGTAAATCTTTTTACTATCTCATTTTTCTACAGAGAAGATTAGATTGGTATATCCTTTAGAAATTCTAAATAATGTATTACAAGGTTTTGATTCTAAACATTGAGCTTTTCCTTTGTTTATAAATTACAGAAACTTGACCTTACAAGAAAAAGGATATTCACTTTTAGATCCTAAGAATCTTTACTTGAAATATTTTGTAAGGTAGAAAAATAAATTATCCTTAGGGTTGTTCTAATGTTAGAATTAACACCAAAGTTTGGGGAAGTAACTAAAGTAGTACTTTCTAAATACTATTTTTATTTAAGAATCTGGGAAATCAAGCAGTGAAACTAATAGTCTGTTCATTCCTGTGTCAGAGGTGAATGAAGAATTTTATTTATGATTACCAGCTTTTTAGTTAGCTTTGCCTAGACTATTCAAAGACAGTGATGTCTTCTATTGGTATGCCTATCCAGAAGTTTGCATGGGTAGATAATCTCACATAAAAGTAAATTCTCTTTACAGAATTTCTCTATTTTAAAAGAGCTACTCTACCAGTTTACCTGTAGCTTTTATTTAGCATTTGATGTTTATACATTATTTTTCTAGATACGCTAGAAAAATAAATAGAAGATGGGAGTTAGTTGACCTGAGTTTACATTCTAATAGAGGAAATACAATATTCCCCTATGTATGTGGAGATTTGCAAACACATTTACCTGACACTGCTGGAGAATAAAGTATTTCCTTATAAATAAATCTCTTATTGGGTAACCGAAGCTTAGCCTTTAAGTGTCAGAAAAATAACCATTTTACAT
This sequence comes from Loxodonta africana, assembly GCF_030014295.1. Lineage (NCBI taxonomy): Eukaryota > Metazoa > Chordata > Mammalia > Proboscidea > Elephantidae > Loxodonta > Loxodonta africana. The sequence goes on along the minus strand of NC_087345.1, from coordinate 131,375,733 downwards.
GGGACTCTTTCCTGCCTTCTGAAGAGTGACAATAAGTGACTTGATTTGTAAACTTTTCACTTAAAACACAATCAAAATTTAAAGAAAAAAAAGAGTAACTATCATTTGACCTTTTCTGTAAACACTGAGGATTTATCGGCATACATTTGGGCTCTTGTTTATAAATTTACAGCTGTGTGATTGACTTCTCAGCTCTTTTGGTTTTTCTTTTTTTCTTGATGGGTTGGGAATTTTTTTTTTTTCCAGATGTGAGACATAGAAAAGTAGATGTCTTAGAATTTAAAGAAAAAATAAAAATACTCCGTTAAGGACATGCTATTCTCTGACTGAAATCAATTTTAATGAATGGGCCGGGGCTGGTAATTTAAATGCCTTTTCCTCGTTTTCCGATCACTTGATTAAAGTTACTGTGTCAGTGACTCTTCAGCATTGATGTTCACACATTTTTTCTATATGCCTATAAATACATTTATAATAAAATGTACATACCTATAGCAAAACAGAGGAGCCCTGGTAGCACAGTGGTTAAATCGCTTGGCTGCCAACTGAAAGGTCGGTGATTCGAACCCACCGGTTACTCTGAGGGAGGAAGATGTGGCAGCCTGCTTCCGTAGATTTACAGCCTCAGAAACCCTTATGGGGCAGATAGTTCTACTTTGTCCTGTAGGGTCACTATGAGTCAAAATCGACTTGACAGCAATGGGTTTGGTTTTGGTTTATAGCAAAATAAAGAAATTGAATATAAAACTAACTACAGAGGCAGAAATATACATAATTGGGGTTTCTAGTGATTGGAGAATCTCAGTTATTTCATATCAAGAAGAGATTTGCATTTTTTTAAAAATACCAATGGAAAGGAGGTGGATCAAAGTATATTCCTAGACTATAATATAGGGAATGGCATTGAACATTTCTGCTAATAAGTGACATACTGTGATTTATTAAGCTGTAGTTCCAGCCTAATGGAGAAATTCTGTTTCAACAGAGATTGTCATTTTCCATATTTTTAGTGGTATGAAATTTTTTAATTTGAATGAAGGGGAAAACGGGCATAATTACGCTTTACTTGCCTTTCTCTGTTTGTATAGTTAGTATATAATAATCGCATTTATTTGTGTAAAACCCAAAAATTAAGTAGATTTCTCGATTATTTTATATGTGTATTTTCTCTCCCATCTAGAGTTCACGTTCAGGAGGAAATAACCCAGGAAGAAGAAGAAAAAGCAGATCAAGATGTGTAGCTCTGTGGCTGCGAAGTTGTGGTTTTTGACAGATCGTCGCATCAGGGAAGACTACCCCCAAAAAGAGATCTTAAGAGCACTGAAGGCCAAATGTTGTGAGGAAGAACTGGACTTTAGGGCTGTTGTGATGGATGAGGTGGTGTTGACAATCGAGCAAGGGAATCTGGGTAAGACTATACTAAGTAGTCTGTACATTTTTGCTTAGGAAGGCCTACAGTGAATATGCATGTTTTAGGAATAATTAGGACAAAAAAAAAAAAAAAAGGAGTCTTTAATAATAGCCTTGTCCTTGCTAAGTATTATCTTAGTTAGATTTTATGGAAAAAATGAAAACACTAGGAAAGGAAATCTTTTTTTTTTTTTTTTTTTTTACTATTTAGGAAATAACTGCAAGGTAAATTAAAGATAACCTACTAGCGTTCTTACATTTCCACTGTTTATAAGGTACTCCTAAGGGAAGAAGTTAAATCCACCAGCTTCTCCTTGGATCCCCATGGGGCAGTTCTACTCTGTCCTATAGGGTCACTATGAGTCAGAATTGACTCGACAGCAACAAGTTAAGGGAATTTGTGCTTTATGGGGTCCTATTAGTACATTGTTTAAAATCCGTGTGTGATTAATTTTTTAAATACTAATACAATTTGTTACGGTAAAAATGTCCTAATGATTTGACTGTTATTGGCATTAGTATTTCTAGCATTTCATTCTTGTTTCAGACTTACAAAAGGAAGCCATCCTGGAAAAGTAGATATTTTTTAGAATTGAGTCTCTAAATCATTGCATTGGAAAATTACAACTTGTTACAGCTAAATTGATCATGTTTGTTAGGGGACAGTATATGGTGGCATGTAAGTGGAATTTTTGATTGGGTTTCAGAAAATACTTCCTAATTGAGTGATAGTATTGTATAAGAATCTAAGACAAAGTCCATTCTAGATCACTTGCTTGGCGATTGTGGAATCATAATGAGGCCACATGATTTAATTTCCACATCGTTAGGATGAAGAGTAACAGTTATTGTGAGAATTAATGACATGCAAAATATAATATCTAGCTTTTATCTGATAACCCACTGCGATCGATTCCAACTCCTAGCAACCCTGTGTAACAGTAGAACTGCCCCGTAGGGTTTCAAGGCTGTAAATCTTTATGGAAGCAGACTGCTACATCTTTCTCCCGTGAAGCAGCCAATGGATTCAAACTGCCTGCCTTCTGGTTAGCAGCGGAGTTAACATGTATGCCACCAGGGCTCCTTTTTATCTGAATAAAAAAAAAAAAAAATCAAACCTGTTGCCGTAGAGGCAATTCCAACTCATAGTGTGACCCTATACGCATAGAGTGGAACTACCGACCTTCTGATTAGCAGCTGTGGCTCTTAACCACTACACCGCAAGAGTTTCCTTTTATCTGACAGTGTAGAATAGTTTTATTCATAGACTAGTTGATAGATCCAAACTCTTGCCTGATTAAGAAAATGTTACTATAGATTAAGTAAGTAGAGTCTCTAAGCAAATAAATCACTTTCTGTCCTCTTAAAACATTTCCTTCTTAGTACCTTTCAGCAGTTATTGTTGCTTTAGAAATGTTTCTAAGTTGTTTGACCTTAGTACTCTTATTTTCATGAATGTAGTTCTCGACCTTTCTAAGGATGATTCTCACTATTTTATTTTCAGTCTAGTTCTCTTTCCTAATATATCTGCCTGGGCCAAATGCCTGGTTATTTAGATTCAGAAGATCTGGGTAGAGCCTGCTTCATTCTTTCATGAAATCTTATTTGACCACTTACTATGTATGTGTTAATTATTGGTTTGGTGTGCAGAATTAGACATGGCCCCTTCTTAAATGATAAGATCAGCATTAACCAAATGATCACACAAATAAGTATAAAATTATTATAAATATGGTAAGTTATGACTAAAAAGTTACCGATGAAAAAGAACGGATGCCACTTGCACTCCTCTCGCACCTGTGACAGAATCGCTGATCAAATCAAGGTAAATCCAGTATCCACTTATAACATTTTCTGCTTTATCGCATGTACACCTATTGTTGAAATGGGAATAAGAAACTCAGATGTTTTATTGTGTTAGATGCCACGGTCTTAAGTCTCCATGAGAAGAGACATAAACCAATGTGGCACATTAGCTTATTCAACCCCATTCCCACAGGCTTCTGGTTTATGTTGCTGTGTCTTAGAGGTTAGAAAACCAAAGGTTGCATTTCTGAGATTGTACAACAATGAATATATTAAAAGCCATCGTTGTACACTTTAACTGGGTGAATTTCTATGTTTATGTTACGTGAAAAAAGTTACCCATTATCCATGCAGTCATGTTCTCACAATCTAGTAGAGGAGACAGTATAGTAATAAATGAGTAGTGAAAGGCATAGAGGTTCTTTCACTCTCCTTATTTATTACTTCTGTCTGTATCTCAGTATTCGTGCAACTGCTCTTTCTAGCGCCTCTTCAGATCTTTCTAACTTTAATATTAACCGTTTCTGTTAATAACATCATCTCCCCAACTCAAGTTTTTGAAACCTTGGGAGTCATTTTGCTTCTTGCTTCAACCGTACCTTCAAATGTAATGTTGTTAAAGGCTTGCCTATTCTGCTTTCAATATATCTGACAATGCATCCTTATCTCTATTCTCAATACCACGAATAAAGTGGAAGTCTGTTATAGGGCTTGCCTACATTATTACAGTAGCTTCTAAATTTGTTTTCACCTTTAACTCATCTTCTATCATTGTAGTCAAATTAATCTTTCAGATCACAGCTCTAATTATGACATTTGACTCTCCAAATCCTCTTTTTCTACCTGCTACTTAAAGTAATGGTCTGTAAGCTTTTTCACCGAGTACTATCATCAGTTAAAACATTTACCCCAATAATATGCTTCTGTTGTTGTTGTTAATTAGTGTGTGTCAGTTTGTTGCTTGCCTTTGTTCAGTTTCCAGAGATGTGAAATAGAATTTTAAACAAATTTGTCCAGTCTTAATGCTTGTCTTTATGAGTCAGGATTTGTCAGCCTCTTCATGGTGACATAGTTGGAAGTCCCTAGTTATTCCTTTTAAAGAGTTCCATTGTTACTTTTGTTTGGACTATTGAATAGCCTTTGAACTTGCCATCATATCTCTGTTCTTTCTTCTTTTAGTACCTACAGTATATTTGATGTCAGATGAGTGTTCCTCAACTCTGTAGTCATAATTATGTGTTTTTATAACTCAGAAGCTTTTAATGGTACTTTCTTGCTCACAAAATTAAGTGTGTGCCTCTTGGTCTGGCCAACATCTTTTCCAACCTCGTGTCTCACACCTCTTAAAACACCTCTTGTTCCATCCCAATTAAACTATTTGATTCTAAATGTAGTCCGTGCTGGATTGAGATACAGATAAGAACAATTGCAACTTTGGAATCATGCAAGGATGCATTTGTTAATTGGATAAGAATTCCTGAATATCCCCCTCTCTCATTTATTGTGCCAGCAATAAAGATTAGTTCCTGATGATTCTTCCATGTCCTTTTTTTTTTGGTGACTTCCTTTTCTTAATTGGCATCCCTTTTTCAGGATCTGGGTTGGCGTTAAGTGTATGAAAATCAGAAAGGAAACTAGGGGTCTTGAGGAATATCTCTGAAGGATGAGAGCAAACCAAGAACCATAGGTATAGAAAACTTTTGCAGTTTTTACTTTAGTAGTGATGATTGATTGGCATATTCTCTTCTGGCTCTTTTTATTACTATAGGGTCAGTTGTAATGTCCCCATTTTTATTTCTGAAATTGGTTGTTTGTGACTTTTTCTTTATCAGTGTTGCTAAGGTTTTTGATCTTTTCAAAGATCCAACTTGTGGTTTCATTGAGTCTCTAATAATATTTTTCTGTTTATTTTGTTTATTTCTGCCATAATCTTTTTTTTTGGTTGTTGTTCAGATAGTTTGGGCTTACGTTGCTCCTCTTTCTAGCCCCTCAAGTTCTAAATTTAGGTTATTGATTTGAGGTCTTCCTGTTTTAGTGTAGGTGTTTACTGCTATAAATTTCCCAATTACCTAAATTTTTGTTTTTCTTGAAATTTATCCATTTCTTCTAGATATGAAATTGGTGTACAGTTTTTAATTGTATTCTGTTGTAATCCTTTTTATTTCTGTATGATCCATAGTAGTGTCTCCACATTTGTTTCTGATTTTAATTATTTGTCTCTTTTCTTCTTTGCCAGTCTAGCTAACTGTGTCAATTTTGTTCATCTTCAAAGAATCAATTTTTTAATTGAATTCTTAAACTTTTTTTTTACACAGAAAGATCATTCTATACATGTTCTGAATACTATTGACTTTCCCATTATCCAACATTTTGCATTTACAGTAGTAGTAAAAAAAAAAATGCACCATCTGACTATTTTGCACATTAATGACATGTCTGATGGTAATGAAGATAGCAGTGCAAGGCAAGAGTAACACTGGCTGTGATGGTTAAGGTTGGCTGGGCCATGATTTGCAGTGGTCTGGCAGTTATGTAATCATGTAATTTGGCAATTGGTTATGTAACAATGCAGTCATTCTACTTTTTGATATCTGGTGTGGTCAGCCTCCGTTTTAATACAATGCTGATTTTTGCATAGCAGCATGGTCTTTGGAACCTAAACATGTCAATAAGGTGTATATCAGGGACCGTGAGGCCTTTTGCTTTGTTATTTTTCTCTAATACTGCTTTGGCTATTTGGGATTTCTTTCCTTTCCATGTGAAGTTGGTTATTAGTTTTTCCATTTCAGTAAAGAATGTCGTTGGGATTTGTATTGGACTTGTATCTGTAGATTGCTTTAGGCAGAACTGACATTTTTGCTACATTTTCATCCATGAGCACAGGATGTCTTTCCGTTTTTGTAGGTCTCTTTTTGTCCCTCATCGTGTTTTGTAATTTTCATTGTTTAACTATTTGACTGTTTAACGGTCCTCTCTACTGTCTTTGTGAGTTACATTGGACTTAACTGTCTTTGTTGGTCAGACAAAATGCTTTATTCTTTTATTTTTTAATTGAAGTATAATTCATATAAGAAAAGGCATAAACCTTCAATGCTCAGTCTGTGAGTTTAGGCAATTATCTGTACTTGTGTAACAAATTGAGCATTTCTGTCACCCCAAAGAAGTTTTGTTACGCTCTTTTCTGGTCAATTACCCCACCTCCAGCAGCTAATGTTCTGATTTTTTTTTTTTTTTACACCAAGAATTAGGTTTGCCAATTCTTGAGCTTTATATGAGAGAAGCTAACAAGTTTTTGAGATTCGTGTTGTTATATTCATCAGTAATTCTCTTTTATTACTAAGTAGAATTTTGTTGTATGAATTTACTGCATTAACCATTCTCCTGTTGATGGACATTTGGGTTGTTTCCAGTTTGGGGCTGTGAATAAATCAGCCCTGAGCATTCTTGTACAAGTCTTTTAGAGGACACATATTTTTTTTCTCTTGGGAAAATGCCTACAAGTATTAGTGTGGATTTGCTTTGGTTTTGGTTTATGATTTAGAAATGTCATTAGGCCTGTTTGGTTTTCACAACTGGGTAAGGGGCTGCTACTGGCCTCTAGAGGATAGAGGCCAGGGATACTTGTAACCATTATATATAATGCATAGTACAGCCCCCCCCCGCCGCCAAAAATATTTAATTAGCTCAGAATGTCAGTTGTGCTGAGCTTGTGAAATCACAATTTATATCACCAATGTTGTATTGTTGGACATTTTCTTTTTCCTATGACAAATACTACTATAATTTTCTTAATGGTTTTGTCATTTTTTAGTATTGTAGTATTCTTTCCCATGAGCAAATATATGTAACAAAACACCTGGCATTTCAGCAATCTTCACATGTACATTTCAGTGGCATTAATCATGTTAATCATGTTTGTTTTGAGTATAACCATAGGATAAGTACTAGTTAATATTTTGGTCAAGAATATACTCATTTTAAATTTTAATGTATTTTTTCCAAAACTCTCATTAATATTGTATGAGTGCCTGAGAACAGCTAGTTTTAAGTATATAGTTGGTTTTCTAATAATTCAAAGTAGACCAGTGGTATTGCCTAATGAAAGCCTACAGGAAATCAATAAGTAAAATATAGGTAAGTATGATTTGTGATTATATCATTATATTGGTACTTCTGAAATCCTTGTAGGTATATACAACTTAGCATTTTCCCTGTATTTTTTTTTTTTTTTTACTTTTAATTGAAACGTTAGATAAGTAAAGGTAAGTTTCAGACCAGTTGTGTCTAAATAAAAACCCATTGTCCTCAAGTCACTTCTGACTCATATAGACCTTATAGGATAGAGTAGAACTGCCCCATAGGGTTTCCAAGGATCAGCTGGTGGATTCGAACTGCTGACCTTTTCGTTAGCAGCCAGTCTCTTAACTGCTGTGTCACCAGGGCTCCTCTGTCTAGTTACAGATTATTTTGAGTTTTGTTTGAATTCTTGAGTTTATACTATTACATACTTTATTTAGAAAACCAATTCTTGTTAAAAACAGAATCAAATGCACGTTTAAAAATCTTTATTCTGAGCATTACCACCCCCTTAACTTCTAGAATCTGTTGTTATTTCAAAGTGATGCGATGTGAAGTTGATCATAGTAAGTAGTATCTATCACCTACCAGCATAACTGTGAGTAGATATTGGGGGAGGGGGTTCTGTTATTAATGAACTTAATTTCTGAAATTGCTTTTCATCTCTGTCTACAAAAACTGAAGTAAGCCAAGATTTTAAATTCATATGGAGTAAAGAGTTTATTAAATTAAAATTGATTCAAAGGTCACTTACTGTGCACTGACATTTTGAAAGATGCAGTGTTAAGAGCTTTTAGACTTCCTAGATGACTGTAAAGCACAGTGTTATTGGTTATAATAGATGTACAAATAAGGTACTTGAAGTATACAAAGTAAGGGAAAATGGGGAAGCTTTGTGGAAAAGTTTGCATTCTACCAGGTGCTTATACAGTGAGTTGGACTTGGTGTTATGAGAAAGGAACAAAAAACTGTTCTAGGCAAGGAAAAAAGCTTGAATTCACCTTATAGAGAAGAAGAACCTGGAGGAAGAGTAACCTGATTCCTGACATTGCAGGAGTCTCATAAGAAATTTAAAGGTTTGAACTAGGGCAGCAGCAAAGGCAATAGTAGAGATTGGGCCAGTTTTGCTTGAAAGTCATTCAGAAACTAAATTATTGGCTTTGGTGACCTCCTGACTAAGAAGTGGGGGAGAAAGGAGTTGAAGGATATCTCAAGATCTTAACTTGAACAGTTGGGTGAAGGTTGTATGATTAATGTCAGGGATAAGAGGAGGAATAAATTTAAGCTGGTTTCAGAATATTCAGTTGGAGATTGCCAGGAGGGGTTGAAAAAATGAGTCTGGATCTCAGTAGACAGGTCAGGGCTAGCTAGCTATAGCCATGTAGAGTGTAAGTTTTGACAAGTGTTTAGAAATTTAGTGTTATTACTGTAGAAAGTGACAGTCTTGCAGGAAAGGGCTTATTTTTCCTTAAAGTATGTGTGTTTTGATAGGAATTGCGTGGATATATCCAGGGGAGAATGTCCAAGAGAACATGTAGTATGCTCTCAAGTCCTTTTTAAATGAAAAACATTAAAGTAATACACGTTCCATCTGACTAATTTTCAGACCTTGTTCTAAGGGGAGGCGTCATTTTTTGATATAAAAATTTCTAAAATTCGTCAGAAAAGGAACTTTAGGAATTATGCAGTTTTTCCCTCTTGCTCCCTGCCCCCCGTTTTAAAGGAAAAAAAAATCTTGCCCAACTTCCACATTGTCTAATTAGCATTTTAAAAAATGCTAATGTATTTTTTTTCTTGGTATAGTAGAAATGTTGAAGCCCACTGAATGTGTATTTGAATCCTAGCTTTTCTAGTTGTGAGACTTTGGTTGAGTTACTTAACCCCTTCTCAGCTCAGTTTCTCAACAGGGATGGTAATATCTACACACATAGTGAAGTAGTTCATTAATTTTTTTAGAGGTGTTAGGTGCCATTGAGTCAGTTCTGACTCAGTGACCCTATATACAATGGAACAAAACTGCCCAGTCCTGCACCATCCCCATAATCGTTGCTATGTTTGAGCCCATTGTTGGAGCCACTGTGTCCATCCATTTTGTTGAGGGTCTTCCTCCTTTTTACTCTACTTTATCGAGCATGATGTCCTTGTCCAGGAACTGGTTCAGCCTCATAGTATGCTCCAAGTACATGAGATGAAGCCTTACCATCCTTGCTTCTAAGGAGCAATCCTGGCTGTACTTCTAGGACAGATGTGTTCATTCTTCTGATAATCCATGGTGTAGTCAGTATTCTTCACCAACACCATAACTGAGTGACTTATCCAACACTCATCTGTCAAAGTTTGTCCTACTGTGGTGGCTTGCATGTTACTATGATTCTAGAAGCTTTGGCACTGGTGTTTCAAATACGAGCAGGGTCACCCTTGCTGAACAGATTTCAGCAGAGCTTCCAGACTAAGTAAAATAGATTAGGAAGAAGGACCTGGAAGTCTGCTTCCGAAAAAATTGGCCAGTGAAAACCTTATGAATAGCAGCGGAACATTGTCTTTTTAGAGTAGACATTTAAAAATATTTTTTTCCCAGGCTCTTACTTCTCTTCTGTGATATTAGTAATCTGATTGTGGCATTTTGTCCTTTGGAGCTTATCAAGCCTTGTATCATATAAGTAATATGATAGGGGTTCATAGAAATAGGAGCAAATACTTGGATATGTGTATTACAGTAATAATAAATGGTTTTTTTTTTTTTTTTTTAGAAAATCTGAGAAATACAACAGTAAAGAAGGAAAAAAATAAGTTAATAAATGCAGAGTGCTTAGATAGTGCCTGGTGCATATCCTCAGATGTTAAGATACTTTTGACACTTGAAGCAAACATTTAGGTTAGGTTGCTTCTTTTTTTTTTCCTTTTTTACTGTTCAGTTATCTGCTGTGAACTTTTGTATTGTTTATACTACTGATTTTTTTTTTCCTTAGAGCAAATTTGTAAGTGGAATTGCTGAGTCAGTGTATAAATAGTTTCATGGAGTTCTTTTGATAAGTTTACTAAATTGATTTCCAGAAAGGTTGTATAATTTATATTTCCACTGCCAGAAAATTAGTGCCTGTTCCCCTACCTCCATTAACCCTTATTACATACATATAAAAATCTTTTTTAGTTTAGTATATCTATTTCATTACCTCTATGGAATCAAACCTGTATTTGGACTAGATGTGAGTTCCTTTAGTAGTACTAGCTATAAGTTTAAAAAATCATGGATGTTGGGTTTTTTTTTTTTTTTGATGGCCTTCTGGTTTAGATAAATCACATTTTACTTCATAGTATGAGATGTTTTTTCAAAGTTATTTTAGTATTTTTTCATTGGCTCAACACACAGGAACTAGGAAGGAGTTAAATTTTATTCCAAATTATTTTATAAAAACCTATATTTATTTATTTAAAATGAAAAGCATCTTACCACCAGATGGAGAAAGTAATAAATGCCAAGAAGCAAACTGAATTATGCATTCCCTGTTCCAGTTAACAATTGGTTAAAACTTTTGGAATTCTTTGTTGTCCTTTCATGAGCCTTGATGTCAGCAAAGCACAGAATACATTAAGGAGCCAGAAATTCAGTGGGGGAAAGAGAAGAATGAAGTAGTTTGCCTGTATCTGTCATCCTCTGGACTATATTTCTGAAGTTACGTCTAGTAGGGAATAAGAAAAACTGCCCTAATTGCTCATTTGTGCATAGAAAATCTGAAGGTCAAATAAAAAATACTCATTTTCCTTGGTCAAAGGGCTTCAGAATGTTTGGTAATGATGTAAACTATGGAGTATTGGTGCTTACTACCTCTGCTATTTGTCAGCCAAACTTTAAAAAAATTAAAAAATACAAGTACCAAGGGATTAAGCTTAAACAAAGGGAAGTTTTGCTGAGTATGTGAGATACATAATTAGCTGTTGATGTGCAGCACCAGTTAAGGAACTTGATTTATCTGCATGTTAAATCAATCTGCATTTTAGTTTTCAAACTCTTTTTCCTTCTTTTTGTTTAATGAAGTATTTAGAAAGGTGATTATGGATTTCATAGTTTTTATTGTTCATATTAGGTATCCCTGGGTGGTGTGCAAATGGTTTGCACTTGGCTAGTAACCTAAAGGTTGGCTCATTTGAGCCCACCCATTGGAGCCATGGAAGAAGGATCTGGAAATCTGCTTCCATAAAGATTACAGCCAAGAACACTGAAGCAATTCTAGTCTGTAATGGGGTCGCCATGAGTCAGAATCGATGACAACAGGTTTTTGGGTTTTTATTGGCCCTATTATCCATCTCTTCAGTGGAATAGGCTGGCTGATTTTGTTTCAACTGAAAGATTTATTCCTCAAATGGTAGTAGTGTTTCCTGCCTTAGAGATAAAAACAATTGTTGATTCTCTGTTTTAGCTTTAAAGATTGGCCTAATTTTAAAAGGCTACATGGTCTGTGCTTGGTAACATTTTATTGGTTTTATAATGTAATATTCAAGAATGTTGGGTAATTCCTCTCTTCAGTCAGTTAAAATGAGTATATTAGCCTTGCTTTCCCTTCTCTTTTTAAAAATAATTTCAGATTTATAGAAGAATTGCAAGAATAGTAGAAAGAACTTCTGTATTCATATTGCTTAGCTTCACCAGTTGTCATGTTGCTTTCCTACTTCTACGATTGATTCTCATTGTTTGTGGTAGCTCTGTAAAGTTGCCATTAACACTGAATTAGTGAATACTGAGCCTTTGTTCCTACAGGAAAACACATGCTTAGGTTCCTGCGAGCTCTGTTCCAAACAATTTTGTTAAGTAATCTATACATAATCTTTGTATAATATGTGTTTCTGTTTAAAGACACCTTATTTAATATACATTTCTTAGAAATAATTACAAGCAATATTTCTTTACGTAAAGAAGTGAAAACACTAACATGTTATTGACCCTGGGTCAACAAAAACAAACCAGCCCATTGCCATCCAGTCAGTTCTGACTCATAGCGACCCTATGGTAAGGTGACTGTAAATTTTTTTGTTTTTCAGTTTCATGACAGTGCTTTCCACTACATTTTTAAATTGGTTGTCATCTCATGAATCTACAAATTAAGCCACTTTCCCATCTTCTCAGTATCTTCATCATGCACTAAGATGTTACTTTAGCATTTTCTGGGATAGCCTCATATGCCGATTGGTGAATTTCCTCTTCCTTGCTCCGAATGTCAGGTATTTGTAATTCATTAACATTGAGCTCACAGTGAACAGCAGTGTAACTCATTCCTGAACAAAGCTTATCTAACGTATTTTCTTTGTAAGGCTCATCACACTCTTCTTTGACTTAGGATCACTAGCCCCCACTTCCGTACTGTGCTTGGAGGACACCTTGAACAGCAGATTTACCAAAAAAAAGTACAAAAGAGTGGCATTAAACAGACTGCAAAAAGGACATTTGTTTACAGTATGAGAACTGAAACAAGAAGGCATAGCATTGCTTTATTTGATATCAGCTGGGAAACGTGCCATCCTGTCAACTCAAATTTTTTGCTGATCTGCACAGTCCACAAATGCACGCAAGTACTGATTTGGGGGCTACAAATAAATTTTAGCAAGTAGGCGAATTCACAGATATGGAATCCACAAATAATGAAAGATATACTCAGACCAACCCAACCCAGCTGCAAACTGCAACCCCGAATCCTTGGATGACAAGGTCCCCACTGCCTGCCCTGGCACCAGCCATTCGCTCGAGGAACATGGACCATGGGCTGTTGTCACCTCCACCATTGTGGGGACTGAGGAGTGGGGGATGATAACTGGTCGGTGCATGTGGCTCACATATACAGGATCAGCAACAGCCTTTATCTTCATCTGGTACTTCCCTTGCTTGGTTTCAGTGTCTGATTGAGTTCCAAAATAGTTGGTGTCAGTTACTCTTTCTAGTTCGGTTGTTTTGGTGGACAGACTCACCTGTGCTATTTTCCTACTCCCGCCATTTGCCAGCCATTTTGCCGGCAGTCACTCAGATTGTTTTAATTTTCATGTTAATTATATGAGGATTGGCTCATGCTGAGTCACTTTCTGCTCAATCTTTGGGAAACTAGGACTGTGATCCCAACCCAGCTGGACAATGAAATTTGCAATTGGCTATTTTCTTAAGAATATATGTATTAAAAATAAGACGTGGAACATAATTATTCTAAGGAAAAACCTCCAGTGTTTTAGATCACCAAGAATTTTTTTTTGTTTTTCTCCTATGTATTCAGGTCTCTTCCCCTCCATTCCCTCTATCAAACCACCAGGAGCTTCGGTTATATTTACTTGCGTGCTAAATCCATCTGCATTTTGGTTCTTAAGACACTTGAATGAAACTTTATCTTCCCTGCCAGCAGCAAATGACTATGCCTGTGTTATCAGAGTGAACGCCTGTCCCTTTCCAAAATAATTCAGGAAAATGAAGGAATTGCATTAGTTGTGTCTCCTAATGCTTCAAGCTCTTTCAGACTTAGGATAAAATTTCTCTTGGAAGTAGCTGTAGTCTTATATGGGAGGTTGACTATTATGGATTAGGATCTAGTTGTATGAATAAAAGTTATTTTGATAAATTAGACTACTGACCTCCAGTACACTGATGGTTAGAAGTGGTAATTAGTGCACATACTTGTCTTACACCTGATCTGAAAGGAAATGTTCTGATTTTGTTTCAAATACTAAGCATGATGTTTAGCGTAGGTTTTTTTTTTTTTTTTTTAATACCAGTTACCAGGTTAGGCAAAATTTTCTCTGCCTAGTAAACTAAGAGGTATTTCTCTTAAACCACACACATACAGTCCCTGGATTAAGAGCAAGTTCAATTCCTAAGTCTGTCTTTAAGTCAAATTTGTATGTAAATCGGAACAGTTAAGTACGATTCATACCTAACATCAGTCAAATGTTTGTCTTAGTGTATTAAAAAAAAAAAGTATGTAGTGTACCTTTATGTGCATAAAAGACATTAAAGAAACACCTCCAGATACACTAAAACATCTTTAACATAATAAGATAGTAATGTTTTGATGTGTGTCCCAAAGTAGCACCGGTTTGTTATTACAAACCATTGTGTGTACCTCGAATTTTTAATACATAGTCCCTCCTTCATCTGTGGGAGATACGTTCCAAGATCCCCCGTGGATGCCTGCAGCTGTGGATAGTACTGAACCCTATCTATACTATGTTTTGATTTATACATACATACCTATGATAAAATTAAATTTATAAATTGGGCACAGTAAGACATGAACAACAAAAACTAATAATAAAATAGAACAAATTACAACAATATACTGTAATAAAAGTTATGTGAATGTGGTCCCTGGGTGGCACAAAGTGGGAAGGCATGAGCTTTCACTACGCTACTCATTTAACATAAAAAGCTTCATAAAAGCAAGACTTTATCCTAAGTAAGCAAAATAGAACTATCTTTATCTCTAAAAATGAAACTTTCATGTATTAAATATCAAATAAACCAGATGGATTTGGTTGGAGAGGGGATAAAAAAAGTACTTCTCAAGTTGTATTGCCAGTAACAGATATTACTTGTGTCATCAACCTACCTCACCCTACCATTGTGAGCTGACAGCGATTGATAAGCTCTAACAGTTATTAAGTCGTTACTGTGTACCAGTCACTTACTAAGCGACTTTACATGCATTTATTTTTTTCCTATCATCCTCAAAATTTCTCAGAAGGAGTTAGGACTTTCTTCTAAGGTGGCTCATCTTACCTTAAGATAGGTCTTCAACAAAATTTTTGAACGAGTAAGAAAAAAATGGATGGATGAACGGGTGAACCTCTTAAGGTTATTTTGTGTGGTTACCACTTTTTATTTCATAAAGTATTTCTCCTGATCCAATTTTTATTTGACTGGTAGAAAAGCAAAAGAGAATACTCAAACACGATAAAAGAAGCTGTGCAGTCATATTACCTTGAATAAAAATGCTTTTAAAATGAAGTAGTCATAATCTGATTGCATGTTTGCTTGCTTTCTATTATCCTTTCTCCCTTTTTTTTTTTTAAACACATGACTGTCAGCTGCAATGCAGCAGTGCTGAATGATAATAAGGTGAGCTGTCACAGCAGCCTTCCTTTTGTTTCTTTCTCTACTACTGATAAAGCATCTGGGGAAGGAATTCTTTTCATTTCTCGTCATTCCCAAAAGAACATGCCTTTGAAGATTAAAAATGTTGTCTCTACCTGGGCTGAATAGATAAGACTTGGAAACAAGATATTAAGAAATTAGAGCAGAAAGGATTACTGAGGATGTTAAAGGGTGATATTTTGGAAACCCTGGTTCGTAGTGGTTAAGTGCTACAGCTGCTAACCAAGACGCTGGCAGTTCAGATCCACCAGGTGCTCCTTGGAAACTATTGGGCAGTTCTACTCTGTCCTATAGGGCTACTATGAGTCGGAATCCACTCGACGGCAGTGGGTTTTTATTTTGGTAGAAAACAAAGTATTGTTAGGAAGCAGCTAAGCAGATGTGAAAGGCATATTCTTATAAAAATATAATCTTACAATTTTTGATGTTTCGAAATTGGTCGTTATAAGAGGAGCCTTAATAAAGACTTTTGTAATGTTTTGTGTAACTCTTGAGAATTATCGACCCTCAATACCATAAATCCTTATTGTTAATTGTCCTGTTCTCTTCAAAGTTTAGATAAGTACTTTTCCTCCTTTGTCTTTGATTTGTTTAGGACCTGGTAGGAGGGAAAAAGCCACTGATTAAAAAAAAAAAAGGGTCTAAGGGAGCAGTCTGATGTGTAAGATATAAAGGACAGATTGGCATTTATGGGAGGCATCAGTTCAATGTGACTCAGACTTTTTTGCTGCAGTTTTTATTAATGTTCTGGAGCATATTATTTAGAAAATAGATTTATAATTTGAGTGTCTTAAAACGTTCAGAGTTAATCATTTTTGGAATTTGATTCTTGAGAATTGATGTGCATAAAATAACATTGTTGATACTGAATTAAATAGCTTTGTCAGTTAAATAATGAGTCAGTTTTCTAGAGCAAAACAACTGAATATTTGTTATGTGGATTTAGCTCGGAGTAGGCAAATCAGAAGAAGCTGTGAATCTCTTAACACTGCATTTTGTTTTTTTCCAGCTAGATCTTACAGTCTGAGAAAGAAGGTGTTCTACTCCTAGATTTGGTTCTGATTATTACCTTTAGCAAATTGTTTTAACCTTTAGTCTGACTTTCCTCTCTCTATCTTCAGGATAAACTAATGTAAATGATTATAGTGGAGTAATAACAATGGCAAAGGGAAATGGGGCAGTGCAGGAACAGTAAATGGGCTTTTATTGTTGGTGATAGAAAGGATTCCGAGAAACTATAAAAACCAAAATGACCAGCATCAGTTTTCTTTAGATAATACTCAGAAATTTGATGTGATCTCTTGATTCTTTTGCCTACCCTACCCCCAACCTCCAGAATTTATTAAAAATTTTAAGCAAATAGAATCACGATCAGCTATATACTTGTTAAGGAGCCCAAGTGGTGTGGTGGTTAAAAATGCTCCGTTGCTAACCAAGAGGTTGGCGGTTCGAACCCATCAGCTGCTACTGGGAGAAGGATGTGGCAGCTTACTCCCATAAAGATTACAGCCTTGGAAACCCTATAGGAGCAGTTCTACTCTGTCCTGTAGGGTTGTTATGAATCAGAATTAACTCGATGGCAATGGATTTGGTTTTTATATACTTGCTACCTAGGTTGTGTTTAGTAATAACTTTTTGTCTTAGTTTGTTATCTTTCTCTTGATATGTATAAACTATACACATACATACATAGATACTTTCTGAGGCGTTAACTTTTCAAATCAAGTAGTCATCTTTATGTCATTTCACACCTAAATGCTTCAATATGTGTATCCAAAAAATGACACTGTCATATATAATTCAATACCATTAGCACACTGAAGAAAATAACACCCTGATATCATCTAGTATATGCTAATGTCATCCAGTATATGCTCTAGAGTCAGATTTCTAAATGTCTTTTTCAGTTATTTTAAAATTCGGATTTGGTTTATGGATTGAATTAAATCTAGAACAATCTCCCTATCTTTATTTCTTCAATATTGTCTATCAACTTTCTGAAGTGATCAGAACAATTGTCTTAAGAATGTCTCACTTTCTGGATTTCTCTCATCATTTCCTTGTGGTGTCTGCCTCCCAAAATTTTCTTTAAATTAGCTTGATTAGATCCAGGTTACAGATTTTGAGCAAAAAATGGTGCCCAAGAAGATGGTATATACTTCATATTGCATCTAACTAAGAGGCACAAAATGATTGACTGTGCCACTATTAGTGGCGTTAAGTTTGGTCACTGTGGCTGCAGGGTCTCTCTGTTAAAAAAAAAAACCTGTTTTTTCTCTTTGGTGTAGCAAATAATCTGTGATGGCACTGTACACATATTGCCATCAGTCTTGCCATAATGCTTTTAGCATCATTGATGATCCTTGCGTAGTTATTAGTTTGAGTTTGCAAAACGGTGATTTTTGTAATTTTATTAGTCTTTATTTATTAGTTGGCACTTTTCTTCAAAGAAGATTGTTTCCTCCTGGTGATGAACTGTAAAAAACCTGTTGCTGTTGATTGCAACTCATAGTGACCATATAGGACAGAGTAGAACTGCCCTATAGGTTTTCCAAGGCTGTAATCTTATATTTTTTTTTGTAATTTCTATTTTTTAATTTTTTACTGTGTTTTAAGTGAAAGTTTACAAATCAAGTCAGTCTCTCGTACAAAATTTTGTATATACCTTACTATGTACTCCTAGTTGCTCTCCCCGCTAATGAGATCGCATACTCCCGCTCTCCACCCCGTGTCCATTCAGCCAGTCTCTGTTCCCTTCTGCCTTCTCATCTTGCCTCCAGACAGGAGCTGCCCACATAGTCTCATGTGTCTACTTGAACCAAGAAGCTCACTTCTCATCAATGTTGTTTTCTATCTTATAGTCCAGTCCAATCCCTGTCTGAAGAGTTGGCTTTGGGAGTGGTTCCAGTCTTGGGCTAACAGAAAGCCTGGGCACCATGACCTCCAGAATCCTTCTAGTCTGTCAGACCATTAAGTCTGGTCTTTTTATGGGAATTTGAGGTCTGCATCCCACTGTTCTTGTGCTCCATCAGAGATTCTTGTCAGGGCAGTCATCAGCTGTAGCCAGGCACCATCTACTTCTTCTGGTCTCAGACTGATGCAGTCTCTGATTTATGTGGCCCTTTCTGTCTCTTGGGCTCAATAATTACCTTGTGTCTTTGGTGTTCTTCATTCTCCTTTGATCCAGGTGGGTTGAGACCAATTGATGCATCTTAGATGTCCACTTGCTAGTGTTTAAGACCCCAGACGCTCACCAAAGTGGGATGCAGAATGTTTTCTTGATAGATTTTATTACGCCAGTTGATCTAGATGTTCCCTGAAACCATGGTCCCCAGGCCCCCTCCCCTGCTACTCTGGCCTTCGAAGCCTTAGGTTTATTCAAGAAACTTCTTTCGTTTGGGTTTAGTCCAGTTGTGCTAAGCTCTCCTGTGTGATGTGTTATCTTTCCCTTCACCTTAAATAGTTCTTGTCTACTGTCTGATTAATGAATACTCACCCCCCCACCCTCATAAACATCAAAGAATATTTTCTCCTGTGTTTAAATTGTTTCTCAAGTTCTTTTAATAGTGGTCTCGTACAATATTTGTCCTTTTGCAACTGACTAATTTCACTCAGGATAATGCCTTCCAGATCTCTCCATGTTATGAAATGTTTCACGGATTCAGCATTGTTCTTTATCGATGCATACTGTTCCATTGTGTGAATATACCATAACTTATCCATTCATCCGTTGATGGGCATCTTGGTTGCTTCCATCTTTTTGCTGTTGTAAACAGTGCTGCAGTGAACATTGGTGTGCATGTTTCTGTTCGTGTAAAGGCTCTTATTTCTCTAGGATATATTCCAAGGAGTGGGATTGCTGGATCGTATGGTAGTTCTATTTCTAGCTTTTTAAGGAAGCACCAAATCAATTTCCAAAGTGGTTGTACCATTTGACATTCCCACCAGCAGTGTATAAGTGTTCCAGTCTCTCCACAGTCTCTCCAACATTTATTATTTTGTGTTTTTTGGATTAATGCCAGCCTTGTTGGAGTGAGATTGTATCTCATTGCAGTTTTGATTTACGTTTGTCTAATGGCTAATGATCGTGAGCATTTCCTCATGTTATCTGTGTCTTCTTTGGTGAAGTACCTGTTCATATCCTTTGCCCATTTTTTAATTGGGTTTTTGTCTTTTTGTTGTTGACTTTTTGTAGTATCATGTAGATCTTAGAGATCAGATACTGATTGGAAATGTCATAGCTAAAAACTTCTTCCTAGTCTGTAGGTAATCTTTTTACTCTTTTGGTGTGAAGTCTTTGGATGAGCATAGGTGTTTGATTTTTAGGACCTCCCAGTTTCTCTTCTGGTGTTTGCACATAGTTAGTAATGTTTTGTATACTGTTTATGCCATGTATTAGAGCTTCTAGCATTGCCCCTATTTTTTTCCTTCCGTGGTCTTTATTGTTTTAGATTTTATATTTAGGTCTTTGATCCATTTTGAGTTAGTTTTTATGCATGGTGTGAGGTATGGGTCTTGTTTCATTTTTTTGCAGATGGCTATTCAGTTATGCCAGCACCATTTGTTAAAAAGACTGTCTTTTCCCGATTTAACTGACTTTGGGCCTTTGTCAAATATCAGCTGCTAATATGTGAATGGATTTATGTCTGGATTCTCAATTCTGTTCCCTTTGTCTATGTCTGTTGTTGTGCCAGTAGCAGGCTGTTTTGACTACTGTGGTGGTGTTATAGGTTCTAAAATCAGGTAGCGTGAAGCCTCCCACTTTGTACTTTTTCAGAAATGCTTTACTTATCTGGGGCCTCTTTCCCTCCCGTACGAAGATGGTGATTTGTCTCTCCATCTCATTCAAAAATGTCATTGGAATTTGGGTCAGAATTGCATTGCATCTATAGATGGCTTTTGGTAGAATAGACATTTTTACAATGTTAAGTCTTCCTATCCATGAGCAAGGTTATGTTCTTCCACTTATGTAGGTCTCTTTTGGTTTCTTGCAGAAGTGTTCTGTAGTTTTCTTAGTATAAGTCTTTTACATCTCTGGTAAGATTTATTCCTAAGTATTTTATCTTCTTGGGGGCTACTGTAAATGGTATTGATTTGGTGATTTCCTCTTCGATGTTCTTTCTGTTGACATAGAGGAACATAGAGGAATCCACCTGATTTTCGTATGTTTATCTTGTATCCTGATATTCTGCTGAACTCTTCTTTTAGTTTCTGTAGTTTTTTTGAGGATTCTTTAGGGTTTTCTGTGTATAAGATCATGTCATCTGTAAATATAGATACTTTTACTTTTTGCTTACCAATTTGCATACCCTTTATTTCTTTTTCTGGCCTAATTGCTCTGGCTAGGACCTCCAGCACAATGTTGAGTAAGAGTGGTGATAAAGGGCATCCTTGCCTGGCCCCCATTCTCAAGCAGAATGCTTTGAGACTCTGTCCATTTAGGACGAGGTTGGCTGTTGGCTTTGTATAAATGCTCTTTATTATGTTGAGGAGTTCTCCGTCTATTCCTATTTTGCTGAGAGTTTTTATCATGAATGGGTGTTGGGCTTTGTCAGATGCCTTTTCTGTATCAATTGATGAGGTCATGTGGTTCTTTTATTTCTGTGATGGTGGATTACATTGGTTGTTTTTCTAATGTTGAACCATCCCTGCTCTGCACACCTTGTATTTTTTTGATATGTTGTTGAGTTCTATTTTGGCTAGAATTTTGTTGAGGATTTTTGCATCTATGTTCATGAGGGATGTAGGTGTGTAATATTCTTTTTTTTGTGGTGTCTTTACCTGGTTTTGGCATCAGGGGTATGCTGGCTTCATAGAATGAGATTAGGAGTATTCAGTCCTTTTCTGTGCTCTGAAATACTGTTAGTGGTAGTGGTGTTAACTCTTCTCTGAAAGTTTGGTAGAACTAACTCTCCAGTGAAGCCACCTGGGCTACGGCTTTTTTTTTTGTTGTTGTTGGGAGTTTTTAAATTACCTTTTCAACCTCTTTTGTTATGGGTCTATTTAGTTCTACCTCTGTTTGTGTTAGTTTAGGTAAGTAGTGTGTTTCTAGAAATTTATCCATTTGTTCTAGGTTTTCAAATTTGTTACAACACAGTTTTTTGTAGTAATCTGATATGGTTCTTTTAATTTCCGTTGGGTCTGATATGATATGGCCCGTCTCATTTCTTATTTGGGTTCTTTGCTTCCTTTCTGGTTTTTGTTTTGTTTGCCCAGTGGTTTATCAATTTTGTAAATTTTTTCAAAGAACCAGGTTTTGGTCTTATAAATTCTTTCAATTGTTTTTCTGTTCTCTATTTCATTTATTTCTAATTTTTTTAATTTGCTTTCTTCTTGTGTCTGAGGGTTTCTTTTGTTGCGCTCTTTCTGTTCAGGTTGTATGGATAATTCTTTGATTTTGGCCCTTCTTTTTGGATGTGTGCATTTGTACTGATTTTGCTATATCCTAAAGGTTCTTAATAGGAAGTGTTTTCTTTCTCATTGGATTCTGTGAATTTCTTTATGCCATCCTTAATTTCTTCTATAACCCAGTCGTTTTTTGAGCAGGGTGTTGTTCAGTTTCCAAGTGTTCGATTTGTTTTCCCTGCTTTTTATGTTATTGATTTCTGCTTTTATGGCTTTATAGTCAGAGAAGATGCTTTGTAATATTTAGATCCAAGGCTGTAATCTTTATGGAAGTGGACCGCCACATCTTTCTCCTATGGAGCAGCTGGTGGATTCAAACTGCCAACCTTGTGGTTAGCAGCCAAGTGCTTAACCACTGTGCCACCAGGGCTCCTTTCGATGACCTGTAGTTCTTTCTAAAAAGGTGGGGTAAATGTCATCCTTTCTCTTCATTTATCAGTTTTTTTAGAGTAATTGTTTTGTGCCATCGAGTCTGTTCTGACTCATAGTGACCCTATAGGACAGGGTAGAACTGCCCCATAGGATTTTCAAGGATTGGCTGGTAGATTTGAACTGTGGACAGAGTAAGCAGCTATATAATTGTCCCCTCCAGTGGGAGCAAATGAGGTTTTTTTTTTCTTTCTGCATTTGAGTATAATTATGGATTCGTGGACTTTTGTGTATTCGCTGTGTAATCAGTTCTTTTTTGATGCTCAAATCATCTCAAATTTGGCTAGTGGGAGCCCCTCCTAGCTGATTACACAGTTCTTTTATCACATCTCCATTATTCTTTCTTTCTTGATTTTTCACAGAGATTATGTGAGTTTTAATAGTGTATAAACAGTACTCTCATGGATTGAATTATGGCCCCCCAAAAACGTGTGTATCCACTTGGTTAGGGGATGAGTCCAAGTATTCTGTGGTTGTCCTCCATTTTCTGATTGTAATTTTATGTTAAAAAGGATTAGGGTGGGATTGTAACACCACCCCTATCCAGGTCATCGTCTATTAGAGAGTATTCTACTTTGACCATGAAAACATTTCATATCTAGATCCAAACTTAGCACCTTTTGTCCCAAACTGACTTCGGTTTTCAATTCTACATCCTCTATATCCTAATCTTAAAAACTTTTAATCCTCAATTATGTTATTAGAATTTTTTCCCTTTAAAAAAATGCACTTCAGTATGTTCAGGCAAGCCACTGCTAAAGCCTTAGAAATCAGGAGGTGCAGGATTGCAGAAAGCTCCCATCGATGATCTTTAAGGTTTTAGCCTATAGCAGCAAATTGAATGATTCTGAGGAGAATGCCTGGAAGCCAGTAACAGAACCTTATGTCACCTGTTTGTGGACCATGCTACCTACACACAGCTACTCCTAGAGAATAGTAACTTCTTCTTTTCTTTTACCAATGGAATTTTGTGTAATTGTCTGTCATTGGTTGGATTCTCAAATGGAACCCTCCTAGCTGGAGAATGTGTCCCTGCTCTTCAGGAAACCCCCAGTTTGGGGAGGGATTAAAAAATGGGGATTATGTGGAGCTTCAACAGGCAATATTCAGCACACACCTTTAGTTCTCTTAATCAGAACAGATATAAACTCTTTAGCCCAGAATTTGTGGCTTTCCATATCTGACACTTTACCTAACCAATATTATTTTTTACACTTCGCAGTAGAAATTGTGGTTAAGGCACATACTCTTCTAATGGTTGTTCTTGCCCCTATGACAACACTTACAGCATCTGTCTCTCCTAGTACAACGAGAGCTCCTTGAGGGCAAGGGCCTTATTTGTCTTTTTACCAGTGTATTCCTGGCATTTAAAAACGAATCTGATAGCTAGTAATGGCGTACTGTTTATTGAATGAATGAATGTTTATCTGTGAGAGATTGATCATGTGGTGTATCTGTAAATGTAATTCCATTCAGGCCACTGGGGGAAAAAAAAAGAAAGAAATGAAATAAAGCTGTACGTGTATGGCTATAGCAGGGTGTCCGTGGTATAATTTTAAGTGAAGAAAGTTATATAGGATGGGAAGTGAATATATTACATATTTTTGTATTGTAAATGTTCTAAACAAATATGAACTATTTTTAAATTTTACTTATTTTTGTTATGGTGAGTATATAATAACGAAAATTGCCATTTCAAGATTTTTTACATCTACAGTTCAGTGATATTATTTACTTTCATCATGTTCTGTAACCATCACCATTGTTTCCAATTTTTTCTGTCACTTTTAATAGAAGCTCAGTGCCCCCGAAGAAGTGACTCCCTCTTTCCTCTCTCCTTCCCACACCTGGTAACGGAACCACTAATAGACTTTGGTCCCTATACATTTTCCTATTCTAGATATGTAAATGGGATCATACAATATTTGTCCTTTTGTGACAGACTTACTTCAGTCAGCATTGTTTTTAGAGTTTATCCATGTTATAGGATATATCAGGACTTCATTGATTTTTACAGCAGAATAACGTGTGTATATGTACTGTTTTTTTAATGAAAATAAGGTTTAAGGAACAATTCATAAATAAATTGTTTCTTCAGTATTAGGGGCTTCCCTGAATAGAATGATATTGGCTAAAAGTTCTAGAAACCTGCCTCTTCTGCCATACTATTTAGTCAGACTCAGAGAAAGCCAGTTATGTCATCTGTCCTTCCAGACATTTTCTGTGAATATCTAAACACTAGTAAAATTTATTTTCAGATTTGTTAATGTCGTGGCCCGAATTATATCCCCCCAGAAATGTGTGTATCAATTTGGCTGGGCCATGATTCCCAGTATTGTGTGGTTGTCCTTTATTTTGTGATTGTAATTTTATATTAAAGAGGATTAGGGTGGGACACCCTGGGGTGTGGACTACACCACCTTTTATAAGAGATGAAAGGAAAGCAAGCAGAGAGTTGGAGACCTCATACCACCAAGGAAGCAGTGCCGGGAGCAGAGCATGTCCTTTGGACCTGGGGTCCCTGCACAGAGAAGCTACTAGTCCAGGGGAAGATTGATGAGAATGCCAACAGAGAGCGTAAGCCGTCCCCTGGAGCTGAGTTTGGACTTTTAGCCTACTTTACTGTGAGAGAATAAATTTCTCTTTGTTAAAGCCATCCAGTTGTGGTATTTCTTTTATAGCAGCACTAGATAATTAAGACGGCTGTTCTTAAAATTTCAACATTATGTATCTGTACTTTTTTTTTCACATCTCAAAAATATTTATGACATTCTTTTTAGTACTTTAGTATTTCATTATATTCACATGTATTATAATTTATTTAACAAGTGCAGGAATTTTTTTAAGGAGGAGTGTCTCCCCATCACAGTCAAATATTAACCGCCACCCTTCTCACCCGCCCCCTACTTTGATATGTTTCTGTTTCTTTATTTTATATTCCCTTCTGATGGTTTTTACTTCATTTTTATATATTTCAGGTCTACGGATTAATGGAGAACTAATCACTGCCTACCCGCAGGTGGTGGTAGTGAGAGTACCAACCCCTTGGGTACAAAGTGATAGTGACATCACTGTTTTGCGCCATCTAGAGAAGATGGGATGTCGATTGATGAACCGACCTCAAGCCATCCTGAACTGTGTTAATAAGTTCTGGACATTTCAAGAGTTGGCTGGCCATGGTGTTCCTCTGCCAGATACTTTCTCTTATGGTGAGTTCACTAATGAGAATGTATAACTTAAGTTTTAGAGCACTGATAATTTTGAAAGCCATACTAAACGGGTTATATGATATAAGGAAATTTATAAACATGAAAGAACCTCTTATAGAGGTGACTTTCAATTTTAACAAACTATGCAGGAGAATTTTGAATTGTGCCTTAAGGTTTAGTTCCATGATTTGGAGTAGAACGAGGTTAGCAAACCTTTTTTGTCTAGGACTAGATAGTAAATATTTTAGGCTCTGCAGATCATAAGGTCTCTGTCGCAGCTCACTATTCTGTCGTAGTGTGAAAACTGCCGTAGACAATATGTAAACAAATGGATGCGGCTATGTGTGAATAAAATTTTATTAAAAAAACAGGCAGCCGGCCGAATCTGGCACACAGGGTGTAGTTTGCCAACCCCTGGGGTAAAAGATAATAGAATTTGATGACATCTTTTTGTAATTTCTTAATAGCTTTATTACCATTTTCATGATAGAGCCTCATAAATACTTCCATATTCTTTTAGAAAATGACACTGTATTAGGTGTGCTTTAAAACCAGTGCTTCTAAAACTATTTGTGGTAAAGGACTTTTTTTTTTTTTTTAAGGCCAATCTGATGTGAATCAATGCTCTTGTAAAATCAAAATACCACAGCAGTACCAAAGTGTTATACAAGCTTCTTATGCTTACTTTTTATATTTATTGGGTCACATATCAATAACAACCAAGTGGAAAAAAGGCACAGGTTACAGAACTGCACTTTGAGTACCACTACTACTATAAACAACATTATGCTAACACATTTCCTGCCCATCCAGTTCTTGTTTGGAGAAGAGGAGACTAACTATAAATTAGTGCAGAGTTTTCCCATAAAGGTATTTCTCCAAATGAATGTCCAGTAGAATGTTTGGAAATTTGATGAGGCTTTACAAAGAAATCCCTGACCTCTTCTTATTTTTAAGATTTTAAAGAAGAGGGGAATTCATCATGTCTGTATGGCATGTGTGGATGCAGTTAGCATTTTTAGCAAGTTGCACAAGAAGAGAAAAAGATAATTTTAATAAATCAAGAATTCTGTCTTCCTGATGCTTTTGAGATATTACAGGTTATGTAATAATTCTACAATTTTGATTTTTAAGACTTAAAAAGGAGAAAAGGTTAAAAATTCTGAGTTTAAAAATTGGAGCTGAATCATCTTAATTTACCTAAGCTGTAAATTTATGATGTTGCAGTTGTTTAATGAATTTTTTCCTGGCTGATTTTTTTTTTACAACTATAATCCATTTTTACAGTAATCTTGCTATTGTATCACTTGTTCCTGAGAAATAAAAACAGTTAAGAAGTTAAATCTTAACACTGAGTAGCTAGGTATAGAAAGAACTCTGATTAATAGTTGAGATAAAGAAAATTGGTAAGCATGTTTGATAATAAAGAGAATGGCGTGTGTGAATGCGCACCATGTCTTCAACTTTCTTTACTGACTACCTCTTCAGTTTCTTAATCTGACCGGGAATGTCTGTTATTCGGATGTCAAGAAATAAAAGATTGAAAAAAATGAAAAATGTTAACAGAACCAGGAAGCTTTGTTACTTGCGAGACACTTCTTTAAGTTGGATATCAGAATATATATAGATTAGTTCATTTTAAAAAGTGAGTTTTAAACTGATATTAATTGTACTTTGAGCCTACGTTTTTTATTTTCTCCAAGAAAAACAAATTTGACCATCAGGCTCTTAACTTCTACTTCTGTGTAATCATTGCCTTATGCTACTGCTGTCTATAGTGTAGATAATATTTATCATAAAACAGCTCTGTTGCTGTCCTTCTTAAATTTGTTTTTTTACCAGGTGGCCATGAAAATTTTGCTAAAATGATTGATGAAGCAGAAGTATTGGAGTTCCCAATGGTAGTGAAGAATACACGGGGTCATAGAGGTGTGTATGAGTGTTGCTATGGCACATGATTTTGAAAGTCCTTCAGAATTAATAACAATGATTTTATAAAAATAAGATTTTTTTTTTTATCAGATCAATGCAGTTATTTGAATTTTTCTGTTCGCTTGTGATTATTGACTAAATCGTTTTCTTATTGTCAATTGTTAAGTAATTATAGCTTATGAAGCAGAGATTCTGAAGGAATGATACAGGAAGTTTGTTAGGTACATAGTACTTCAGATTTATAGGAGGTTATTGTCAATTGTTCAGTTTGGCCAGAAGCTATTTCTGTTTTAGTGGTTATCCTGGGAATTCTAACATGCATACTTAGACTGAGTTTCAAGTTAGTACCTTTACTTGCCTTCCGACCAATACAGGATCTTCAGTTACAAACTTTAGTCATCTCCCTTCTAGTTTTGTTTTTAAATCATATATTGGGTTCATAAGTAACACAAAATAATTGATACAAATTTTTAGCACTTAAAGTTTTAGCTTCCTGGACATAAAATCAGTCCGCAGTAATAAATTACGTATCTGTACGTGAAAAATAGGCAATTAGAAAATAAGCATTTTAAAGAGTTATTTAAAATAGCATTAAAATATATAAGGTAACTAGGAATGAACCCACTAAAAGATGAGTAAGACCTATATGGAAAGAATTATAAAACTTTGTTGAAAGACATTGAAAAAGACCTTAAAAAAAGGAAGTTTACCATATTCATGAGTTGAAGGACTTACTGTTTTTAATGCTGTCCAGTAGAACTTTATGCAGTGATGGATGTGCTCTGTTCTTCGCTTATCAGTGATGTAGCTGTTGAACACTTGAAACATGGCTAGTGCAACTGAGGAACTGAATTTTAAATTTTATTTGATTTTAAATAATTTAAATAGCTACACGTCACTAGTATCTACCAAATTTGATAGCACAGGAATGGATGTCATCTCCTTAAATTGATCTACAGATTGAATCCAGTTTCAGTTAAAAAATCCTAACAATGAATTTTGATAGGAGGATTCTGAAATTCATATGGAAGAACAAGTGCCAAGAATAATCAAGACCCTCCTGAGAAAAAGTGGATTGATTTTTTTTTTTTTTTTCCCTTGCTAGTTAACAAAAATTTTTATAAAGCCATGTCATTAAGACCGCATGGCACTTATGCAGGATTAGGTATATATAGATCACCAATGGTGCTGAGACATTTGGTTATCTCTATGAAGACAAACCGTATGGGGCAGTTCTACTCTGTCCGATAGGGTCGCTATGAGTCGGAATCGACTCGACGGCAATGGGTATGAAGACAAAAAAAAAAGATGTGCCCCCTCCCTCACGTTACAGACAAAAATCCATTGTAAAATCGTAGACTTAAATATGTGAGGTAAAATTAAAGAACTTTATTTTAATTTTTTGCTCTGTAGAGTTTATATTTTATTCTTAAATTATATAAATTTTCAGAAGTAAACGAAGGACTCTGTTAAGTAAGATTGGACAGTACATGATTGTATCTATATTGTTATTAGTGTTAAACTATTTTTCTTCAAATATGATAGTGTATTTTCTACTGTGATTTAGGTGGAAATTTACAGAACAGATTAGTTTCTCATTAAACAGTTAACACAGAAATTGTTTCGTGCCATTGGTTGCAATCTGCATGATGAGCCAACACTCTCCCCTTCCTCTACCCCAGGTTCCCTGTTTTCCATTTGTCCAGTTTTCCTGTCCCTTCCTGACTTCTCACCTTTGGTTTTGGGCTGATGTGCCTATTAGTCTTGTATACATGATTGAACAATGAAGCATGTCCCTCACGTGTGTTTTTGTTGGCCCTATAGACCCGTCTAATCTTTGGCTGAAAGAGTGACTTCAGTCCTGAGTTAAAAGGGTGTCTGGGGTTAATAAAGAACTTTAGAAGGCTGCATATAGAAATGTCTTAATGATCTCAGATTATGAAGGATTTCTTAAGGCATAAAAAGTGTAGATTATAAAAGAAAAGATTTATAAATCCAAGGTCAGCACATGTTTAGCGGGAAGGGCTGGATAAGGTTCAGCTGGGTTTGAACAGAGCAGAAGCTCATGGCCTTTTATGACTTAGCCTCACAAGTCATACAGAGTCAATTCTGCTATTCGGTTGAAGCAGTCCCAAGCCCTTCTAGATTCAAGGGGAAGGGACATAAATCCTTTCTCACCCCCTCAATGAGAGGAATGTCAGAGGATTTAAAACCATGTTTTAAAAACAGCTACAGCCTTTGGCACAACAATAGATACGTAGAACTGTGAATCCAGAAATAAATACAAGTAATAACATTGCTATGTTACTATATACTAAATGTATTAGTATACTGCTAATATAGTATGTAAGTTTTAACTCAGAGAGAAAAGGTTTTGCTAATACATGAAGTTGACATTGTTGGTAACCTCTGGAGGAATACAAATCTAGACCTCTTACTTCACAACATATACCAAAATGATACTGTAAGAGTTTGGAGTGGAGGGTATAGTAGAAGGAGTTTATTAACTTTGTCTTTATACATTTTTGCATTGTTTCACTGGTTATCATAACTATTACTTTGATTAAACAATTGGAACAAAGAAAACTTAAGAAAAAAAATAAAGTGCAGTAGGTTCTGAAGAAGGGGATTGTTTGGGACTCAAAAAGATGCAGATAATAGATATTAACTGCCCACAGTTTGATGACTTACATATTTTCTCTTCTTTTCAATCA